>NC_134696.1:56644082-56963457 GCF_050947455.1 Rhinoderma darwinii | reverse complement strand
ATTTTCTTCTTTTTTTTAAATATAATCTATCTCTCACTGGTAAAATTAACTTAGCCTAAAAATTCTAGAGTGTTCATGTCTTTGACAGTGGGCAAACTTACAAAATCAGCAAGGGATCAAATACTTATTTCCTTCACTGTATATATATATATACACATATAATTATAGAGAAATATATATAAAAAATTACAAAAAGTGTTTTTTTCCATATCTTTAGTGATTTGTCTGCTTATAATAAAAATTTAAAAAATTGAATTAATTAAACTAATCTAGAAAATAAAAGCCTCATAAGTCTTGTAAAATGCAAAGTAAAAATTGTTGCAAAGATATTATCGTTTAAAAAACTGCATATCAGAAATGGAAAATTTGACCTGGACACAGGGGTATCAATGACCCTTGGTTATGAAAGGGTTAGTGCTGTCTCTCTTGACTGCCCTTTTTACAACACATTCATTAGAGGCACATATAACTTCCAAAACCTGAAAAGAATGATTGTTGGAATTTTTATCCTATAACCTTATTCAACATATCTGTTAAATTGTTTTCTAAAATGATTGCATTCCTATTTTCTCAACTTGTACCAAGGATCATTGATGACCATGTTGACTTGAATGTTCGATAAGCATGAGATAACATGTCATGTGCCCAAAAGTGTAAAATACCTGTCTGTCTGAGTTCTGTTGATTGAGAAAAACAACAAAAAACCCAGGTTAGATGGGTGTTGGTCCTTCTACACGAAATAAAATGATGCCCCTTTACCAACGTCCAATAGCTAGAGCCTAGAGTCAGAGTTAATGGTTCTTGTCTGACTCCTTTCATATTAAAAATGGTACGTGACATGGTTGTCCTATGTCACCTCTATTACATACTGTACATTAGTGATAGGACATTTAGCAGTGGCGTTTTGTAATAATCCAGATATTCAGTGTATAAATATGGGCTTGCATCATTATAAACTGGCGTTACATACTGAAGACTTGTTACTATACAGTATGTAACAAGTTCTCTTATTTCTATTCCGTACATAATTAAAGTGTAGCTAAACGTTTGACAAACTTCATAGTGACATGTCAGAAGTTTGGATTGGGGGGGAGGGGGGTGTCCGAGCACTGAGACCCCGACAAATCGCTAGAACGAAGCAGCTGAAGCGCTCGTCTTTTTTCGGAAAGCCAATGTATCGGAATACGGGCTCATAGACATTCTATTGAGTCCATACACCGATATATTTATTTCCGGAAAAAGCCGAACAGGCACGAAGCGGCTGAGCACTCACACGAGCGCTTCAGCTGCTTAGTTCTAGCGATTGGTGAGGGTCTCAGTGCTCGGACCCCCACCAATACAAACTTCTGACATGTCAGAAGTTTGTCAAATGTTTAGCTACACTTAAAGAATTGGATTGATATTGACAGGTAAGTAACTTTAAAGTAAATTTTTCTATAACAGAGGCCCTCAACATTACTTACACAGATGATTTATTAGGCCATTTGGCTGCCACTTTTCCTTTTAGGTGGCAACGAACATCAATCAAATATCTTGGCACTCAAATTGTTACCAACAAATTGCTGAGACCTAATTATTACCCTATTCTACAACGCACACTCAGAGATCTATCTAACTCTAATCTGAAACACATACCATGCTTTCACTGTACTTATACAATCAAACTGGATGTGTTACTAAGATTTAGATATTTATTTCAAACAATTCCTATTTGAACCCCTTCTAGTTTTTTTGGTCGGCTTACAAAAGCGATTAGTAAATTTGTATGGGAAATAACCCACCTTTGGATTCGGTTTAACATATTATATCATCCCAGCATAGAGGGAGGTGTAGGTCTACCTGATTTACAGAAATACCTCCAGGCTTCAGTCTTTATGAGACTAGTGGATTGTTTAATACCTTGGCACACTAAATAGCTGGGGAGATTGGAAGATAATTTGTCCCCTTGGGCTTTGTTTTCTCTCCCCTGGATTGACAAAATGTATACAGTATCCACCATTTTCAAAGTTTTCCTTTACTCACTTAACATTTCTTACATAAGTGGCAACAGACTTTAACTCATATTACATTGTCACATTGTTTGATAATTCAGACTTTCCATTGGCAGTTAGGGTGGATTTTTTCTTGATCAGCGATCGGTTGGGTCGCACTAGGTTCTCCGAGCATCTGCCAGATCATCTTGCCAGGTACTCTTACCCCAGAGACTGTTATTAACTGTTTGGCCAGCTGCTACTCCGCTAGTGGCCTAGTGGGTCCACATACCCCACAAGCGTGACAATAACATTGCATGTCAACAGATATATCAATCCACTGGTCTACTCCCCCCACCTTCTCCTGCTGTCCAACTGCATTTTTGTTCTCTTTTTTCTTTCTTTCTTTCTTTCTTTCTTTCTTTCTTTCTTTCTTTCTTTCTTTCTTTCTTTCTTTCTTTCTTTCTTTCTTTCTTTCTTTCTTTCTTTCTTTCTTTCTTTCTCTTTCTTTTTTTCTTTCTTTCTTTCTTTCTTTCTTTCCGTCCCCATTGCTATTGTTACAATGTGGAATTTCTATTGAGGACATTGATGTAATTTTATAATCACTTTATGCTTATTCTTATGTTATATTGGGCTGGGTCCCATATTGAAATGTCTGTTTTGGAACATTTTTGACTGTTCTTAATCTTTTTATTTCTTTAAATAATAAGAGAAAATGGCTAAAAGAAATAAACAAAGGAAAAAAACTTGCATGGATGCTGCAAAGTATGAACTTGCTCTTATCTGCTTGTGTGGTTTGATTGAATTCTCTTTTAGCATTATTGTAAGTACACATCCTGTGTCTATTAATAATACTGCAATCAGAACAGTTTTCAGAGAACTCCACCTTACTTCATCTTCTGATGTCATACAAGTCAGAAGGAAGCATTCATTTCTTAGCTAAGAGCTCACCATTCCCAAAGTGAAGGCTTTTGGGCACATACAGAATGTTTCAGCCCCTTCTTTTTGAGAGCTGATGGGTCTTCTACCTTGGATCACTATGAATCTGTGAAATGATTTAAGGTGCAATGCATTTCAAGCTCTAAGGCCCTTGCTCACATCATTTTTTTGGCATATATGTCGAAAAAGCTCCCAGGGTATACACTAAACAGAGGCTTTGAGGTATGCCTATCAGTGGCATCTGTCACCCATTGGCTAATATGGCATCCGTTTAATGTATACATCAAGAAAAAGTCATGACATTTTCAAGAGGTTTATACTAAATGGATGCCTGTGACAGATACAATACAGTGGCATTTGTCATCTATAGGCTCCAATGTTAAAAAAAAAAAAAAGATTACCATGTGGTATGCATTTTTTTTAAAATAAATCCTGTTGTATGGAAAAGCGATAAAGATGAGCGAACTGATTACATGCTAAATGCATGTCAAAACCTGGAAGGTTGGAATCACATATGCAGTTTTCATGGCAGTTTTTTGTGCTTAAGTTAGGAGTAATCTAAAAAGAAGGAAAAGTGTAAAGGAAAGACTGATATGTCGTCTCTCTTTTGTATACTCTCCTGTATTTGGCTTAAAAAATTGCATCAAAAAGTGCAGCAAAAACTGCCACAAATTTGCCACAAAAACTGTGTGTAATTCCAGCTTAAAGTCGACCTAACCTTTTAAGAGATTTTCAGAATACTCTGTCATATGTGTTTACACAAGGAATCACGCTATTTATGGCTATTATATGACTTGTATTCTGCATTATTTAGCCATTTTAACCTCTGCAGGCTCCCTAATTCTCACTTGTCTCTGAGCTAGTAGGTGGATCTTAATGGCTATTCTGTCCTCTATACACAGCACACATTAGAAGAGGAGAAATCTTCTCTCCTATCTCTTTCTGTCACATATATTTTTACATAGTTACATAGTTTGTACGGTTGAAAAAAGACACATGTCCATCAAGTTCAGCCAAGGGATGGGAAAGGGGAAGGGGGAAGTAAAAAATTTCTACACATAGAAGCTAATGTTTTTTTGTTCTAGGAAATTATCTAAGCCTTTTTTAAAGCCATCTACTGTCCCTGCTGTGACCAGCTCCTGCGGTAGACTATTCCATAAATTCACCGTTCTCACAGTAAAGAAGGCTTGTCGCCTCTGCAGGTTGAACCTTTCTTTTTCCAGACGGAGGGAGTGCCCCCTTGTTTTTGAGGGGGTTTTACATGGAACAGGATTTCACCATATTTTTTGTATGTGAAATTCATATATTTATATAAGTTAATCATGTCCCCCCTTAGTCGTCTTTTCTCAAGGCTAAATAGGTTTAGTTCTTTTAATCTTTCCTCATAACTTAAATTCTCCATGCCCCTTATTAGCTTCGTTGCTCTTCTTTGTATTTTTTCCAACTCCAGGGCATCCTTTCTATGAACTGGAGCCCAGAACTGAACTGCATATTCTAGATGAGGCCTCACTAATGCTTTGTAAAGTGGCAATATTACATCCCTGTCCCGCGAGTCCATGCCTCTACTGTCATTGGTCCAACCTACGCACACACCCCCTTGATACGTCACCAAGGATTCCCATAATAGGGAGAGTTATCGGCGCGCCGCCAGTAGCCCCATGAACCCCTGAGGACGCTACTTAGTAGCGAAACATGTCGGGGGGGCTCTCTGTTCTATTTTAATACATGCTGGCATTAGGGCAATTTAGCAATTTAACTATCTTACTGCCTAGAAGTCCGCTGTCGGTGTCGGTGCTTGCTGTATCAGTCTGTCTGTAGACACGGACGATAGACACACGTGTCACTGCTACATTTATTGTTTATACAATCGGCACACTGTTACCAACAGGGACTATCCAAACGGCATACACATATGCACATTGCTGTAACCACGAACGGCTATTGACCCTATCCATGCATTGATAATTTTACCCTTTATGTTGGTTTTGTCTGTATGTCTGTTTGCTGTAATAGCACATTAAAGATTCTAAATACAATTTAATGGTAGTTGGGAAATAGGGTCGTTTTTGCCTTTGGCATCTTGTTGTTTAATTGTTATATTAGACCTGCCAACTACCAAGGGTCCAAACCTTTTTTCATTTTGCTTTTTGAAAATAGGCACCACATTTGCCCTGTGCCAGTCCCTTGGCACTATACCAGTCATGAGAGACTCTCTAAATATTATGAAGAGGGGGACAGAAATAACTGAACTAAGCTCCTTAAGAACTCTAGGGTGTAACCCATCTGGTCCCGGGGCCTTGTGTACATTTATTTTATTTAATTTAGCTGGCACCATATCTACATTCATCCAATTCAGTATATCAACTGATATATTAACAGCACTGGCAGCGGCTACATCAGCTGCTCCTTCTTCTGTTGTATATACAGAGCGGAAGAACCCATTTAGTAACTCTGCCTTCTCTTGATCCCCTTTGACCAACTCCCCATTACCACTATCTACGGGTCCTACTTGTTCAGACATTGGCTTTTTTGCATTTATATGCTTGAAGAATTTTTTAGGATTTGTTTTACTATCCGTGGCCACTTGCCTTTCATTTTGTATTTTTGCTGATTTTATTATCTTTTTACAGATTTTATTAAAGAGGCTCTGTCACCAGATTTTGCAACCCCTATCTGCTATTGCAGCAGATAGGCACTGCAATGTAGATTACAGTAACGTTTTTATTTTAAAAAAACGAGCATTTTTGGCCAAGTTATGACCATTTTCGTATTTATGCAAATGAGGCTTGCAAAAGTACAACTGGGCGTGTTGAAAAGTAAAAGTACAACTGGGCGTGTATTATGTGTCTTACATCTGGGCGTGTTTACTTCTTTTACTAGCTGGGCATTCTGATGAGAAGTATCATCCACTTCTCTTCAGAACGCCCAGCTTCTGGCAGTGCAGATCTGTGACGTCACTCACAGGTCCTGCATCGTGTCGGCACCAGAGGCTACAGTTGATTCTGCAGCAGCATCAGCATTTGTAGGTACGTAGCTACATCGACTTACCTGCAAACGCCGATGCTGCTGCAGAATCATCTGTAGCCTCTGGTGCCGATGTGTCCTCGCTCGTCTGACACGATGCAGGACCTGTGAGTGACGTCACAGCGTGATCTCTCGAGAACACGCTGTGTCTGCACTGCCAGAAGCTGGGCGTTCTGAAGAGAAGTGGATGATACTCCTATACACAACGCCCAGCTAGTAAAAGTAGTAAACACGCCCCGATGTACGCACATAATACACGCCCAGTTGTACTTTTACTTTTCAACACGCCCAGTTGTACTTTTGCAAGCCTCATTAGCATAAATACGAAAATGGTCATAACTTGGCCAAAAATGCTCGTTTTTAAAAAATAAAAACGTTACTGTAATCTACATTGCAGCGCCGATCTGCTGCAATAGCAGATAGGGGTTGCAAAATCTGGTGACAGAGCCTCTTTAAGCTCTTTATATTTTACAAAGGCCACAGCTGTACCCTCAGATTTGTATTTTTAAATGCCCTTTTTTTGTCATGTATTGCCCTTTTTACAGCAGGTGTAAGCCATGTGGGGTTTAATTTTAGTCGTTTATACTTGTTACCTGTAGGAATAAATTTTGCACTATAATTACCCAAAGTAGATTTGAAAATCTCCCATTTATCATTTGTCCCATTATTTTACATTAGTTCTTCCCAGTCTATATCCTGAATTGCAGCCCTCATCCTGGGGAAATTGGCCTTCTTAAAATTAAGTGTTTTTCCCTCCCAGCCTGTGTTTGTTTTTTACAGTATAGGTAAAATGTAACTATATTGTGATCACTGTTACTGAGGTTTTCACAAACATAGACATTCCCAACAAGATCTGCATTATTAGAAATGACCAGATCCAACAGAGCTTCACCTCTAGTCGGGTCTTCCACAAACTGGCCCATAAAATTTTCCTGCAACAGGTTGAGGAAATGTCTCCCCTTTGCAGTTGAAGCCGAACCATGACACCAATTAATATCCCGGTAATTAAAATCTCCCATTATCACAACAGTACCCGCCTCTGCAGCCCGCTCCATCTGTTTATATATTTGACCTTCTATCTCTTCAGTTATATTGGGGGGTCTATAGATTACACCAAAAGTAATTTTTTCCGTGTTTACCTCTCTTTGTAATTCCACCCACAATGTCTCAACCTCCTCACAATCTTCACCCTCTAATGTCTCATTCACACTCACCTTCATATCGCTTCTCACATACAGACATACACCACCACCTTTCCTATTTGCCCTGTCTTTCCGAAACAGTGTAAAGCCCTGTAGATTTACAGCCCAATCATGTGAAGAGTCCAGCCATGTCTCAGCAACACCAACTATATCTATATCTTCTTCCAGTATAAAGGCCTCCAGCTCCCCCATTTTGCTTGCTAGACTTCTGGCATTTGTGAACATACACTTTAACTTGCCTTTAAATGTTTCACTTTCAGTATCAGAAATGTGATTATTTGACATTTGGGCCTTTTTATTTTCACTGCTGTTTTGTAACGAAAGGATCTCCTTATCTTGTTGCTTAGTCCTCTCCCCACCGTCTGTTTCTCCCCCCACCAATATAGTCTGACCCCTCTCTAACCTAACTACCTCTTTATTTTCTACATTGGCCTCCCTCCTCAGCCCTAGTCTAAACACTCCGCCACCCCAGCTAGAATTCTCTCCCCCAGCACAGCGGACCCCCTTCCATTTAGGTGCAAATCATCTGCAGAATACAGTTTGTACCCCAATGAAAAGTCAGCCCAGTGCTCTAGGAACCCAAAGCCTTCTCCTCTACAACAAGACTTAAGCCATGCATTTAACTCCCTGAGCTCCCGCTGTCTTTCCTGTGATGCGCATGGCACAGGCAGTATTCCTGAGAATACAACCTTGGAGGTCCTTCCCTTCAGCTTGTAGCCTAGTTCTTTAAAATTATTGTTAAGGCTCCTCCACCTACCATTTATTCTGTCGTTGGTACTGACATGGACCACAACAGCTGGATCATCACCAGCCCCTCCCAGCAATTTGTCCACCCGTTCCACCACCTGCCGAACCCTGGCACCAGGGAGACAGCAAACCATTCTCTTGAGGCGGTCTTGGCGACAAATTATTCTATCCGTCTTCCTGATTATAGAATCCCCTACAACTATCAATTGTCTTGGCTTATCTGCATTACCATCCCGCCGACTACTAGCTGGGCTGTTCTCCCGGCTGTTAGGGAGATCAGTATCCACTAGGGCTGCCATTTCTGAGACCGACACCCTCGCATCATCACCCAACTTGGCAATTTTGCTTGAAATGTCAGAAACCGGATCGGCCTTCCTTTTCTTTGACCCCTTTCTACTGCCCCTAACTACATTAACCCAGCTACTTACCTGATCCTGCTCACCCATGTCTTCACCCTCCAGTTCTAACCCACTAACTGCATGCTCCGTGAGCAGCAAGCTCAGCTCAAGATTGTCTATCCTCCTCAGTGTTGCATTCTGCTCCTCCAGATCTCTAATGCGAGCTTCCAGGTGACCAACATGCTCACATCTGCCACAGAGATATTCACCCTGGAACTCCGGCTCCAGTCGTGTATACATATGGCAAACTGTGCACTGAAGAAAACCTCCAATCTTGCTATCCATTATCCAAGTTACAACAAAACAGTGAACAATTGTCAAAGTAAAAGAAAAGAAGAGTACTTACTGGGGCTTCAACTCCTCTTTTCAACTCCGGTTTTAGAACTCCACTTAGATCGCAAGCCACTTAAACCACCAAGCTCAGAAAGAGCAAGCTCAAAATGAGGCCTGCAGACTAATTTATACCACCTGTGTCCAGTTAACCCCTTCCCCCTAGTCAGCTGCTCATATGTAGAAGCTGCAGCAGCATGGAGGACATTATACAGCAGTAATGAGTAGTGTAGCTGAGAATCCAGCAATGGGGTGTAATAGAAATCATACCAGCAGCCTGTGTCTTTCACAGCCTGCTCATTCTTCCAGCCCTGCTTATCCCTCCCCCTCCATAGACTTACATGCAGCATGTGTGTTTGCTGACTCACTCTCTCTCTCTGCTCCCTCCTACTGCTCCTCCCTACCCTCTAAATAAACTTATATAGAAGATAGTGAAGAGACACCCCCACCTTCTGCAGCTGACAATTCTGCTCTGATGCATTAGTCTTTTCTTTATACATTTCCATCCTTTTGGATCCGCTTCTTGCTTTGGCTCAAAAAACTGTACCAAAAATTGCCACAAAAACGAGATTAAAACTGTGTTTGTGATCCTGGTCTTAAAGAAGATTGAAATGCATCTTTAACAATGAGTTATAAGAAACCTATTAATTTATTTTAATGTGGGTTTAGCTGCAGTATTTTGTATAAGTATTTGTAAACCAAACCCAGGAGTGGGTCCCAAACACAAAAGAGGAACTAATCTTTCCATTATACTTTTTCCCTGTTTACGTGACACTCCTGGTTTTTGACCTACAAATAATGATGCAAAATACTGATCAAAATACTGCCGTGTTAAAGTGGCCTTATTCAGATCTTGAAGGGGCACTATAACATTTGTGAACAAAACACAAAAAACACACCACGTCTTTGAACTTCTTAATACAGTGTGTGAAAATGTGGTAATCTAGTAACACTTGTCCTGGTATTCAACTGATTGCCACTAGTCTGTTCCTAGAAGGTTCGCATACATGCAGGAGAAATGTAGTACTGCATGCCGGCCGAGCAAATTATTGGTCGACCATGTAATATATGAAAGGGCTCGGTCTGTCAGAGTGGAAGGCAGTCTTACTTAGCTGCTCTCCGCTCTGACTCATAGGGTGTACCGAGCAGGGAATCTCCCTCTATGATGTTCAAATTTTTACATACCGAAACACATGCATCGAAAAAACCTTGTAGATATAGGGAGCACATACAGGGTCCAAAATATTATTCTTTGGTATCTAAAGGGCATTTTACACCGGCCGATAAGCGGCTGCTGCAGCGAGCGCCGATCAAAAAGACATAGTTGATCGGCGCTCGATTGCTTCTGTCACACGGAGCTATGGATGGGGACGAGCGGTCATTACTCCGATCACTCGTCCCTATCCATTATTATTATGTCGGCTGCGCATTTCCCTGTTTACACAGGAAGATGTGCTGCCGACAACGATAATCTTTTACTTTTTTAAAACGATACGATCAGCAGATGATCGAGCGTTTGCTTGTTCATCTGCTGATCGTTCCCCTGTTTACACAGGGCAATTATCGGCAACAAGCGTTATATGAACGCTTGTCTGCCTGATAATCGTCCTGTGTAAAATCCTTTTTGTTTCCCAGAAAGACTAAAATATTACAGTTGCTATTGAAATTAATTTGTACCTCCCCAGAATCTATGAAGTATTTTCTCCTTAAGTTCCAAGCAGCATTTTTTGAAGTTAGGGTCTGAATAATAGGGTTGTAATTCACATGGTAGCAAAAATATTTTGTTGTTAGCATGCTTTGTTCTTTTAGATGTTGTGTTTACAAACCTGCAGGGCTGCCATAAGGCCAGTACCAGTAACACTGTTAAATGGGGCCTAGCCATGAAAATTAAAAAAAGGGGCCTGGCCGCCACCTTTCCGAGCCGCCCGCCCACCACTATCAAAATGATAGACACTGGTAGTTAATTTGAAGGAAGTAGCAGCCCCATTCATTTGCAAAAGCTGTTTTCTTCTCCAGACAAAGGGTATGTTCACACACACTGTTTCAAGACGTAATTCGGGCGTTTTACGCCTCGAATTACGCCATAAAAAACGGCTCCATTATGCCTACAAACATCTGCCCATTGCTTTCAATGGGTTTTACGATGTTCTGTTCCCACGAGGTGTAATTTTACGCATCGCTGTAAAACCGCCTCACGGGAGAAAGAAGGGACATGTCCTATCTTCGGGCGTTTACACCACTGACCTCCCATTGACTTCAATGGGAGGCAGAGAAAGCGTATTTCGCTGCATTTTATGCCCGCGGTGCTCAATGGCCGTGGGCGAAAAACTCTGCAAAAATTGGCGTGCAGGGAGAGGAAAATCTGCCTCAAACTTACAAACGGAATTTTGAGGAAGAAATTCCGCCTGCAAAAAAAGTCCATGTGAACATAGCCTTAAAATACGTCCTGTATGAACTAAATGCTGTTTTTCCCATTGATTTCAATGGGCAGATGTTTGTAGGCGTTCAGCTTCCATTTTTCATAAACGCCCCGAAATACGCCTCAAAACACTGCGTGTGAACATACCCTAACTATCACTGGATCCTTGCTCTCCAAGGTCCTGAGAGGACATTGCGCGGCCGTGCATACAACAACCTGACATGTTGCATTCGCTGCCGCACACAATGTTCTGACGTCAGCAGCTTCTATAGCAAGGCTCCGGCGTCAGGGTGAGGTGCCAGAAGTGAAGAGGCGCCCAGAGACCAGAAGTGGTTCCAAGCAGACCTGGGACTCGAAGCAGTAAGTACAAAGGGCGTCTGGTCTGGTTCTAATTTTTTTCAGAGGTCTGGGCGTTTGTATTCATTTAGGGGTCTGGTCTGGGATCTGTATTAATTTAGGGGTCTGTATTAACTTAGGGATCTGGTCTGAGGTCTTAATTCATGTTGGAGTCTGGTCTGGGGTCTGAATTAATTTAGGGGTCTGGTTGGGGGACTGTATTATTAAAGGGGTCTGTATTTATTTAGATTTCTTGTTTGAGGTTTGTATTAATTTAGAGTTCTGTTATGGGGTCCGAATCAATTAAAAACATCTTGTCGTGGGTCTAAATTAATCTATGGGTCTGGTCTGGGGTCTAAATTTATTTAGGGGTTTGGTCTGGGGTCTATATTTATTTAGGGGTCTGTACTAATTTAGGTGTCTGAATTAATTTAAGAGTCTATGCAGGTGGCATGTGTGCAACGTGTGAGGAGGAGGTGAAAACATGCCGCGGCGATAGGAGATCGCAGAGCCTGCAGAATCTAGCAGCAGCAGCCAGCACTGCATCTTGATGAGTGACTCTGCTGTGTAAAAGTTGCAGCTTCAGTGCAATGATTTTAGTTATGCTGCCCACCTGCACACCTACAGTCTCCCCCTTGACCTCTCACTGAGCTCCTGCCCACCTGTCCCTCCACAGAGCCCGTGTCAGGGTGTGTATCCCCCCAGGGCCCACTCCTGCTCCTGCCACTTTCCAATCTCTTAGCTACCACAATAGGGCTGTCTTGATAGATACATTATGAATCATCAGCATCACCAGCTTTGTTACCTGTGGCTCAAATGCTATTTAATATTTAAAACATGTTCATCCCCCATTGATTTTGTGGATGTGTTCAAGAGATAAGTTAAATATGTCTCCAGATAAATACATGCTTGAAGTGCCAGGATCTCTGCTGCTCCAAATGTCCTTCTAATGAGGCTGAATTCTGCTCTTTTTGTATTCCTTGCAATTTTTTTTAACACAAATTTGGACTTCAAAAACACAAAAGAGTTTTAATTGCTGTATAAGAATGATTTTTAAGTTTAGGAAACTGCAGAGAAATCTATTTGGCGTAATGCTTGAGATAAGAAATACATGACCATACTTTGTTTTTATTAAATTCATCATGGCTTTTAATCAAACACATCTGTAAAATTAGAATAATAGTAATTCTCCTTTTGGGGTTGAGAGCATACTAAAGTTTATACACTGATCAGTCTTAATATTTAAACCACCTGCCTAATATTGTGTAGGTCCATCTTGTGCCGCCAAAATAGCTCTGACCTGTTTAAGCATGGACTCCACAAAACCTCTGAAGGTGTCCTGTGGTTTCTAAATGGATCAGACTTGTTTTCCAGTACATCCTACAGATGCTCATGAGATCTGGGGAATTTGAAAGCCAAGTCAACACCTCAAACTCTTTGTCATGTCCATCAAACCTTTCCTGAAGCATTTTTTGCAATGTCATAGGGCATTATCCTGCTGAAAGAGGGTCACTGCCATTAGGGAATACTGTTGCCATAAACTGGTGTACTTGAACAATGTTCAGAAGTGGTAAGTTTCAAGATAACATCCATATGAATGCCAGGACCCAAGGTTTTACAGTAGAACATTACCCAGAACATCACACTTCCTCTGCCGGCTTGCCTTCTTCCCATGATGGCTTACTGGTGCCATCCCTTCCCCAGGTGAGCAACGTACACGCACCCTGCCATTCAGGTGATGAAAAAGAAAACGTAATTCATCAGATCAGGCCATCTTCTTCCATTGCTCCATGGTCCAGTTCTGATGCTCACGTGCTCAATTTAGGCATTTTTCATGGTGGACACGGGTAAGCATGGGCACTCTGACTAGTCTGTGGCTAAGCAGCCCAAAGTGCACCTTTCTATCACAGCCAGTATTGACCTTTTCAGCAATTTGTTCTACATTAGCTCTTCTGTGTGATCGGATTAGAGGGGCTAGCCTTCACTCCCCACATGCATCAATGACCCTTTAGCACCCTTGACCCTGTCGCAGGTTCACTGGTTGTCCTTCTTTTGGAAGGTACTAACCATTGCCTATCAGGACCACCCCACCTGACATTTTGGAAATGCTCTGATACACTCACTCAGATCCTTACACTTGCCAAGTTTTCCTGCTTTCAAATCATCAACTTCAAGAACTGACTATTTATTCACTTGCTGTCTGATATACCCCATCCCTTGTCAGATGCCATTGTAACTTCACCTGTCAGCGGATTTAATGTTATGGCTAATCGGTGCATATATCTGACTCCCGGATAGTTTCGCCAATTGTCATGTGATTCAGGTCACTGTCATGTAGCATAGGCTGGCGAGAAACATTGGGTCTCATTCATGAACTGTCAATAATGTAACACAGTTACACTATTAAACTATTATAATTACACAGTGACAATGGCGTTATTAATTAACACTATATTTATTAAAGAGCTAATGATAGTTCTACCTCTCATACTGACAGCATTGAATTTTTAAATTTTTTTCCTAATAAGAGGGTCATGGCAGCACCTTCATACTTTACTATTACATATGAAGTGGTGTATGTGAGGTAACTTTGGTGTCGCAGCCCCATGGCTGTCATACAGCACATGTCTTATCAGTGAAGTATGACAAGATGTATGACTGCTTTGCACATCTTGTTATAGCTATGCATGCAACTGGATGTCAGTGAAGCTCACCTACAGTATGCGTCTTTATAATGACAATTTTCATACATGTGCCCAATACCATTCAACTGGGCTACAGGAGAAAAACTGACCCATGCATCATGAATCAGAATATAGTGTCACAGGTACATTAAGACAAAGATTGATTAAACTGACATTTTTTTTTAAATCTAATTTATTCTTGGTATAAAATGTGGAAATTGCTTCATGTGCATCTAAAATAGCTGCGTCTGCTTCGTAGGAACTACCGAATTGTTGATACATTATTCATCACTGTATTACTAAGATGCACAGGAATGCCATAGAGATCTCTGAAATTCCCAAAGGTGGAGTCGTCCTTAATGCAAAACATTTAATGAATAACAAAGCCTTTACAATGTCAGACACTGACTCAGAACTGCCTTGGTGTCTCATGCCTACCCATTCCAACCACCGTCATTTTTTTCAGGAAACTGACATATCCCAAAATGTGTGGCACAAGATGTTAGACAAACATGTAAAAAAATTCCTACTTCTGATGAATGCCTCCGACGGAAGGAAGCCTTCTGTCAGCCATCTGTCGCCCATAGACGCGCATGTTAAAAAACGTATGTGTTTAAGGGTTTCTGGGGAGGGTGATAGCTATGAGATTGAAAAGTGGCAGGGGTGGAAGTGGGCCCCCAGGGGAGATACCCACCCTGACAGGGGCTCCGTGGAGGGACCGGGGGAGACAAGTGGACAGGAGCTCTGTGGGAGAGGAAGGGAGAGACAGTAGGTGTGCAGGGGGGTAGCATCAATAAAATATGTGTGTTTTGCTGCAACATACAGTATTTAAACAAAAAATCCTACATATATATCGAAGTACGGTGTGGAAAAAATATGTGTTATAATAAGTTTTTGGTTTTTTTCAAGATATTTGCCATTATAAACGGATAGAACTTGGAGGTGGATGCAATAGCTTCAACATGCCCATCAGGCTGTATAAAGTAGGGGTTGACTGAGGTCTTCTATGGCAAACCTTCCACCACATGAAAATGATGGGACTCACTGAAGGATGCGCATCTGAAGCTGTCAGTGGAATGGATTATTTATTACTCCTCCAACGGTTTTTGGTGCTCATCAGGCAAATGTGCTCACGCAAAGTGATGTCACAGCACTCTGTGATGACATCACAAATTCCTTCCCTCGGATCAAGAGCTATTCAGTCTGGCCCAGGCATAACGTCTGACTCTGATGGATTCCTTTTCATTTGTGAAATGTTTATAAATATATTTATTGGACTCTCTATAGTTGCAATAAATGTGGGTCTGTCTCTATGGCACACTGTAATCTATTGTATTATAATCTAGTACAATGCCTTGTGAACAATACATTATTTTCTTCTTTCAATATTCCATGTTGTATGTGTACAGACTGTTCTGACCAGTAGGGTTTTCAGTGGAGCTTTATTTCCTCTGTGATCTTATTGATTTTACTAACTGTAATATGACAGTACAGTAGTTACACTGAAAATTGACAGTGCAAAGGTCATTTATTGAATGAATCCAGAAAATGAATAAGCCAGTTACCTTCCCTACAATAGAGGCACTAAAGCAACACAAATGTGATGGGGAAGGGGCTGTCTGCAGTGATATTACTAATATATAGTGCCTGAGCCACAAATGGCATATATCTAAACCACAAGCTCCACTTTTGAGGGTACAATAACATTATATGAAGGAAGACACAGTACATACATCCTGCTTCTTGGAATATTAACATATAAAGTCAATATTTATGTGGAACCACTTTATATATTATAGTAGGAATTGCATTATTATTTTATTATCAGAATTGCTCCCTTTTCCATTGAGAGAGGTTCTCATAATAAGCCCGAGGGGCTGCCGTGAAATCACATTCCCTGCAATTGTCCTGCTGGCACCAGCGCTGTTTATGAATGGGCTTTTCTTGGGTGTTGTGATACCCATCAGCTCAATGCAGCCGTCCATTCATAGAGTGCAAGCTTCTGTAAGTGACACCTATAGGTTGCTGACGGCTTCTGCAGGAAATGCTGCAGGTTTATTATCAGGATTACTCCTGAATATAGGGAGAGAGGTTCTGGCAATATCTTTACACTAGAAAACTTCTCCTAATGAAATTCCCTTATATGATAATACTTGAATAATATTTTTATCTAAATTTGAATATGAACAAAAAATCATCATCCGTTGTTAAAATGTGGCATTCCAGCCACTACTTCTATGTAGAAATTCTTTACCTATAAACATGTACATAGGTAACAGGGGCGTAACTACAGGGGGTGCAGAGGTTGTGGTCTCACCTGAAGATTGAGGGTGACCAAAAGGTCCATCTGTCTCATATGAGGAGACCAATACCACACATAACGCGTGATAGTTGGGTGCCCTCTCACAAAATTTGAATTGGGGCCCAGGAGCGTCTTTGGTAGGTAGCAAAAGTGAGCTACATTCCTGTACACAACCATTATTGCCTTAGCAGGCATTATTTTAATGTAGACTGATAAGATTTCTGCAATCTGGGGCTCTCTAGCTGTTATGTAACTACAAGTCCCAGCATGCCATGACAGCTTGCATCTTTCATGGCATGTGGGAACTTCCATACCACGGCCTTACACCATTACCTTCTTTCTTTAACCATTGCCTGCCCAGGATCCTGTTGTAATGTGAAGTGATCCAGGAATTGAGAGGAGCCCTGATGTCAGCTGGAGCTCCGATCCCTCATTTCTGCCATTATTATATGCTCCTAATTACCGTCCATTAACCACAGATCTGGAGAGAGCCTCAGTTTTGTATATGGAAATGTAACCCCAAGGTCAGCATCTGGACAAAGTAAAGACAACTTAAGGGATCTCATTCTTGGGATCCAATAAACGTGTTTTATAAGTGTAGCTTTCCATGGAGATTTATTGGATTTAGCGGATACTCCATCATCTTTCTGCTCTTGCAGTTTAAATGTCAATTAGTATGCATCACTTATGAGGTGTCATTTATGTTTGGCCCCAGTATTTCCTCTGTCTCCTTATCTTATTAGCTCCTTGCAGTTCTCATTTCATCCCTGTTAAGATTAAATCATTGTCAGAAATGCCACTAGCCCTCTTGCTTGCCCTAAGCTTTAGTTGGCTGTGTTGCCATGAGCTTGTGTAGAG
The DNA here is from genome assembly GCF_050947455.1 of Rhinoderma darwinii. Taxonomy (NCBI): domain Eukaryota; kingdom Metazoa; phylum Chordata; class Amphibia; order Anura; family Rhinodermatidae; genus Rhinoderma; species Rhinoderma darwinii. The sequence continues at coordinate 56,946,248 of NC_134696.1, read as the reverse complement.
GGGAAAGGCAGGTTGCCAGCAGTGTCCGACTTATCTCTTTAAATTGTTCCCTATGCCGTGGTATGAGGTGCTATCGGTTCTGAATGTTAATGTCCCTGTGTGTGCTTCTGTCTCTGGCTTTCCCTGTGTGTGTGTGTGTGTGTGTGTGTGTGTGTGTGTGTGTGTGTGTGTGTGTGTGTGTGTGTGTGTGTGTGTGTGTGTGTGTGTGTGTGTGTGTGTGTGTGTGTGTGTGTGTGTGTGTGTGTGTGTGTGTGTGTGTGTGTGTGTGTGTGTGTGTGTGTGTGTGTGTATGTGTGTGTGTGCGTATCTCACTCTTCCTCTCCAGCCCCATCTCCCTGGCTGTATCTGAGTGCATGCATCTATGTGAAAGAGGGGGAAAAATACATCAGTTTAGCACGGACATGCCTCTCTAACAAGGAGAAGAGGAGGAGAGATTGAGTAGAAAGGGAGAGAGAAATCAGCAGAATGACAAGGGACATTTAAACTGCTCATATATTCCGTCCACAAGCAGAGAATATAGAGAGACGAACTCGGGAAGGATATAGACCTGTGCAGATGCAACATGCAGCCAGGTTCAATTCTCAGCCAGAGCCCATGAAATAAACACAAGACTTCAACTGGAAATTCAGGGGTTTTTTTTTTTTCATTTATTTTTCCAAGTCATTTCTTCCTCAGAAGAAAAAAACAGAGGAAAAGAGGAAAGGTGATTTTTGTTTCCCCATCTACTCAACGTTGTTTAACTTTGAATGCAACATGTGTAATGTGCTCCTTTTACCTTGATAGATTCCAAACAACCTTGTCGGCTGCAGAGAAGAAGAAGAAGAAGAAGAAGCAAGGAAACAAGATTGGAAGCAAACTCTGAGCAAAGCAGATGAAATAAGGGGGATGTGATAATATAACCTCCAGCTGCCTGCCAGGAATAAAGGACTACCCCACCTTCTTTGAATTTGGAGCACTATATTCTGGGAAGGGGCCACATAATATGCCTGGTGCATAAACGTGTTCTGATCTTGTGTTCATTTTGTGTTTCTGCCTGTCACTGCATGACATCAATGGAACTGACACAGGGATGTATTAAGAGAAGCTTAGGCTGTTCTGGCAGGTCCTAGCTTACCACCAGCTGCCTCTGTCCCTACTGGTTTTGGGAGCCGTGCAATGAGAAGGTAAGTTGGAAGGATTTCCTACTTTTATATTATATCTTCTTCACCACACAGGGCCTGAATAGAGAGGTAACGCAGGAGTCCCGATATCTAATCGATTCTCCATCTAGAAGGTCACATAATACATTCGCTATTTGAGCACACACATATGGGGTAAAAGTTATTTTATGAAATAAGAACTCCATCCATGTTTTCTCTGTGTAAAGGCTTCACTTTAAGTAAAAGAGTAAAGTCTGATTCTCTGGAGATAAAGAAAAATCATCTCTTTCAAGAAAAGATCAAGGGCATTCTCATAAAAGGAACATTCTATGCTGTATGTGTTCTGCTTCCACCAACAGAAATAAAAATATATTCAACGCTAATCTTTTTTCACTTTTGCCCATGGGGAAAATTATGGACCACATCATATTCTGTTAAAATTTGGATCATGGGATCTTATTGCCTGTATGTCACGGCTGCTGCTCTATAGCGTGCGCTAACCAGGCTCATGTCAGATATTTTGTCTTTTCACAAATGTTTACACAGCCACAAGTTCTAATGTTAAATGTTTGGCAGGGCTGAGTGCATATGTGTGTCCTAGTGTCTATTTGTGTATGCCGCTCAGTGTGCCTGTTTGTATCTCCAGTTCCTCTGCATTACATCCTTTTTTTTCTTCACGTTTCATGGGCTATTGGCTCTGGAAGGCTTATCAATTTCCATTTGAAAAGCTGTTTCTTCTTTATTTAATTGCCCTTGCTTCTTGGCTCGTTTTGCTGGTGGGCATGTAAAGGGGGGGGGGGGGACTGGACTCACAGCTCAGAATGTTAAATAAAATATATATGGAATCTAAAATATAAATGTCCACACGTTTATATGCCTCAGGATGTATACCAAGCCAATATAATCCTTCATGAGGACAAATTGCTGCTGTTTTTATAATATCTGGCACAAGAGCTAGTCTGAACATACATTTAATCTTATTTAATCATGCAGGCGCCTGCATTTTCCCCACTGCTGACCGGCAGGGTCATGCAGCAAGCTGCACTTGTGGCCTGCTGGCAGCTGAATAGTTAAATATACAGATATGAAATCTCTGTTTCTCCAATTGATTGACCGGGTTACTGTTCTGGATGAAATTTGCTATCCAATGTATACCTAGTTGCAGTGCTATAATCTGGAGACTGCATTACCAGGTCTTTAATTCACATATGGTTGCCTATGTTCTCCAGCACTTTGCAGAATAATATCATGTTAGATTAAAGGGCTACAAAAAAAGTAAAAGTTCTCAAGCCCGGATTTGTCACTGTTCTTGATTATTATATTTTCTGTATTATTGCAAAATGTGAAAATAATGCATCTAGTATTAACTAGAAAATGTAGCGAGGGCCAAAATACATTTTTCCCTGCTGCATAGTCTATGAATGTTTTAATGGTTTTGACCCTCAACACATAATAATGAATATCATTATTTATTATCCTGTAGTTTGTGCATATTTCATTACATTTAGTCTTCTTTATTATAGTGATCAATTTCTTTATCGTTGACATTATGTTCCATTGGTGGTGCAATTATACTCCAATGACTCCAATTTCTGTTCCTCCCCAAAGCAATCTAGGTGGGAGGGGGGAGACCTTTATACGTTCTTCTTGGACTAAACACCGCCATCTGTATGTGATAAATCATACTACAGCTTACTTATCAAAATCAACATTCTATCATCTTTACAGTGGTGGAATTTTTCAGTGATCCATGTGAAGATCAAGGATTCTGTTTAATATACCTACTAAGTATAGTTCACAGTTCAATTCCTAATCCGGTGATGTTTTGTAAATTTCATCTTTATGATACCTTTATAAAACTTTAAGCAATCACAATTGAGCCAAAAAGCCGCTACAGTCACCTATCAAAGAACAGTGGTGGAGATTTATCAAAACTGCTACAAAAAAAGTTAGGCATTTGCTCTTATCAACCAATCAATTTTCATTAAAAATGAGAGCTGGAATCTGATTGGTTGCAATGATAAATCTCCCCAAATTAATTTAATCATCATCTAAATTTAGTTAGCAGTGACGTGTAAACTGTTCCTGAATACCCTTGTGGCCATCTCTACATCAATAACTGCTATTTAGTCTAACTTGTAACTAGCTCTGATTGGAATAAATTATGGAAACTGTGGCTCCAGTGTTGTAGAGCTTGGTGACTACTATCAGAGATTAGTCAGTAAAGTTAAGGTGAGTTGGACTTTAAGGCACTGAAATACCCTTTCATCTAACACTGAAACTGACATCTGATCTAACTGACCTACAGAACATACATACATACATACATACATACATACATACATACATACATACATACATACATACATGCCTTTGTTAGTCAACTTTTAGTAGTATCTTTGTAGTGTGCAAATTTTTTTTCTTCAATCTAAAGTTTTCACTCGTTTTGTATTAAGGCATTTGAGGGCAGCAATACAAAGAAATTCACCCATCGCCCCTTAGTGTCTCCAGTCAATACTATTTGTTTTTATGTCTAGACACACTTGTATTATGTATATTTTAGCATACTCTTTTAAGTGTTCCTCTCATTTTGAGATTTAACAGATAGATTTGATCAACCCATTACAGACCCAAGAGGCACATAAACCATCACCATGCAATGGCTTCTATTCTCTTGCGTACACAACAGGTTAATTGAGTGCACACTTAAACTTCTCTCCTCACTATAGATAGGACTCATGGGTCTCCAGGGAATATTAGCTCATCAGAAGTAGTACAGTACGTGTGAGAGACACCAAGGGGAGAAGTCAGTGAATTAAAGTACCACAAAAAGAAGAAGCAGTCTTTCAAACTATGCGAATGGAAGCTATTTTATGTTTTGTAATAATCAATAAATTACATTTAACTCATTTAAAGTACTTACTTGATGATGATCCCTTTGCCTGCTAGGTATACCAGAACGCAGTTCAGCATGATTTGCCATTCTATTCACTTTTACTGATTTGTTTATCTAACAGCATTTGTCCCCTGTGAAATTGACTTATTTCTTAAGACTAAAGAATTGAAAGTATAAGTTCACCTTTGGTGAACCAAACCTGAACTTAAAGAGGCTCTGTCACCAGATTTTGCAACCCCTATCTGCTATTGCAGCAGATCGGCGCTGCAATGTAGATTACAGTAACGTTTTTATTTTTAAAAAACGAGCATTTTTGGCCAAGTTATGACCATTTTCGTATTTATGCAAATGAGGCTTGCAAAAGTACAACTGGGCGTGTTGAAAAGTAAAAGTACAACTGGGCGTGTATTATGTGCGTACATCGGGGCGTGTTTACTACTATTACTAGCTGGGCGTTGTGTATAGAAGTGTCATCCACTTCTCTTCACAACGCCCAGCTTCTGGCAGTGCAGCACTGTGACGTCACTCACAGGTCCTGCATCGTGTCGGCCACATCGGCACCAGAGGCTACAGTTGATTCTGCAGCAGCATCAGCATTTGCAGGTAAGTAGCTACATCGACTTACCTGCAAACGCCGATGCTGCTGCAGAATCATCTGTAGCCTCTGGTGCCGACACGATGCAGGACCTGTGAGTGACGTCACAGTGCTGCACTGCCAGAAGCTGGGCGTTGTGAAGAGAAGTGGATGACACTTCTATACACAACGCCCAGCTAGTAATAGTAGTAAACACGCCCCGATGTACGCACATAATACACGCCCAGTTGTACTTTTACTTTTCAACACGCCCAGTTGTACTTTTGCAAGCCTCATTTGCATAAATACGAAAATGGTCATAACTTGGCCAAAAATGCTCGTTTTTTAAAAATAAAAACGTTACTGTAATCTACATTGCAGCGCCGATCTGCTGCAATAGCAGATAGGGGTTGCAAAATCTGGTGACAGAGCCTCTTTAAGCTTAAGACAGCAATTCCCTGATATTCTTTTAGTATTGGAATCTCCCACTGTTTGAGTTGAATAAATTTGATTATATGGGAGAGAAATAAGGAAATTACTGTTACAAGTACAAATTCTGGGACATAAGCAATATAATGGTTGTAGAATACAGACTGCCATGAAGACTGACTTGTATTCTGCTGATTTTCTTGCTAGAAAAGACGCCTTGGAGGTGATCTTATCAATATGTATAAGTTGATAAGAAATATTTTATGTGTGGTCAATACAAAGAACTAGCACATTCCCTTCCCTTTTCCCATCCCTTGGTTGAACTTGATGGACATGTGTCTTTTTTTCAACCGTACTACTAACTATATAATCTGTTTTTACAAAGGTTCAGGGATAATTCATTTCATGTGGAAGAAAGATATTCAGACATCAATACAGGAAAGGGTTCTTTACAGTTAGAGTAGTCAGACTATGAAATGCCCTACCTGAAGAGGCAGTAATGGCAGATACTATGTTAGCATTTAAAAAAAGGCTAGATGATTATCTACTGACAAATGACGTTGAAGGTTATAACTAATCTAGTAATGAAAGACTGTAATTGATTGAGAAAGGTTGAATTTGTTGAAGCTTTCTCTTTTTTTCAACCTATGTAACTATGTAATACTACCTTTATTTTATTGGATCACTCTGAACAATTCCTATAATATAGGTATATATTATTTTATTTACATTCCTTTATGTACAAACAAAGGTGAGCCACAGCTTAATTTATTCTTTACAGGAGTTTTTCTACTATAGACATTTGTGGTGTATTTATTGGATATATCTGATTGGTGCGATCTGACCACTAAGACCCTGTCCAATTTGTAGAATAGGGTTGCCTGGTCCCCAGTTTCCTGCAGATAGTAAAAGGGAAATATGAAAACAGCTGAACAAGCTTACTCTGTTGTTTCAGTATCTCCCACTCAATAAAATTGAGAGTGAGTGAGCACATGTGTCCAAGGGACCGCCACTTATTAGACTTGTATGGCTTCCATATCAATATGCATTAATGCATTTAGCTGACTGAGATATTTCATTTAGTTTGCTTGCCTGATTACTATGTAATGAAGTCTAAAAAAATAGGCAAAAATGTTCAAGTCACTCATCACCCACACTGAGGTTTTATATATGTAGCACCATAAAAGTGTGATATATTATCACGGTACAGAGTGGAGTCAGGTAGATGCCATCACAGGTATATGGCTGGAATTAAAGTTTTTACTGCAAAGAAGTCTAGGGAACAAAGTGTTAAGGAGGATACACTTTTTAATGGGAACGTTGGCCTCAATTTATCATCTGAAAGACTTTGATCCCCCCAGGTTGTGTAGGTATTGAGCTGGCAAGCTGCTTCTTTAGGAAACCAAATTATTATTTTAACTAATTTGCTGCAGTATCTCACCCTTATAACATAGAGCAATGCGAGGTAACCACGGAGGGTAATGAACACATTCCAAGGGATGATCCTACTCTACCCTTCTGTAGAAGTGGCGTGGGCGTACTCTACATATAAAACTCCTCGAGGTATAGAATGTTGTAGCTCTACAGATCACTTCATGGCTAAGTGAAAAGTTTCTCCAACCATCAGAGCCCGTTTTCTTCTTTTACTTACATGTCAAATAGCAGGATATCTACTGCAGATGTTCGTGGAGGTAGAGAAGTATTCATAGTTATCTAGTTAGTTGTCACATTGATTACTGAACTAAAAGAGAATAGAGGAATAAGGAGGTCCCCATAAAGCCCTGTAATAACTGATCGTTACTTCTGAATTATTAATGTACATACTATTATATTATAAGATCTATAAGCTTAACACTTTATTATTTACAGGAGTTATCTGCTTTAGACAATCCTTCTTTATACAACCTATTAAGACATGAAGGTATAATACATTGAAGGTCATCTACTAGACGCCTTACTTGGCTTTGGACCACTGCTATTGTAGGAAGATCTGACATGTAATTCGGTATCAGACCCTTTGAACATTAGACTACTAGCTCATGACTGATAAATAAATGTATATTTATAGTTATTAATTTATAGTCTTGTTTGGCTCATCATGGGACATATCAAGTGACTATCATTTCAGCTTTATGTTAGCTGCCAAAACTCTTGAAAACACAATGATAACAGCGTTACCGTTTCCTTCTTGATTCACCAAGGAGAAGGTTCTGCAGCAGCTCCGACTAGCCGTTATATCAGACGTATATATGTTGTCCAGCTCTTCTTGTGGACAGCATTAAGTTTACTTGATAAGAAGCTGGCATAAGGCACAGTATACATTATTGTGAAACATTGTTGTAACTACTGTAAGTCTAATAGAAATATCAGCCGTTTTAAGGCACCATAAATGGTATAATGTACTTTTTATAGACATTTTACATTTTCACTATCTGTTCATTTATGACTTTATTATGTCACAACAAAGAACATCGTCAAGGTTGGTGATAAATCTAACCACATATTCAGACATAGGATTGTAGATCTCATTAAAGTAGACCTGTTAATATTTAAATGTCAATAAAATCTAGGATACAATTTTATGTCCTAAAATGATATATTAAGACATTGTCAAATCCATATGAAAATTATTTTTCTTGACAAACTAAACTTATATATCTTATTTTATATATTGTATATTGTTTTGTATTGTTTTCAGCTTATGGAAATGTTGGATTTTGAAAGGCTGACTTCATCATCAGCCATCAGCAAGCCCAACGTGTATTTATTTCTATTAAAATCAGGAGGGTACAAGTGTTTAATGCTATCTTAAAATGCTGCCCTATAGATCGGAAATTTGGGTAGGACATATTTAATCTTTCTACTATACACCCCCATCCCTATTCTGCCTCCCCACACTGTTCATGACGAATGGGGCAGTGGTAAATATATTGGAGAGATCTCCGATTTCTCATCCAAGAAATGTTCTGTGTGCAGAAGCATTTACTCTATAATCTTCTTAACACACTTGCACATACATTTCCAGGACATGATCTCTGAATCTACACTACTGTCATAGAAAATTATTCTCCTTACCTGTTACCGCTGTAGGGTAGAGTTTAAGAAATATCAAGCATTCCTTAAGTTCTATAAAGAAACCTTATTCGCTTCTGTAAAACAAAGGTTACGTTCTATTCTCATCAAAATATCTACATGAGTGTACATGAATAACATTGCCATTGAGTTGGATATGCATCAATAACTATCTCATTAAATATAATATTGATTCTTGTGAAGATAGATCAAGTATTCATAGACCCATTTAATTCCTCAGAATATTTTCTTTAAAAAATGTGTTATTTTTCTTTTGGACTGAGAACCAGGAAGATGTGTGATATCTTAGGACCTAATTTGACTGCAGACATTGACCTCATGATCTTCTCATAACTGATGCAATGGCACTATGCAAGAAATAGAAATGCTTGTGTTTTTAATTGGCTTGATATGTGGCTAACTTGACATAAAGTACATAAATAATAGAGATAGAGCATTGTCGTGTGTATGAGCATATTGTTTTTAATCGATGCAAGCCATATGATCCAAAGTCAGTCATAGTCCTGTAGGTTCTAGCTAATATTTTTACCTCTTGGAGAAGGTTTTCCTTTTTTTTGTAAAGTACCTGGCATAAATGTACCTACAAAGTCCAAGTAACATATCATTTTCAAAGTTATAATATTAGCCAAGAATCTGATAAGCTAGATTTTGCCACTTTATGAGACAATCAAATAGTTTTCCAAAGCTGATGAGTTTTGTAGTATTAACACTACCTGAGAGTCATTGGGGTGGGATTTATTAAGACTGGCGTTTCATACGCCCGTCTTAATGTAAAAATCGCTGGAGTAAGATGCACCTAATTTATTAAGACATGCACACCTTTTATTAAATAAGGCCGTCCGTGCACCTGAAAGGAAAATCTACGACACCTACAAGTCAACATTTTTTGTGCAAATTGTGACTTTTGAAACATTTGCAGCTATTTTACACCAGAAAGCAGGCATAGAACATATGATAAATTCCCCCCATAGGGTTGTATATACTGAAGTACCTAACCCTTATCGAACCACGGGTGTATACAATATACCAACCACGGTGGTCCAGAGGTTTTAACATTTGTGCTCAGTCACTTTCTGTGTGCCTCTTATTTGTTCCGGACAGGAAGACTTGCTGATGAAGCATCTCGGTTGTTGGTTATGAATAAAATATACTATTCATCATTATCTAGTATGTGCTCATGGACCCTGTTATAATATATAGTTCTTATGAGATTTATATATTCATAGTTCCTGGACAGGCTGACAGATATGATCTTTCAAGTTGGACAGACTTGTTATAGTCTGTCCACTTGAATGTCCCATTAACCCCTCAAGGAAGCGGTCTATCTTGGCCACACCGAATGTTTTTGTTTTTCATCCCCGTATTTCAAAAGCTATGAACTTTTTATTTTCTGTCTATGAGGGCTTGTTTTTCTTTTTATGGACAAGTTTATATTTTTCAAGGATACAAATTTCGGGGTACATATAACTCATTGATTAACCTTTATACTTTTTATGGGGGAAGAAAAGAAAAATGTTGCTATTGTTTTTTTGTTTTATTCTTTTCTTGTTGTTTATCGTTTGGTACAAATAGCATTTTAACTTTATTTTGCAGATTGTTACAAATGCGGCGGAGCTGAATATATAGTTTTTTTTTTATAATTCACTACTTTTGCACAATAAAAGCATTTTTGCTATATACTTTTTTTACATCGCCAAATTCCGAGAGCCATAACTATTTTTCTTTTTCCATGGACGTAGTTTTATAGGGGGTTTTATTTTGGAGGAAAAATATTTTTAATTTGTACCATTTTGGGTTACACATAACTAATTGATTTTTTTTGGGGGGGAGGTTAATGAAAAAAAAAAAAAAAAAAAAAGCAATTCCGCCATTGTGTTTAGGGTTTTTCTTTTCCGTCAATCCGTGTAGGGTAAAAATAGCATTTTAATTATATTATATGAGTGGTTTCAAATGCGGCGATAAAAAATATTTATTTTGTTATGTTTTACTGGTTTTGCCTTATAAGTGGATTTTTAATAGTAAACACTGTTTCATTGATTTTTTTACTTTAAATGTTTTTTTTAAAATTAACCTTATTTTTTTATGATTTTTTTTAATAACACTAGGCGAATTGACTTTGCAATCCTTTAATAGTTTCTATAATATACTGTAATACTTCTGTAATACACCTGTCAGTGTTCTACTGACAGGCAACCTACTAGGCCCTGCATTAGGCCCTAACAGACATATAGACCTGGGGGGGGGGTTCTTTGTTAGGCGTTCAAATGCTTTGATAACCCATTGCTACTCTGTAATTGTGTTGTGAGGGCTTCAGATGGGATGACAGGGGAAGCTGCCTCCGTGTGTTTTTTGGCGCCACAGTCACTATTGAAAGCGGCATCTAAAAGTTAAATGCCCAAGATCATTTCCAGCTATTACAGAAGAATGTCACCTGTAAGCTACATCCAGCAACCTGTGCCACAACCATAATGTAATATTACGCTAGTTAGTGGAACAACCCACTCACTAAGACATACTTTTACATTTTGGGCCCAGAAGGGCTTCAGGGAAGTAGCAAACACAACTACAATCATAGAGAACAGGTTAGCTAGTTCCATTACTTGCATTAAAGGTATTATCAAGGACTAGAAAAAAAAGACACACTTGTTAATGGACCAAGTGTGGTATTGCAGCTCATCCCCAGTTGAGTCAATTCAAGGGACTGAGTGGCAATGAGAGACACAGCACATAAACAAGACACCGAATTTGTCAATCAGAATAAATCTCTAGATCAGCTTTCCATCTCCAGAAATCTAGTAACCATAACTTGTGATATAATAGCTTTTAAGAAAGGCATTCAGGCCCTCCTTGAACTTGTTGCATGAATCAACTATCACAACATCGTGTGGCAACGAGTTCCATAGTCCCACTGCTCTCACAGTAAAGAATCCCCGTCTATAATGATAATGAAACCTTCTTTCCTCTAGATGTAGAGGATGCCCCCTTGTCATGGCTACAAGCCTAACACTTAAAAACTCTGCCCTTGAATAACATTTAGCAACATTCCACAGTTTAAATCTACATAAAATGTTGAGTAGCTTTGTAGATCATTTGATCGAATTATCCTATACCACAGGGGTCAGCAACCTATGGCACTTGTGCCACAGCCTGCCCTCGGGACATGTTTGCCTGGCACGCTGAGTCCTAAGCCCTATAAGTGCTGTCCAGCCTAAAACTAGCCTAACACCATCCCCTTGGATTGATTAATGACCATGCACCAACATCACTGGTTTCTTCAGGACCAGGGAATGCACAGTGCTTTTAAGATTTTACAAAAGAAATCAGTTTGTGTTATATGACTGATCATGTACTGCATGGCACACTGAGTAATTCATCTTTGATTTTTTTTAAATTGGCACATTGTACAAAAACGGTTGCCTACCCCTTCTATACCACTTTTTAATTACATGATGTTTTATTAGCAGTTTAGCATAATCCTTGTTACCAGAGAGCAATGCATTGTGGGAGCTCAGATGACAGTTATATATTTAGGTCTATGCTGTCAGGTCACATGTCAGAGAGGGCAATGGAACTGTCTGGTTTAAAAAAAAACAGTAGTACTTTGAACAACTATTGAAAGTAGCTCTGTATATGAATCGAGAACACAACATGAAATAACTTGAAGTCAATGCAAAACCAGTAAATCAAAGTATTAAAAAGTTACTTATCTTTATATTTAATTTGAACCCATTGACGACTAGCGCCATAATACTATAGTGAAGTCAGGAATCCTCAAAGGACCAGTGGCATGTTATTACAGAGCTCTGATCATGCCGGTACTGTCACTGGGCCTGTGTGATCAGCAGCAGGACCATGACTGTAATACATAGCCATGGTCTTATTACAACTGTCAGGATTGGAGATAACTCTGATCCTAGTGGTTGATCTCCTTGGATGCTGCGGTCAACAGCAACCGCGGCATCCAATTTGTTTAACAGAGGGAGGGGACTCCATCTGTCAGCCCATAGGTGCTCCGCAATGCAATCTTTGGGTGCCGATTTGGTTACTTAGGCAGCTGGGGGTCTAACAATTGCGCCAAGGCCTGCCATCGGTATCTGTCTATTAAGCCATGATGGCAATAATGCTTTGGAATACTATGTATTCCAAAGTATTATACAAGTGATGAAACGAGTGGAAAGAAAATAATTATATTAAATAAAGTTTAAAAAAATATAACCCCCCCCCCCCCCCAAAAAAAAAATAGCCCTTATTTAAAATAAAAATTGTTTTCTTTTTTACAAACTTGTTTACCACAATAACAGAAAACTTGAAACTTTCTTGCTCTTGGAATCCAACCATGATAAAAATAAAAAATTGCATGGCCCTTAAATGGGACCTGTCAATAGGTCATATAAGTTGAACTTGTTTACTGACCTGAATAGTGCTGTCTTCCTGATTCCAGTGATGTTTTTCTTTTTTTTCCTGTATCCCCCCCCGTTCCAGAGATATGGCCCACTGTTGTGATGACTCCCCCTATGCTAATTTGCTGTGGTTAGTCAACAGGGCGTGAACTACCCTCAAGCTGCGTTGTGCTGATCAGCATCAGGGGCAGGGAAGCTAGCTCCACTCCTTAGGCTAACTACAGCAAATTAGCATATAGGGAGTTAAAACAACAGGAGGAAACAGGAGGCGGGGGTCCCAGAAAAAAAATTAATGGCACTGGAATCAGAGACACAGCACTATTATGGTCAGCAAACCAGTTCAACCTATATGACATAGTAACAGGTTCTCTTTAAGGCCCACATTAGGCCGATCCTTAACCCCTTGACGCATTATCACGTAACTGTACATGATAAGCTCACAGGCTGAGCACGCTCCATACTTAGCGGGTGATGGCTGTGTAATACAGCCGTCACCTCACTGCAACTGGCGAAATCAAAGATAACTTTTATTCCGCCTATTTAACCCCTTTAATGCTGTGTTTAATTGCGATCGTGGCATCTAAGGAGTTAGAAAGAGGATGCGGACGATCCGACGGCTCATCGGCCCCACCATGACGCAATCGCAGGGTGCCGATGGTCATCATGGCAGCCTTGGGGCCTAATGAAGGTCCCCAGGTCTGCCATCCTCATACTCCTATGTAGCTTCAGGGCTTCAAAGGAGACTGTCAAAATAATTATACACTGCAATACATTAGTATTGCAGTATATGGTGCCAGTGATCCAACAATCGCTGCTTCAAGTCCCCTTGGGGGACTAATGAAAAGGTTAAATACAGTTAAATAAAGTTTTTTAAATACATAAGAAAAATTAAAAATATAAAAGGTAAACAAAAAACCTTTTCCCATTTCTCTGCAAACACAATATAAAAAAAAATAAAATATTAACAAATCTGATATCATCACGACAACAAAAATCCAGACTACTATAATATAACATTATTTAACCCGCATGGTGAACGCCGTAAATAAAAAACAATTAAAACTCCAGAATCAATGTTTTTTGGTCAGATCATCTCCCACAAAAAATGAATTAAAAAGCGATCAAAAAGTCTCATGTACAGTATCTCAAAATTGTACCAGTAGAAACTACAGCTCGCCCTGCAAAAAACAAGTCTTCATACTGCTCAATAAACTGAAAAATAAAAAAAAGTTATGTCTCTCAGAATATGGTGACACAAAACAAATTAATTTTTTTTAACAATCAGTTTTTTCCTTGTAAAAGTGGTAAAACGTGGTAAAAAAAATTATATAAAATTTGGTATCACTGTAATCATATTGACCCGTAGAATAAAGTTAACATGTCATTTTTACCATACGGTAAACACCGTAAAAATAAAATCCCCCAAAAAATGGAGGAATCGCTGTTTTTCTACCATTCCACCCCACAAAGAAATTTCTTACAGTTTTCCAGTACAGTATATAATACAATAAATCGTGTCATGAAAATCTAGAACTCATCTTGTAAAAAACAAGCCCTGATATGGCTATATTGACGAAAGTTATGGATTTGGACGTTGGGAAGGAAAACACAAAAGTGAAAATCTGAAAAATGGCTGCGGAAGGAAAAGGTTAAAGGGTTAAACGGAGAAATTTGCTTTATGTAATCAGAGGAGGGAGCGCGATGCATCAGCAAACAAGTTTCTATGGGGCCTTTTTTTTGGCCCAAAACACTGTATTTTGTCAGAGCACAATGATAATATTGCTAACATAATTTTAACATTTTATTTGCACTTATCTATGACATTCAACATTGCAACTTACTTATAGAACTGAAAAACATTTTGACGTTAGTAATGACAGTGAAATTAGTAAATTCTTTGTAGTTGCGTATTCTGACTCCATGACCAGGCTGTAAGTTGTAGGGCCCTTGAGACAATCTCACTGTATATGTCTGTATTGAACCGGTACTCACACCAAGACACTGTCAGATAGCGTCAACTCAGCTGAAGAGGCACGTGGGAAGTTTCCAGAGAAGTTTATTTTCAGGCTGAAATACTTGTAATGTACACAAACCAGCAGGTGAAAAGATGATATTTTGCCAGAGTTGAGCAGGAGATGACTACACAGTATGGGAACCATGAGGAAAGACAACTAGGCACAGAAAGAAGGGAGGAGCTATTACCTCAGAGCCTAGCTACAGGGAGATAGCAGGGACAAACTAAATAAAGCAAAGCAACTGCAATAGGAGCATATAACATAACATGACAGTGAATAGAAACCTAAGTCGAGGGACATGACACTCCCCGTCTGAAATCTTTAGATTTCACAATAAAATCAAACTTGAAAGAATGTCCTTGAATAATGTCCAGTAGTGGATCCTGGAACCTGAAAGACAAAAGGAACATGCAAACAATGACAATAGTTATAGTCCAAGTCTGTTGCCGATAGTCCACAACAGTAGGTATCCGCTTGTACAAGTTCCAAGTAAAAAACCCATCTTCGGATTGGGGAAGCCGCAACTTGCCAACACTTCCACCAACCCACTGTATATTCCAAATGGTAAGGTGTTCCAAATATAACACAGCTAGCAGCCAGCTGGGGGCTGTGTCCTTTATGTGCCTTCTTTCTTTGGAAGAAGAAGCACTAGTTCAGTGATTGGGCGGAAGAAAACTCGCACTGAGCCTCCTTTGGTCACCTTGACCTCTACCTTTCGAGTCTTTCCATCATCACTAGGCATAACCTTGGTAACAAGACCCATTGGCCATTCATTGCGATGGGCTTCCTTATCCTTTAGAAGAACAAGGTCACCTTCCTGGAGGTTAGGTCTCGACGTCTGCCATTTGTGACGGCTTTGAAGTATGTGCAAATACTCTGTCTTCCAGCGGTGCCAGAACACGTTGGACAGGTATTGTACCTGTTTCCATTGGCGTCGGTAAATGTCGCTGTGGTCAAAGATTCCCGGAGGGATTGCAGCAGTCCCGATCTTCTGGGTAAGAAGCGTAGCTGGGGTAAGAATAACTGGGGAATCAGGGTCCGAGGATACTGGGACTAGTGGCCTTGCATTGATTATGGCGGACACCTCTGCAAGAAAGGTGACCAAGATCTCATGAGTAAGCAAAGACTTGTGATCCAGCAACATGGAGTCAAGGATTTTGCGTGCAATTCCAATCATGCGTTCCCATGATCCTCCCATGTGAGACGAATGTGGAGGGTTAAACACCCATGTGCACCCATTGTTAGACAAGAAATTGTCTAACTGCAGTTCTTTGCTGGCTCCCACGAAGTTAGTGCCGCAGTCAGACCTCAGTTGCTTGACGGGTCCTCGGATAGAGAAGAATCTTCGGAGGGCATTGATGAAGCAAGAAGAATCCATAGACTCAATCACTTCGATGTGTACTGCTCGGATGCTGAGACATGTAAACAGCACAGCCCACCGTTTGCTGTTTGCGACTCCACCACGGGTCCTTCGTGTAACAACTGACCATGGGCCAAAGACATCCACCCCAACATAAGTAAAGGGCGGTTCCGTACTTAGTCGGTCTGCTGGGAGATTTGCCATTTGTTGTTGATGGTGTCTTCCTCTTAACTTATGACACTTGACACATTTATGGAGCACGGAAGAGATGCATCTCTTCATCCCTACGATCCACAAGCCGGCTGACCTGATGGCACCTTCCGTAAACTGTCTGCCTTGGTGCTGCACTCTTTCATGATGGTGTCGGACCAATAGTGTAGCAATATGATGCCGACCTGGTATAATGACAGGATTTTGTTCCTTGCTACTTAGATCAGATCTCACTATACGGCCGCCCACTCTCAGCAATTTGTGATGATCAAGCACTGGATTCAGTTCAAAGAGTGCACTGCTCTTGGAAAGATTGATACCCTTTGTAATATTGTCAATCTCCTGACTGTATACTTCTTGTTGCACACAACGGGTAATGACTTCTTCAGCATGTTCGATGTCTGCGACAGTAGGGTGTTCTTTACAGATATGCCAGCCATGACACTCTGATGTGTCCTTAGCAAAGCAGTGAGCGATATGAATTAGGTGAGCAACAGCTCGCACAATAGATGACCAATTTGAGAAGCGCTCAAAGCGATGTGACTTCAGCTTCAATTTTGGAATTACAGAAGTGAAGAGCGTGGTATTTGTAGGCCTGATTTCCTTGTCAGACTCGGGATCCACCATCTCATAGGTGGTGTTGGTAGGAAATAAACAGGGATCCTCATACAAGAATCTTGGAGGTGACAACCACATGTCACATAGGCCTGCTGCCGGTTCAGGTCTTGTTCCACGATCAGCTGGGTTAAGGTCAGTGGAGATGTACTGCCACTGCCCAGGAGTAGAAAAACTTCTAATGCGTTCTACTCTGTTGCTGACATATACATAGAATTGTTTTGTTTGGTTGTATATATAACCAAGCACAACTTTACTATCTGTGTAGAAAGCAAATGAATCAATTGCAATGTCCATTTCGTTTTTAATAACTTCAGCAATCTCTACTGCTAGCACAGCTGCACAAAGCTCAAGTCTTGGCACAGAGTGTGCAGGTTTTGGGGTTAGTTTGGCCTTACCCAGGACAAATCCACAGTGAGGCTTGTTGGTTCCTGGGATTCTCAGATAGGCTACTGCAGCTATGGCTTCGATAGACGCATCAGAGAAAATGTGTATTTCTCTTCTGATGGCAGCTGAAAGAGAGCTGGGAACGTAACAACGTGAGACTTGGAGTTGTTCTAATATTTTCAGAGACTCCTTCCATATCTTCCACCTTTGTTGTTTCTCAATAGGCAGAGAAGTATCCCAGTCTATGTTCTCGGTGGTAAACTGTCTCAGCAATTTCTTGCCTTGACTGGTGACGGGGGCTATGAAGCCAAGAGGATCATAGATGCTGTTCACAACAGATAAAACTCCTCGCTTGGTAAAAGGTTTGTCACTGGCTGACACTTGGAAGGTGAATGTGTCTTGCTTAATGTCCCACAGCAAACCTAGGCTTCGTTGTATAGGAGGAACATCAGAACCAAGATCGAGGTCTTTCAAGTTGGTTGCATGATCTTCAGAGGGGAACGCTTTCATTACCTTCTGGCTGTTAGAGATAATCTTGTGAAGTCTGAGATTTGCTACAGACAGCATTGCCTGCGTTCTGGTGAGGAGATCGATTGCCTCTTCACTTGTGGGTAAGGATTTAAGTCCATCGTCTACATAGAAGTTCTTCTCAACAAATTGACGAGCATCAGATCCATACCTCTTCTCACCTTCCTGGGCTGTCCTTCTCAATCCATAGATTGCTACAGCAGGAGAGGGGCTGTTGCCGAAGACATGTACCTTCATCCGGTAATCTGTGACCTTGTTGTTGACATCATTGTCTTTGTGCCATAGAAACCTGAGGTAGTTCCTGTTGTCTTCCTTGACAATGAAGCAGTGGAACATTTGCTGGATGTCAGCCATTACTGCAACAGGTTCTTGTCTGAAGCGGATGAGTACTCCTATGAGGTTGTTCTTTAGGTTAGGCCCAGTGAGGAGCAGGTTGTTTAGAGAAACGCCTTCATGCTGAGCGCTGGAATCAAACACCACTCTGATTTGATTAGGCTTGCGAGGGTGATACACGCCAAAGGATGGAAGGTACCAGCATTCTTCTCCTTCCTTTAGTGGTGGTGCAGGTTCTGCATGATCTCTATCAAATATATTTTGCATGAAGTCTACAAAATGTTTTTCCATCTCTGGTTTCCTCTTTAGGGTGCGTTTTAAAGAGGAAAATCTCGAAACTGCTTGCTGTAGATTGTTTGGTAATTTTGGTCTTGGGGAACGGAAAGGCAAAGGTGCTACCCAGCTGTTAGACTCATCCTGAGCAAATTCTTTGTCCATAACCTTGAGAAATTCTTTATCCTCTCTTGCAAGTGCCAACTTATTGTCTTCACTTGTAGAATTGAACACTGTTGCTCCAAGACTGTCATCCCAGGACAGGAATGTGTTCATATTATCTTGGTGGTCAAGCTGCCACTTACTGTTGTTCAGCTTCTCTTTCACCCAGTAATGGTGTGGGCATGGCTGAAAATAAGTGTTGCGACCATTTGGCAAAATGTGAGTTTTAAATGAGGAAATCTTGGTAGGCTTCTTCATCTTGTCTATACAGACGTTGCCTATGATAACCCAACCTAAATCAAGGCGTTGGGCAAACGGAGCATCATGTGGTCCGTTGATTTGCTGGCGTACCTTATGTACCCTGAGAATGTCTCTACCGAGCAGAAGTAGGATCTCTGCACTCTTGTCAAGGGCTGGTATTTCTTTCGCTATAGCCCTTAGATGAGTGTGATGAAGAGCAGCCTCTGACGTAGGAATCTCATCTTTGTTGGATGGTATCTGGTTGCACTCAACAAGTGTGGGTAAGGGTATCTCCTGATTGTTGAGAGAAGCCACTATAAGTCCACTGGCTCTTCTTCCGGAGACCTCTGTAATGCCACTACAAGTACCCAAGGTGTAAGGGTAAGCATCTCCTTTTAAGTTGAACAGGTCAAAGAGTTCTGATCTTGCGAGTGAACGGTTGCTCTGATCGTCCAGGATGGTATACACCTTTACGGCCCTTTCCGGTTGACCCTTGGGGTATACGTTGACTAGACATATCTTTGCGCAGGACTTGTCGCAAAGGTCGTCTCCGCAGACTTCTGTGCATGAAGAAGATACAGTAGTAAGATTTGCTGCTTGCTCTGCATTCTCCCCGCCATGATTTATCGCAGGAGTGGAATGTGCAGGTGGAGCAGGACTGAATTGAGATGGATGGAGCGCTTGCACATGGTCCTCACAGCCGCACTCTATGCATTTAATAGTAGTTTTACAGTCTTTAGCGAAATGTTCAGTAGACGCACAACATCGGTAACATACCCTAAATTTCTTTAGAAGCTCTTTGCGTTCCTGGAGCGGTTTCTTTCTGAAGCCAATGCATTTCTTGAGAGGATGTGGCTTCTTATGAATAGGACATAGGCGATTAGGATTTTCACTCTTTTCACCTTGGTTGTACTTGTCTGGAGCTGATGAGGGTGTGGGAAGGACATCAGTCTTTTTCACTGACACTGGACCTCTGTGGTTTCTATAGTTAGAACGTGGGCTGTCGTACTTAGGATGGGGTGAACCAGGACCACTGGACTCACTGGAGGTAAAGCTTGGGTCATTCTTGGATTCTGCAATGTTCCTGATAAATTCACAGAAGTAAGAAAATGGAGGAAAGGAGACTTGCTTTTCTTTTTTGTATCTCGACCCAAGTGTAGTCCACCTTTCTTGAATATTGTACGGCAGCTTGGAAACTATTGGGTTTACCCCACGAGCTGTGTCTAGGTAACTGAGGCCAGGTAGGTGTGGGTCTGCCTTGGCCAGCTGGAGCTCTAAGAGTAGGTCGCTGAGCTCTTGGAATTTTTCATTGTCTTTGCCAGATATTTTTGGAAAACCTTGCAGCCGTTTAAACAGAGCATTCTCTATGGCTTCAGGACTGCCAAAGCTTTGTTCCAGTCTCTCCCAAGCAGCGATGAGGCCTGCAGTTGGATTCTCAATGTGGACAGATCTCAATCTCTTGACACGTTCTGTAGACTGTGGACCGAGCCACCTGATCAGCAGATCTAGTTCTTCAGCAGCAGTAATGCCAATGTCACTAATAACGGTTCTGAAGGCACATTTCCAGCCCCTGTAGTTCTCAGGCTGGTCGTCAAACCTTGTGAGGCCGGTTTTAGTAAGTTCGCGGCGAACCATGTATCTTGCAAACTCTGTCATGTCAGTTCTCTCTGACTTTGGGCAGAGTATTGCTGGCTGAGTAGTGCTGATCACATTATTTGCGGTGTTCTGGCTAAGAGACATAGGGAAATACGGGTCTGCACGGGCGTTCAATCCAGGAGATAGTTTAAAGTCCATAGGTTTAGCTACACATGGAACTGGAACTATGTGGTTGTCAGGAGTCCGGTGACTTGCTAGCATATTGGATTTCACCTGGGCGTCTGTGTAATGAGCTTGCTGAGGTGCAGGGTTCTGGTGCAATGTGGTATGTGGAGAAAGGTAAGGATGACAAATTGGTAATGCATTGTACTGACCTTGGATGCAGAATGCTGCAGAAGAATCTGTGCCCCGTTGCTCTGGAGAAATATTTGCGCTGTCAGGATCATTCGCAGCAATCACAGGTTCACTGTTTTGGCTTAGTACGTAGTCTCTTGTGCGCTTAAGAGGATCTTCTACCTCCACTTCACATACACTGATGCTGTCTCTTTCACTTCCCCTGGCAGCTTCTTCTAAAACCTTTAACCTTGCCATAGCTGTGGCATGCTCGCATTGTTTGTTTAAAGTTTCTATTTCCGCCTTTTGGCGCGCTGCATCGGCTTCCATATCTGCCTTCTTTTGCGCAAAGACGGCCTGTATTTTAGTAGCCTCTGCTTCTGCCCGCGCTCTTATGAGCTGTTCGCTGAGCGTGGAATATTTTGAAGATCTTGACTTAGAAGATAGTTTTGAACGACTGGTAGACTTAGAAATGCGAGACGACGTTTCCTGTAATTGCGCGATTCTTGCCTCTGTGTTAGACTTAATTTTGCATACTAGGCTGTCTCGTTCCAAATTAAGTTTCTGGAAGCTTTCAAATTCTTCTAAAGAATCCTTTGTATTAAGTTTCTTCAAAATGCCAACATATTCCTGGCTTTTCAGTGAATAATGTTCATATGCTGTACAAAGCTGTTCTAGAGCTCCCTCTAGTGGTGAAACATTGTGAGCAGGCTGTGAGATGGTGGAGATGTGACTCAGCAATCTTTGCCAGAAGTTTGAGACAGCAGAAGAAAGTTCATGTTTTGCACCTTCTAGATTCTCTGTAACCTTCCATGTAGGCTTAGCAGAGCGTTTAGCTCTCTCACTGTACTGCAGACTAGGATCCATACTTTCTTCTGACTGTAGGTACTGTTCACCTTGAGAAGTCTGTGCAATGTTCTCTTCAGACATGACACCTCACAGACAGGATGTGGATAATACAGAGGTGGGGGTGCTAGCTTGCTAGAAGGGTCTATGCTGTGGGGTCACACACACTGATGATTTCTTCTGCAGGCAGTTGCTTGTCTGTGACTATCTCTGCAGGAGCTGCACACTGACTATACAGCAGGATCTGGCAGATATATAAAGCATCTTTTCACTATTCTGACTCCATGACCAGGCTGTAAGTTGTAGGGCCCTTGAGACAATCTCACTGTATATGTCTGTATTGAACCGGTACTCACACCAAGACACTGTCAGATAGCGTCAACTCAGCTGAAGAGGCACGTGGGAAGTTTCCAGAGAAGTTTATTTTCAGGCTGAAATACTTGTAATGTACACAAACCAGCAGGTGAAAAGATGATATTTTGCCAGAGTTGAGCAGGAGATGACTACACAGTATGGGAACCATGAGGAAAGACAACTAGGCACAGAAAGAAGGGAGGAGCTATTACCTCAGAGCCTAGCTACAGGGAGATAGCAGGGACAAACTAAATAAAGCAAAGCAACTGCAATAGGAGCATATAACATAACATGACAGTGAATAGAAACCTAAGTCGAGGGACATGACATTGCGCTTGCCACCTATTGTGCCACCCAGTGTCTGAAAAGATGGTGATGGCCAATCAGCATGATCCATCCCTGACATAACCCATTTTCTTCATGTAACAGGACGAACAGGCTAAGAATTTGCCAGGAGAAATGCGGGAGAGTACTTCTTGAAGTAAACTTTTTGTAATGTTTTTAATACTGGACTTGGGCCTAGAAAGAGTTTCTCTGCTAGTGGGTTTCTTAAATGTTATATTTTGATTTTGATAGCGTAATCTTTTTTAGATTGAATATTTTGTTTCTCTAATACAGTAGTTCCAAACCTGTATCTCCCTTGCTATTGTAAAACTACAACTCCCAACATGTCCTGACAGCTACAGGCTTGGAATTGCAGTTATGCAACAGCAGAATAGCCACAGGTTGAAGACCACCGCTCTAACCCGATAGTCTGTATTGTGTGAAATTGTTCTTTCTTTGCTATGTACAATAGGATCCTATATCACTGAATGAATTGAGCAAAACATCTCCCTATAGAAAATGTACAACATATATTAAATTTTTACTCCAAGATGTTAAATATTGATTAAAAAGCAGGCAAGGTGCAGTAAAATATTAGAACCTTTTATCAAATATTATACGGCAACTAGACAGATGGCAAGCCACATAAAAGGGATTGTGAAGAAATAATATAAATCTTCTCCTTATTATTGACTGGTCTGCCTCAAACCCAGGAATTGGATTAGAAACTATTTGGTATTTAAAGCATTTCTGTTTTTTATTACCGCATTGTCGGAGCTACTTTTCTATAAAACATTTGCCTGCTAGGGTATGTTTACACAGAGGAAATTTGCAGCAGAATCCACCACGGATTCCGCCTCCGATTAATTTCAGTTGGATTTGGACGCTTCTGTTTCCCGCTAGCTTATTTTTCAGCTAGAGGGAAAAAGAAGCATCCCTCTTGATCTTCGGGCTGTTTACACCCGAACCTCCCAAAGGGAGGGAGGAATCTTCCTGCCGACGGCAGGAATAGTTCCGCTGCGGATTTTGTGGTGGGGCCCACCACGCAAAATCCGCTTCGTGAACAGGGCCTTAGGTTCCAGTCTTTTACTACACCCGTTTTGTTTGTTCACATACTAAAGAGTATTTTGCCAACTAAAGTTTTATATTTATTTTTAGAGTGTAAGTTTCATTAAGTTTGTACTACTACAGATCATCTAAAAAAATTAAAAATAATAAAAATGAAGCAACAATTCCTGGGTAGTCTGATTCTGCAGTCATAATCCCTTGTATCTGTCCCCTATTTCTTGCTGATCTCACAAATGGATGCTATTAAGAATAAGGGGACCGATAGAAAAAGGCCATGACTGCATGATCAGACTAGGGTTTGTTTGTTGTGACCAGGAATGTAACTAGAAAGTGCTGGGCCCCATACCAAACTTTTTAATGGGCCCCTCAATCAACCAAGTATTTACCAGCTCAATGTGAAAGTTAGGGTGAGGGCACAGTTGCCAGCCGGATCGCAGGAAAAAAAAAACAACTTTAGTGAAAACTCCCAGAATGACCTGATAAATTATTAGAGCATTCTGGGACAATAGTAGCACATATACATCAGTCACATAAGTAGAAACTGTAGGTTGAGCGCACAGTAAACCTCAAAACCAAGACCAGACCCCTAAATTCAGACCACAGACGAGACTCCTAAATTAATTCAGACTCCAGATTAGTCTCCAAAATCAGATCCATAAATCAGACCCCAGACAAGACCCCTAAATTAATTCAGACCTTAGGCCAGACCACTAAATAAGACTCATATTAATGAGACCCCTGATCAGACGCTAAAATAAATCAGACATCCGATCAGACTAAAAAACCCCAGCAGGTACTGACCACTCCTTGCTCCCGGGTTCTCTTGTCTATTGAACCCCGGCACAGAAATCCTGACGCCAGTCAGTGTCAGGATCTTGTTTTCTTTGCCCCCTTAAATAATTTTATTCAACACTATTTGCAAGAGTTTTTTTATTGTAATAGTAGATGCATCGGATCCATAAACCAAATTGGTAACAAAGGTGCACATAGACTTTTACGTTGCCGCATGAAATCAATACATATTATTGTCAATATAGAGACATAACAATTAAAGGTGATGGATGGCGAGAGCTCTTTCTTCTTGGTGTTTTAGTGTTCCAGCCTTACTTGGCTTTTACATACAATGCAGTGTATGTATTAATATGTTTGTGGTAGAAAATACATAGCCTGCTTATAACAATATAGCAATGCATGAAAGAAGAGTCTCTTCCTCTATTACAGGGGGTGTCTGTGATTAGAATAAGGGGATGCTTTTATTTTACCCCAGAAACCCGTAGCAAACAGCTGAGTTTGACAAAGTAAGCTTCCGTTGTCTATGTAGACATGATGTACTGTATATGCATTTTCTGCTCACATTTTGTCTGTTATACTCATGATTTACATGATACGACTCCACCCCGGTCACATTTATAGCTATTGATTATTAATTATAGTAAATATGGCTCTGCCAGAAGACTCATCTATATTCCACTGCATACGTCAATGGTTGCGATCCAGAATCCTTCTTACATCCACATGGGAGGTAATCAATCACAGTGATCCCCTGTTATATAGATATTCGCTATGATGTATTCATATCAATGATAACTGCACATCATGTTTACATTAAAAGGCCATTAAAATGGATAATAATAAGGAAGCCACTAATAAAGGTCTGGGGGTTTCTGCAGTATGGCCAATGTTCTAAAAATTCTCCGAGCTTGTAGTTATTGCCAGCAATTAAGGAACTCTTATAAACCTCTGAGTGATTTATAGGACCACCATATCTCCCAACTTTCAAGTATTGCATAGAGGGCCAATGCTTGCCCTGCCACACCTCTTACCCTGCTCAATCCCCGCTCATACACACCCTGTTGAGAACACACAATATCATGCCCCATAGTACCCCCACGCTGTATAATGCCCGTATAGCTGCCCTCCACGCAGTAGAATACCTCATAGTGCCTCTCACACAGTTTAATGCCAAAGAGCTGCCCCCACACAGTATAATGCCCCCATAGCTGCTCCATACAGTATAATTCCC
The DNA here is from genome assembly GCF_050947455.1 of Rhinoderma darwinii. NCBI lineage: Eukaryota > Metazoa > Chordata > Amphibia > Anura > Rhinodermatidae > Rhinoderma > Rhinoderma darwinii. Next base: position 56,921,050 of record NC_134696.1, on the reverse strand, counting down.
CCACAGATGCACCCATACAGTATAATGCCCACACAAAGTCCCCAATACAGTATAATGTCCCCTAGCTGTCCCCATACAGTAAAATGCACACACAAATAACCCCATACAGTATAATACCCCCACGGCTGTCCCCATACAGTATAATACCCACAAAGATGCCCCCAAACAGTATAATGCCCCAAAGCTTCCCCCATACAGTACTGTCTATGCCGAGTGGCTCACGGCTGCTTCACACAGTGAATGCTGAAGCAGGGAACTGACGATTCCTTGGTTCAGCATTGGATTCAACTGTATCTGCATCCTGAGGACACAGATACAGTTGACACCAAGACATAACACCGGCCGCCCGGGACAGCGCGCCACCGTCCGGAATCCGGGACTGTACCACTGAATCTAGGATGGTTGGGAGGTATGGGTCCACTGGCATAGATATGGTGGGTGCAGAGATAGCAGTTGCCCTAGAGCTCTTGTGCCCAATGAGACTCTGCCACAACAGTATTATAAATGTGTTGGGTGGGAGACTTGTTACAGATTTTGCATTTGAGTCCTAGAGCCCCAATGCATAGGAAAAATGTCAACAGATGTGCCCTCCTATCTCCACCTAAGAATTTTTTTCAATTCAATTAAAATTTTCCCTTTCTTCAGGAATAATGAGAACACAATTCCCATATTGATTTGTGCATAAGTTCATTGAAACAACAGCCTAAAATCAGAAATATAATGCCACAAAACAAGAAATGAAATGACACAGATTTATGTGGGAATTTCTTGTCCGGGTTATAATGATGTAAACAGGATGAAAGTACATATGACATGGCATGAACTAATGAGACGTGACGGGTATGTACATTTGTGGTAATGGGCCTAATCCGGTAGAGAAGCCGATCTTTTATTTCTCTCTATTTGATTCTCCAAAAACTTTGCACCTTTAATAAATCACATTTCCATTACAATGCACTACTTATCATACGACTGATCAATAATACTTCTGAGTTAAAGCTCCAGCTTTGCACACAGGGTCAAAGGGATGTGGAAATGTGACTGTCCTATTAAATGGAATAGTATATTAATGTGTTAGTTATTAGGAGTGAAAACAATCTACAAACATTTAAAGACACGGTTTTAAGATCAGTACAGATAGTTTACCAGCAGTATTGTTCCATGTCACTAAATGACCAATATCAAACTAGTGACAGTCAGTAATTCTAAATGATTACATACATAATACTCATAATGAAAGGATGATACAACAGGCCACGAAAGTGCTAGTTGCACAAAATAAATCTCCCATCTTATCTTATGATTTATTATCCCTAATTTCGCATTCACCTATTAAGATGAATTCCCACGGTGCTGATTTAGTACAGATTTTCAGTGCGGATCACTCATCAAAAATCTACGAAAATTTACAGATATTTTTTTTAAAACTTCATCCACATGTAGCAGACACAATTTGCGGAATTCAGGGCAGAAATATAAATTCTGTCACAGATTTGTAGCAGCTTTTCACCCTTTTCAAAGCATACAATGAAGTACGCAGCAGATTATGCGGCAAAATCTCCAGCGGAGAAAGTTTATCTAGACTTACCTTTATATTTAATTTCTAAAGGAAGGTGGGAGCAATTGTAGAGAAAACATTTCTGATGCATTCTCTGCCTATGGATGAACATTAACACCTGCCTAGTAAAGAGCTGGGACTACACAGACCATGGGGGCCAAAATACAAAAAAAACAAAAAACTTTCCAATGTACTTACGTAAAGGGATTGCATTATGAAGACAACCACTTTTTGAATGGAAGTGGCAATGGCAGTGGTCAAACAATTGTTATCAACAGGGGAAGCCGTGTCTGGCCAGTAGCTACTGCAGGAAAAATGGGGCATTACAAGGCGGCCATTCAAATGTAGGTCTTCCATGTACGGCTTGGTTTACTTGTTTCTGGGAAATCTCCCAATGTATGTGCTAAATGTAAAGCCTCAATGTATGCAACTGTATACCATACAGTTTCATATCTCGCCCACAGGCTGCATATGCCTATTTGCGAGATTCCTCTGTATTGAAAAAAACTTGACTACACTGACTGCACTTTTCAAAACAGCAAAAAAAAAAACGAGATTCTGGCGCTTACCACCTGAATGGATGTCAAATGAGTGTCCTTTGGGCATATGCCTGGTCAATAAGAGCATTTCTGGCACATATGCCAAACTTAACCATAAAATGTGATGTGAACATAGCCTAATGCATGGATTTGCTGCCAGAGCATGATATAAGAGGATCTCACAATCTAAATCCCCTATAACTATTAATCACAAAAGGGGAAATGGGGTTAATTTGGAATTGGTTAGGAGTAACCTATCAAGTGTATATATATATATATATACATGTTTTGGGTATAGGGTTTTATTATCTTGGTATGATGGTGCTGCTCTGTGGCATGTATTGTGTATAGGTTATTAGAATTTTGATGCTGCTCTGTGGTATGCTTTTGGTATACTGTATTATAATCTTGGTATTATGGTGCTGTTCTGTGGCATGTATTGGGTATATTGTATTATAATCTTGGTATCCTGGTGCTGTACTGTGGAATTGGGTATATAGTATTATACACTTATGATGGTGCTGCTCTGTTGCATATATAGGGTATTATATTTTTGCAATTCTGGTGTATGTTTTGGGTATGTTGTATTATAATTTTGGTATTCTGGTGCTGTACTGTGGCATGTTTTGGGTATATTGCATTATAATCTGGTTTGATGGTGCTGTTCTGTGGCATGTTTTGGGTCTATTGTATTATAATTTTGGTTTTCTGGTGCTGTATTGTGGCATCTATTGTGTATAGGGTATTATAATCTTGGTATGATGGTGCTATACTGTGGCATGTTTTGGGTGTATTGTATTATAATTTTGGTATTCTGGTGCTGTACTGTGGCATGTTTTGGGTTTATTGTATTATAATCTTGGTATAATGGCGCTGTACTGTGGCATGTTTTGGGTGTATTGTATTATAATTTTGGTATTCTGGTGCTGTACTGTGGCATGTTTTGGGTTTATTGTATTATAATCTTGGTTTTATGGTGATGTACTGTGGCTTATCATAGGTATATTTTATTATGATCTTAGTTTGATGGTGCTGTACTGTGGCATGTTTTGGGTATATTGTATTATAATCTGGTTTGATGGTGCTGTTCTGTGGCATGTTTTGGGTCTATTGTATTATAATTTTGGTTTTCTGGTGCTGTATTGTGGCATGTATTGTGTATAGGGTATTATAATCTTGGTATGATGGTGCTATACTGTGGCATGTTTTGGGTGTATTGTATTATAATTTTGGTATTCTGGTGCTGTACTGTGGCATGTTTTGGGTATATTGTATTATAATCTGGTTTGATGGTGCTGTTCTGTGGCATGTTTTGGGTCTATTGTATTATAATTTTGGTTTTCTTGTGCTGTATTGTGGCATGTATTGTGTATAGGGTATTATAATCTTGGTATGATGGTGCTATACTATGGCATGTTTTGGGTGTATTGTATTATAATTTTGGTATTCTGGTGCTGTACTGTGGCATGTTTTGGGTTTATTGTATTATAATCTTGGGATGATGGCGCTGTACTGTGGCATGTTTTGGGTGTATTGTATTATAATCTTGGTTTTATGGTGATGTACTGTGGCTTATCATAGGTATATTTTATTATGATCTTAGTTTGATGGTGCTGTACTGTGGCATGTTTTGGGTATATTGTATTATAATCTTGGTATAATGGCGCTGTACTGTGGCATGTTTTGGGTGTATTGTATTATAATTTTGGTATTCTGGTGCTGTACTGTGGCATGTTTTGGGTTTATTGTATTATAATCTTGGGATGATGGCGCTGTACTGTGGCATGTTTTAGGTGTATTGTATTATAATCTTGGTTTTATGGTGATGTACTGTGGCTTATCATAGGTATATTTTATTATGATCTTAGTTTGATGGTGCTGTACTGTGGCATGTTTTGGGTATATTGTATTATAATCTTGGTATAATGGCGCTGTACTGTGGCATGTTTTGGGTGTATTGTATTATAATTTTGGTATGATGGTGATGTACTGTGGCATGGCATGGGTATATTGTATTATAAACTTGGTATGATGGTGCTGTACTGTGCCATGTTTTAGGTACCAGTATATTGTATTGTAATCTTGGAATGATGGTGCTGTACTGTAGCATGTTTTGGGTTTATTGTATTATAAACTTGGTATGATGGTGATGTTCTGTGGCATGGCATGGGTAGATTGTATTATAATCTTGGTATGATGGTGCTGTACTGTGGCATGTTTTGGATATTTTGTATTATAATCTTGGTTTGATGGTGCTGCACTGTGGCATGTTTTGGGTATATTGTATTATAATCTTGTTTGATGGTGCTGTACTGTGGCATGTTTTGGGTATATTCTATTATAATCTTGGTATGATGGTGCTGTACTGTGGCATGTTTTGGATATCTTGTATTATAATCTTGGTATGATGGTGCTGTACTGTGGCATGTTTTGGGTATATTGTATTATAATCTTGTTTGATGGTGCTGCACTGTGGCATGTTTTGGGTGTATTCTATTATAATCTTGGTATGATGTGCTGTACTGTGGCATGTTTTGGATATTTTGTATTATAATCTTGGTATGATGGTGATGTACTGTGGCATGTTTTGGGTATATTGTATTATAATCTTGGTATGATGTTGGGTAATGTGGCATGACATGGGTATATGTTGTTATAATCTTGGCATGCTGGAGCTGCACTTTGGTATGTTTTGGGCAAATAACAGACAGAACAAGTAATCTGCGGGATAAAATGCTGTCATGTGTTAATTGTTTTTGGGATTGTGGCAGCATGCTAAGTCTATATCCTGGTATGGTGGATGCTACGAAGGGTTATATTTTAGGAATATAAGATTATTAGACTGTTTATCTCTGTGTTATGCTATTTCCATCAGAGGTTCTAGTATTTTTGATGGCAAGAGTAGCGAAGTCTGCAGCACTATGCTTGCTGTTAAAAATACCAGAGGCCCAATGTAAACCTGATGGTGCATTAGTCAATGGGGTCCAACATTTTTGGGGATCCTTTTGAAAGCAGATCTGTCATAGCTTTCATGACTGCTATAAATATAAGCTATAAATAGTATGAACAGAACTGAATACATGGGGTATGTAGAGGTGCAATTCATTGTACGGTGGCATGATGGGTAACATAAATCTGCAACATGCAATATGGCATGTTTTGAATAAGGTACCAAAATTAACTTGTCACTTTGAAGATACTGCAATGCAGCATGTTGTGGGTAGTGTTGCATGCCAGCATGACTGCATTTAAATGTAGAATGTATTCTGTACATACGTGTACGTAGGTATCATTTGCTGGCATGACTGCATGTAGCATGTTTATGTATGTACTGTAGCAGTATAATGAGTCTGCATGATATTATGGTTGAGCTGCAGTGTGGCAGGTTTTGCACATAGCAGCGATATAGTGCTATTGTATAAGGCTTAATTTGACCACATTTTAAATCTGTATTCTGGCATGGCATATTTTAGAAACAAACGATAATGGTAGTGCATGGAGCATGCAGAGTAATCGTGCAATGATATGACTGTGGCATGATGGGTTACATAATGACATTTTCATGAATCTGTTTGTTGTAATGATGCTGCTGCAATATGTCATGTTTTACATGAGGTACCATAATGAGATTGTTTGCTAGTTTGATAGCACTGCAATGTAGCATATTTTGTGTGTTGTATACTTGGTATGATTGTGCTATGGCGTGATGGTGCTGTATGTTTTGGGTATAGGATAATATAATGAGTCTGTATATTGGTATGATGGTGCTGCAATGTGGCATGTTTTGGGTATAGGATAATATAATGAGTCTGTATATTGGTATGATGGTGCTGCAATGTGGCATGTTTTGGGTATAGGATAATATAATGAGTCTGTATATTGGTATGATGGTGCTGCAATGTGGCATGTTTTGGGTATAGGATAATATAATGAGTCTATATTGGTATGATGGTGCTGCACTGGGGCATGTTTTGGGTATAGGATAATATAATGAGTCTGTTTATTGGTATGATGGTGCTGCACTGTGGCATGTTTTGGGCATGGGATAATATAATGAGTCTGTATATTGGTATGATGGTGCTGCACTGGGGCATGTTTTGGGTATGGGATAATATAATGAGTCTGTATATTGGTATGATGGTGCTGCAATGTGGCATGTTTTGGGTATAGGATAATATAATGAGTCTGTATATTGGTATGATGGTGCTGCACTGGGGCATGTTTTGGGTATAGGATAATATAATGAGTCTGTTTATTGGTATGATGGTGCTGCACTGTGGCATGTTTTGGGCATGGGATAATATAATGAGTCTGTATATTGGTATGATGGTGCTGCAATGTGGCATGTTTTGGGTATAGGATAATATAATGAGTCTGTATATTGGTATGATGGTGCTGCACTGGGGCATGTTTTGGGTATGGGATAATATAATGAGTCTGTATATTGGTATGATGGTGCTATACTGTGGCATGTTTTGGGTATGAGATATTATAAGAAGTCATCATACTGGCATGATTCTATTGCTCTGGGCATGTTTTGGACTTATAACAGTAAACACAAGTAGCCTGCAAGACACTATAATATAATGCTGCTGTTATTTGTGGCAGCATATCAAGTCTACATGCTGGCATAGTGATGCTACAATCTGGTATATTTTGGGAACATATAATATAACTAATACGTGAGCAATGCAGAGGTGCAATGATATGACTGCATGGTGGCATGGTGGCACAGTAACATAATAACTTATCATTACTCTGCATGTTTGCATGGTGCTGTGGTAATATGGCATGTTTTGTAAAAAGTACCACAATGAGTTTGTTTGCTTGTTGAATGGTATTGCAATGTAGCATGGTTAGGGTATAAAACAGCATAATAATTCTGCCTGTTGTTATGATGCTGCTGAACTGTAACATGCTTTAGACAGAGGATAGAGATATATTGTTCCTTTTGGGAATATGGAAACCTTCCTATTTCCAATGCATCTAAAATGAAAATGAATTTTGTGTTTATAGGGCCTGGGTAGGCCTATTTGTCTTTATGGTTACAGACTACAAACAAAGACTGTATAGTCTGATTCTGCAGTCACATTGCCATCCATTTATCCCCTACTCCTTGCTACTAGCTAACTAATTGATAAACAAACTAATTAATTGTATGTTAGTAAAAAGTAGGGGGCAGATGGAAAGTAGTGTGACTGCAGGATCAGACTACAGAGGGCTTGTGTAAAGGATTTGCCAGACACAGCTTCTGTGTCGACACCCGTGGGCAATCAGTCTGCACCTGCTCCTATGTCTGTGAGACTGACTCCATCTTCCACCACTCAGGATGGCAGGCTTAGGAGTGGGAGAGCCTATCACAGCCTGGCCAGACGGAGCTAGCTCCCGCCCTCTGTCTATTTATACCTGCCTTTCCTGTTCCTCCTTTGCTTGTGATTCTGCTCTGCTTGTTTCCTGGCCTTGCTGCTACTGCTTGTACTACTCATCCTCTGCGTTATAGACCTTGGCTTTCTGACCACTCTCCTGCTCAGCGTTTTGTACCTCGTTCACTCCAGGTTTGACTCGGCTCGTTCACTACTCTTGTTGCTCACGGAGTCTCCGTGGGCAGCTGCCCCTTTTCCCTAGCTTCTTTGTACCCTTGTCTGTTTGTCTGTCTTGCACTTACTGAGCGTAGGGACCGTCGCCCAGTTATACCCCATCGCCTAGGACGGGTCGTTGCAAGTAGGCAGGGACTGAGTGGCGGGTAGATTAGGGCTCACCTGTCTGTCTCCCTACCCCGTCATTACAGCTTGTTTGTAGTCTGTTACCATGGAGCCAGGTCTCAAAGGAGCTGTAGATGCAAAACGGTACAAGATTTTTTAATAAAGGCTGTTTGCACAGCTCCTTCATTTTTCAATTTAGATGTATTACAACAATAACACAATTTGGTTTTAAAGGTAGACTTTTCCTTAAAGGAGTTTATATTTATCACCTATCCACAGGATAGGTGATAAATATTTGATCAACGGGTGTTCGACCGCTGGGACCCCCACCGATCACAAGAACAGGTTTATTTTATTGTTCTCCCAGAAGACCCATAGGAATGGAGCGATTAAATAAATCAGTGTGCTGGTATGACAGTATGTTGCCATTTTATGAATCTGCATGTAGTAATGATGCTGCCATTACAAGATTGTTTGTTCATTTCATGGTATCGCAATGTAGCGCATCTTAGATATAGTATGCTTATGCCAGTATTAAATGCTGGCATGAATGCTCAGCAATGTGGCATTTTTTTGGGCATATAGCAACGTAATACCTCTGCATGATGCTAGGATGATGCTTAACTGTCGCATGTTTTGGACATAGGACAGATGTATGTGGTTTATTTTGGGAATACAGGAATTCATAGGGGTTTTCCCACTAAGAACATGCATCACCTCTCCACATGATAAATGTATGATTACTACGTGCCCCACCGCTAGGACCCCAACTGATCACTAGAACGGAGGTCCTGCACTGCATGAGTAAATGGAGAGGCAGAGCACATGCATGACCGCCGGTCCATTAAAACTCCTTCTTACTGTGATCATGTAGTGAGGAAAAATGGGGGGGGACGGCTTGGGACCCCCATCCTAGCAATTGATGGGGGCCCAAGTGGTGGGGCCTCCAACGATCATACATTTATTACCTATCCTATGGATAGGTGATTTATGTTCTAAGTGGGAAAACCCCTTTAATAAATCTGTATTCTGGTGTGGCAGCATATTTAGGATAATGGTAATTTGTAGAGCATTTTTTTGGGGTATGTAGCAACATAATAAGTCTGCTTACTGTTATGATGGTGCTGCACTGTGGCAAGTTTTATACATTTGACAAAATAGAACATTAGTCTACAGAATGGCATAGATGTGCTGCCTTATTTAGTGGAAATAGGGCAACATACATACTAAGTGCTGAAATAGGGTATCTTATAGGAATATACAATATAAAAGAAATAATACATAAAATAATAGTAATACTTAAGACATGATAATAGTAGAGGTGAAGTGTTATGACATGATGGGTTATATAATGACTTATTATGAGTCTGCATGTTGCCATGGTTTTGCTGTAATATCGCATTTTTTACATCAGGTATCAATGAGATTACTGGTTTAATGCTACTGCAATATAGCATGTTTAGGGTATGTAGCAGCATAGTATGTCTGCATGTTGTTATGATGATGTTGTAATCTGGCATGTTTTAGGTATGTTATTATTAGCAGAGGTAGCAGTCTCAACAGGGCTCCGGTGCCTGATGGGACCCAAAGGCCCATCTGCCTCATAAAAAACACTGGTGATATAAATGGCACATGGTAGGTAGGGGATGCCGATACTGGTTTTGCATTGGATATCTTTAAGATAACATCTGATTAGTATAATACATCTCCAGGCTAGCATGATGGTGCTGCGATATGGCATATTTTGACTGCATTGTGGCATGATGAGCCTGTATGCTATAATAATACTGCTGGAATGTTGCATGTTATGGATATATAGTACCAAAATGAGTCTGAAGATGGACTGAAGTCTATATATGAGTCATATATGATGGTCTCAAGCTGAAGCAATGAAGCATGTTATAAGGATATAGCCAGGGTTGATTCTAGTTTTTCTGCTGCCTGAGGCGAAAACTAAAATGGTGCCCCCCAGATCTTGATTGACATCCCCCTGGCTGTTCTACATCACTAGCAGCCTCACAAAAAAAATAATAATCATACCGCCCATTATCTCGCAGATCATACAGTGACTACAGTACTGATTAGATGCAGAATAAACATTCACATTAAGTGATTCACAGGTGATGTCTCCATCAGGTCTAGACCTCTATGATGACTTGTCCTGGCCACAGACCATTTCTGCAGTTGTCTTCTGAGATGTCTTCAGCTTCTCGCTTTTCAAACATTTCTGCACCTATAAACAAAAATAAAAAATTCTCATGGTGCCACACACTGCACCTCTAATTCTAATAGTACCATACACTGTGTCCCTGAACATAATAGCACCATACACTATATCACACACACACACACACACACACACACACACACACACACACACACACACACACACACACACACACAGTGCCCCCTGTAGATACTGTCCCTATAGAACCCCCCGTAGATAGTGCCCTACATAGATCCCCTGTAGATAGTGCCCCACATACAGCCCCCTGTAGATAGTGCTCCACATATAGCCCCCTGTAGATAGTGCTTCACATATAGGCCACACACAAACAGGCCATACTTACTAAATGGGTTGGTAGACACCAGTTCCCAACAGGTCGCAGACAAGTGAAAAAATGCTACAAAGGGAGAGGGCTCGGGTGCATTAAATAGTAATATCCACTCCCACTAGTCTTGAGGGGAGTGGCTGCTCAGTGTTATCACTGCACACAACCAAAGCTTCAAATATTGTGCCAGTTGCAAGGTGCAGCGTATCTTGCCGGATCACAGCCTATTAGTCACGCCCATACTATTAGATCAGGCGGGCTGCCCTGCACACCACACCAAACAATGGCACACTAAACTCTCCCAACAGTATAAGACCTGGTTGCATCCTGAAAAAAGTGTATACAGTAAACGTATCCATGAAAAAGATGAGGTATTAGCTGTTATTTTGGCCAAAATACGCAAGCTCGCAACCCAACGTCAAGGGTCCTCACCGTCTTGCGAGTCCCTACGCTAGAACTTTTCGTTCCCTACATAAAACAATACACAGAAAAAAGGGGGACATAGATATACTCAAATAAACACAAAAAAAGGCCATACATTATTTGAACCTTTGGTTTTGTGCAGTGATAACACTGAGCAGCCACTCCCCTCAAGACTAGTGGGAGTGGATATTACTATTTAATGCACCTGAGCCCTCTCCCTCTGTAGCATTTTTTACTTGTCTGCGTCCGGTTGGGAACTGGTGTCTACCAACCCATTTAGTAAGTATGGCCTTTTTTTGTGTTTTTTTGAGTATATCAATGTCCCTCTTTTTTCTGTTTATTGCCACATATAGCCCCCACTTGGAGCCCCTCCTGTAGATAGTGCTCCACATATAGACCCCACCTGTAGATAGTGCTAAACATATAGCCCCCACTTACAGCCCCCCTGTAGGTAGTGCTCCACATACAGCCCCCTGTAGATAATGCTCCACATACAGCACCCCTGCAGATAATGCTCCACATATAGTCCCCTGTAGATAATGCTCCACATATAGCCCCACCTGTAGGTAGTGCTCCACATATAGCCCCCTGTAGATAATGCTTCACATTTAGCCCTCCCCCGCTGTAGATAGTGCACCACATATAGCCCCCTGTAGATAGTGCTCCACATGTAGCCCCCTGTAGATAATACTCCACATATAGCCCTTCCCTGTAGATAGTGCTCCACATATAGCCCCCTGTAGATAATGCTACACATGTAGCCCCCCTGTAGATAATACTCCACATATAGCCCTTCCCTGTAGATAGTGCTCCAGATATAGCCCTCACACTTTACATACTCACTTAAACCTGTTCCCTTGACGTCCTCTTGCAATGCAGACCTGCTCTGTTCTGAGCAGGTCTGCTGGGGCTGAACAACGCAAGCGGTGCTGAGAGGCAGGGCAAGTCATTCTGCCCGGCCAATCTGCGGCATTGTAATGTGGCATATCTTGGATATGTGGTGGATTAATAAAGCTTATTAGGTTATGATTGTGAACAGCATTGTAACTGCTCATATATTGGCTTAAAGGAACTACATTTTGCATAGTGTTGTATGAGTCTTCATGTTGCATCGCACATGATTAAATTGAATGTCCATGTTTTCATGCCATGTCATTTTTAGCTACAAAATTCTAAACTAATTAATGTTTTATAATTTTAAAGTTGTTTTTTAGAGCTCCATTTTACTTAACCAGACCTCCAAATCTGTTGCATTGGCATACAGCTAAATGATAAAATTCTTGCTGCCCGCAGCATTAAATGGAACCTAAGAGCTTACTGCTTATTATTGAGTTCACTGTATGTGGCGGTGACTGCAGGCAGGCAGAATGTTATTATTTAACTTTGTCTATTCAGGGGAATTAGAGCTTTATATAAAAAAATGGAGCTCCAACCCCTATAAAGTTATAGCAATAAATTAATTAGCACAGAATGCTGGACCTGTTTAGGGCAGAAAAAGCAAAATGGTTTCCAAGGGTGGACGTTAAAGGGTAACAGTGACATGTCAGAAGTTTTGATCGGTGGGGGTCCGAGCACTGAGACCCCATCATTCGCTAAAACGAAGTGGCAGAAGCGCTCGGGTGAGTGCTGAGCTGCTTAGTTTATCGATCTGCTTTTTTCGGAAAGCCGATGTAACGGTATATGCGCCCATAGACATTTTATTAAGTCCGTACACCATTACATAGACTTTCCGGGCGATTCGGCAGCATCATATTAGCGATCGGCGGGGGGCTCAGTGCTCGGACCCCCACCGATCAAAACTTCTGACATGTCTCTTTGACATGTCAGAAGTTTTCTGAAAGTTTATTAACCTTTTAATTTTAATATTACAGAGATCCCTTTTGCAAGAAGCCCTGTACCTGCATGATCATTACATGACTGGGACAGATTTTATCCCCTGGAAGTCATGAATGAAGGTTCTTATTGAATCACTGCAAGTATGAGGACTGAAATCCATGAGAAATTTATACAGAAAATATTTTGTAAAAACCAACATTGAAATGAGTATTCGGAAATTATACTGTCATTTAGTGCCCAAATAATATACTGTAGTCATGCAGTGCCTGTATAACATCACAATAAATAGCCCAAGTAAACTTCTTGTTCACATCCCCAGTGTGATGACATATCATATACAACTCATGACCTTGGCCGCCAATCACTGTCAGTAGTGATGACGTGCCATCCATACTGACGCCCGTTCTTTTGAGGTTTGGAATCAGTGCAAGATAAATAATGCAATGTATTTACAAAGTTTCTGAACTTTATATATATATGTGTGCGTGTGTGTGAATTGTAAAATGGTATTCATTGGAGGACAGCGACCTTGTGAACATTTCCTTTGGATTCCCCGGCCTCTTAGCTTACTATTCAAGGGCTTATAAGACTTGGACATGAAATGATCCCACTTTAAGGGTACGTTTACACAGGGTGGATACGCTGCATAAAAGAACAGAGCGTATCCGCCCCGTGTGCCGCAGGGAATTCCGGATGAAAAACCGCACCAAATTGTGGAATGTCTGCTGTGGAAAACTGCACCTGGAAAAAAAAAAGATTCATACTTACGTAGCCATGGCGACGCGTCCCTCCACCGTCCTGCAGGCCGGCCTCCTGGGATGACGTTTCATCCCATGTGACCGCGGCAGCCTGTGATTGGCTGCAGAAACGTCATCCCAGGAGGCCGGCCTGAATGAAGAAACACAGAATCCTGGTAACTGCGAAAAATGCAACTTCTGCTATTTGTTGCAAGTTTTACCTCCCCATTGAATTCTATTGGGAAAACCTGCAACAAATAAGCAGCGTTTACGCAAATACAATGGACATGCTCCGGACTAGAAAACAGCACCGCAGGTCACTTTCTGAGCGATTTTTCCGCTCAGCATTTCCACAGTGTGTGGATGAGATTTGTTCAAATCTCATCCATTTTGCTGCTACTGTAATACGCTGCAGACTTTCCGCACTGAATTTCGTTGCGTAAAATCCGCAGTAGTTACACTACTTGTGAACTTACCCTAAAACTACCACACAGCCCAGCCATTTACATTTAGGGGCCCCTTCAGGCACTCCTAAGATTTCCAGACGGTAAAAAGGTTTTAATCACATATTTTCTGATTGTGTTTATGTATTTGACAGTGCAGCCTGTTTGTTTGTTTTCTCATGTTGGTGAATTTTAATGTCTATTTGCTGATTTTTGTGCTTTGCTTTTCATATTAATAAATGGCCTTGGTTCTCGCTATATATAATGAATCCAACAAAGAAAATGATCGACTGAAGCACAACAAATTAATAGCAAAAAATACAAAATTTTATTAACATGTAACCATGACAAAGATTAAAACTGGAACAGGGGATGAGACACTCAATAGAAAGACATCGAAAACAGTCATGTACTGGATATAGATGTGACATAAATCTATACAAGCTTGTTTATTTATTAGTACAGCAAAATAAGATAGTATACATGCCTATGCAGACCTGTAGCTAATGAAGCCTAATAAATGATGGCAAAAAGAGGGTCAGCAAGGGATAGAATACATGTATGTATGTACTGCCTGGGTTGCCTCTATAAGAGTATATGTGTGGCAATGATTATATGCAGATACCTGAGTCCAATGATTTATCTGTACATGCATGATAGCCTAATATACGCCATGGTGTGTACTACGGGATCAGTGCTACAGGTAACATACAGCAATGTGCATAGACGCACACAGAGGTGCCAGGCCAATATCAAGCAAGAAAGTCAATGATAGCTGTACAACATACCAGTAGACATGTATATATAGTGTGATCTGTGATGGCTGACCACGGATCAAGTATTATATCACCCTCACAGCATATGAAGATCAATATCAGAACAGATTTACCTGCCGAGGCGCTATTTTTTCTCTTCCAAGTCTGACAACACATTGATTATTTTATAACTATGCATTGTTGGTTTTTAATGTACATTTATTCTTAGAACATCAAATATGCACTTTGTGACCAATGAAGCTGACTTTAGAGCAAATAACTTGCAGCTCAGGTTTATCTTTTGCAGATTTTCAGTCTTAGGGCTTATTCAGACGAACGTATAATAGGTCCGTGCAACGCGCTTGATTTTCACGCACCTCGCACGGACCTATGTTAGTCTATGGGGCCGTGCAGACTGTCCATGAGTTTCACGCTGCGTGTGTCCGCTGCGTAAAACTCACGACATGTCCTATATTTGTGCGTTGTTTGCGCAACATGCACCCATTGAAGTCAATGGGTGTGTGAAAATCCCGCGCAGCACACGGAAGCACTTCCGTGTGACGCGCGTGATTTGCGCAACAGCAGTAAAAAGTATGAATGAAAAAAGAAAAGCACCACGTGCTTTTCTGTTTACAAACAGAGTGTCATAATGATGGCGGCTGCGCGAAAATCACGCAGTCACGCATCATATGGTGATGACACACGGAGCTGTTAAGTGCCTTTTGCGCAAAACGCACACGCTCATGTGAATCCGGCCTTAGGTGGCCCAAAATGTATTATCTTTGGTGGGCCTGAGGTATCCCAGGCCAAGATTGATTTTTAGGAAAGTTCATTTTTTCATTATGTGTTCTTCTGTGGTCAGCTTTTAAGTTATTATTAAGTTAAGATTATTTTTTGAAAATGAAGATACCGCAATCCATGCAGTGTCATTATTTTATGGACATAAACATGTGGTTCCATAACTTTTCTGAAGTGTGCAATGTTAAAGTGTGCAAGAGCAGGGCCAACCTTACAGGTGTGTGACCTGTATGTTTCACCATTGAATGGGGTCCAACTGGCCCTCTATATTGATTGAACGTGGTACATGAACACCGTACAATATATTTGGGCACTATGTGGTAAACTATAAGAGGGTGCGCTAAAAGAAGGTACTGCACAGTGCACCATCCAATGTGTAATGCCCTGTGTAATGCCATCACTTCATATTTCCTAGAACTATAAGCATTATGAGTGAGCTTAATATGGCTCATTATGACCAATCCAACTCTCATTTCAATAAGCACTTTGGAAATTGAAAGCGGCAATATGTGCATCCGAGATGTGGAATTATCACATTCGTCTGTGCAAATACAGCAGGTTTCTCATTTGCATTTTAAATACCGTAAGTTACAGTTTTTCTTCAAATTCTTGCGCTCATATATATTTAAATGACTAATGGTCAGGCCAAAATGCTTTCTTAATAGATTTTAACCCCTTGTCGGAACAGCTATTTTTTTTATTTTTTATTTTAGTGTTTTCCTCCCCACATTCCAAAAGCCAAAGCTTTCTTATTTTTCTGTACATTTTTTATTTTGGAGGAGTTGTAGTTTTTAATGGCACCATTTAATGTACCAAATAATATGCTGGGAAACGGAAAAAAATAATTATTGTGTGGTGGAATGGGAAAAAACGGTGATTTCTCCATTGTTTTTGCGTTTCGTTTTTAAGATGTTTAGGCCTGATTCACACGAGCGTGTTAAACGTCCGTGGGATGGCCGTTGAAACAGCGGCCATCCCACGGACCTATGTAATTCAATGTGGCCGCTCACAAAGCCGTTGTTTCAATGGACCGTGTGGAGGGTCCGTGGGAAAATAGGACATATCCTATCTTTTCACGCATCACGCATCCCCCCCATAGACTCTCATCGCGTCCCGCAGCGCCGAGCACGGATGCACCTCGGCCGCGAAAAACTGTCGTTTTTCACGTCCAAGGTGCGCAACGCTCGTGTAAATAAGGTCTAATGGTGTTAATCATGTTAAATACATTCAGCGGGTCAATACGATTAGGATGATACCAAATTTATATATATTTTTTATGATGTACTACTTTTTCAAAGAAAATAATTATTGTACCGTATATTTGCCACAGTCTTGCCTCAATTTGAGGCTGAATTCTGGTGCATTTTGAAAAGTAAATTTGCCCAAATGTCTCTAACATCTTTGGAATCATTGGGTGTGTGTGTGTGAATATTTCAGTAAACAGGTATAGGCCCCACTTTCATACAGTTGGTTGTATTTTTCTAGCATTCATTTGATATCTAACCAATGAACTCTATAATACTTTGCCATTGCAAAGGGTTTTATTTCCAATAGGAGCCAAATCACAAGCTTGTAGGCCGTATTCGTGTCCGATTTGCATCACCAAAAAAAGCGGCTGTTATGACTGACTGTGTTGTGTCAGTGTGGTTTCCGTGCGTCATCCGTTTTTCTCGTCCGTCTTTCTCCTCTGCAAGTACTTCCTGGTTGTACTTTTTTTCTCTCTGCATTTCTTTAGCAGCTGATGCGTAAAAAACGGTTAGCACATTGATGTCATCCGCGTGCTGTCCGTATTTTTTCACGCACCTATAGACTTTAATGGGCGAGACTGATTCGCAAAAACAGACCAGAATAGTACATGTGGTGAGTTTCACGCAACGGACACACGCCCTGTCATAATAGCTCCATTGAATTGCATCGGTCACTGTGCCGTCAGGTATTTAAACGGACAGCACACGGATGTGAAATACGTTTGTGTGAATAAGGCCTTATGCTGACCCCTGATTGTACGTTTTATAAAATGAAACATTAGTTCCTACAGCATGAAACCCAAACTGACTCCACTTCAAGCGGAGGAACCAAGTTGTGTAATTCTATTTCTGTTATACAGCACTAGAGGGACCCGTGCTGCAGTGCAGCATTCAATCACTTCTTACTTACAGCAGACGCTTGTGTTAGCCATCTAGCAGTGACTTATAGAATTATAGATGGGAAGCCAGCGTGAGCAGAGCTATTTCTCCTACAGGAATAATGACAGCAGCTTTGGGGTCACAGAAACCTTGGATCTGCACTGTATAAGAACCACGAGCACGTTATTGCATATAAAAACCTGAACACACTTCAGGAACATCATTAAAGGAACCTTGTGTTCTCTACACTGTCCTTTAAAAGAAAAAACTATTTTTTTTTATTTTATTTTTTTGCATTTATCTGCTGTTTATTTCAGTGGCAGAATTCTTCAGGCTGTATCTGTACAGTGTCAGAACAGTTGTAGGACTGGGTGTGCAAAATATGAATATTATACATTCAAACATTGGCAATAGGCCAGTATATGTAAAATGTTCAAATCATTGCAAAGTATTTATTAAGCTTTACATTTTTGCTAGAACTGTACTATTATAGTAATCAGTATTGGTTAAAAAATAATTGTAACACAGAGAGCCATAGACCAGTGGTGGTTCTGCATGTTTCTGGTTGGACAGTTGATATATTATGGTTATAAACAGAATTTGTTTCCAGGGATAGATTACTTGGGCCCACCAGAGTAGATGATTCTCAGGCCCATCCTCCATCCGTACAGAACATGTACACATCCACTTTTAATTGCATTGTACACTTTGTTATCATGGCACACAAAGGACATATCATCAATAAGGTCTAATAGGTTATTTGTGAATCATTCTATAAATCAATGGTGGAAGATAATTAACTCCAAAGTCTGAACCAAATGTTTTCTGTTGAACCTTTGGGGCCCATCATTGTGTCAAAGCCCGGGCCCACTCGAGGATCCTTTGGTGCCAAGGCAAATAAGATCATCGGATGAGAACTATGGAACTCTCTTTTTTTAAAGATATAATATGGCAAGTGATTGATACTAGATTACTGGAGATGGGCTGTTGATCCAGGGATTTATTCTGATGCCATACTGTATTTGTAGGCTTTTTTTCCCCTAAGCTGTGGAAAATTGGCTTTTGGAGTTTTTGCCTTCTTTTGGATCAACACTGCAATTCAGTTCAACTCTAGACACACTTTCATTGAGTCTTTTCATCCAATCAGATGCACTTGCTGCTTTAAACAATTATATTTTCAGGGAAATCCATATATTTTTCCTCTTAATTGCATTGTATACTTTGCTGTTATCGCTGCACACACAGGGCATATTATCAATACGTTCTCACCTGTGTATCAATTTTTAATAAAAAAGCCCTGTTGTATTATGGGACAATTATTGTGTCAGAGCCTGGGCCTACCAGAGAATACTCTGGTACTCTACTGGGCCAGTTTAACCCTGTTTGTTTCCAAGACAGAACTTTTTAAATTAGAGCATCTGGTACAATATTGCCATCTGAGCAGGCAGCATGTCCCTGTCTGCAGATTAATTAGGAGGAATCACCTGACAGGCTGCATGGCAAATTTTTTATACAAGGCACGCTTCCCATGGCAAAAACAGTTGATCGCCAGGGGTTAGAGAAACTGGACCAGCTAGTGATCAGCCTATAACTGAGCTGGCTTCTATTTGAATAGGGGTTGTCATCGTTAGAGAACCCTTTCAAGAAGGCAAAACAAATTGACCCCTTTAAATGAGCCTTCCGATATATTTTTTTTACTGTAGTGGTCATTCTAAAATACAGGTGGTGATATTGATACAAAGTTAATGATTTTCCCATAGGTGATTAAAGGGAACATGTCATGTTGCAGTTTTCACTCATGCCACTGAGTCCCACAATAGACTGATACTTCCTGTTCTGTAGAGATCACTTCTCAGGAGTCATCACAGACAGGATTATAATGGAAGGTAACACCCATATTTACTGTAGATAACACGGGATCCACCATTGACAGTAGGTGATGGACACAGATCCTCTCCTCCTTCCTGCACAATGACCTCTACACAGGTCACAGCGCGTGTCTAGAACACTCTCCAATAGAAGTTACTAAGTCCCCTCCTATTCACAGGCTCCTATGGTCCATGTGACTGCTGTAAAAAATGTCTCTAAATGCTGTCAACAGCAGTTCAGGCAAGATGTCTGCCCCATAATAATGAACAGAAAATTAATCGAATAAAAAAAATCTACAATAAAAAAAATAAAAACAGATGAGAAAAAAAAAGATTATGTTTCACTATTTGCGTTTAATCAGGAAAAAAAACCTACATTCCCTTTAATGTATAAATACAACAATGGTACAATCAACAAATACTCCAACCAGTCAGATTTACACAATTATTTTAACTGCATTAAAAGGATACATATTGTTGTGATCGGTCAGTTTAGGTGAAAAGCATTGCTTCCATGGCCATGTAACCTGTAATCCAGTGAAGCCTTTTCACCCAAGTTTTGTTGCCATAACAGAATAATTACATGCCCATCGTTATGAATGGAACTCACATCGAGAAAAATATCAGATAAAAATTAAAAAGCACGCCATAGGGTTTATTGATTGTTATGGTGACAAACATCGTCTGCTTACAGCTATAGATCACTGAACATGGAATAGAACAGATCACGGTCACTGATATCCTGAGCACTGTGTCAATGGATTCAGATCGGATTTTAAAAACACATTTAGTAAAAATTGATTCAATTTCCCCCAGGCACTTGTGAACCAATTTAACCAAATAATACAAATATAATTCAAATACTAAATTAATTTACAATGAAATACCATGTAAATACACTGTAAATGCTTATTGTGATGTGGATGCCTTCAGACGTTGGGTTTCTCACTTTATCCTGATAGATGGCAAAGTGGATTTGAAGGTATACTATCGCACAGTTCACCATAGGGTACTCATTTTATTTTGTTTCTACTTAATTTTTAATAACAACTCCAACCTTACTGTAGACCATTAAGAAGCAGGCAGGTTATATAAGGTATTCTGTGTATTTAATGCACATTCTGGGTTTAATGGCAGAGTACACTGACATTATTTTGGGTTACGATGTCACAATGATAATCTGATTGAAACAGAATGACAGGGAACTATTAGCAGATTAGCAAAACATATTTCCTAATTGGAAGTATGAATTAAATACTTAGGAGTTGCCATTTTGAGTTCATTCCCCATGACAAGTTCAGGTGAAAAAGTTGCACAGGATACATTATCTGTGTCTTCCCTACATGACCTAAAAAAATGATCATTTGTAACAACTGCTCAATGACCAGACACCATTGGACCACTGATATCTATGGTCTGAACAAATAAAAATGGAACATTGGATAGATATTGTACGTATATGTGTGTGCAACTTTTTCCTATCCATTTTCCGTCCATGTCTTTCAGCCCTCAGCACAGGCATAGCATTTTGTCTCATGGTCCACCCTCTGAAATCTTAAATGTCTACGGCTGGTACCTTGATAAAAGCAGAGATATTTCTTAGTGTTTTTAATTTTTATTCTACACTTTTACATTTCCAGCAAAACCTTAGAGATAGTATTAGCCTTGTAATACTGCTTTGAACTGCATAATGAGTTTTCACTGTCATCTTAAAATGAGAATCTTTTGGGTAACACCTTGGAGCAAAGCTTTCTTATTTTAATTGCAGAAATGAAGAATGGCATTGCCAAGACCACTATTCCCAATATCATTATGAAAATCATGCTGTTAAATACTTCGGGTGACGCTTATATCCTTGCGGTGTTGGGGCTGTGTTAGTTACTAATCACCATAGCATAATTATCATTATTATTATCGTTATCCTTTATTTATGAAGTGTCAATATAGTCTAGGTTTCTGTATATTACCAAATTAAGGGGATACAAACCTAACAATGCACAGACACAAAACACAGTACTAGTATCATATTATCTGTGACTACTATAATACCTGCTGCTCAAAATATATCCCAATTCCCTTTTTTGACAGCTTGTGACCTGATACATTATACACATAGACACATATGTATTATGTTCTTGTTGCCGCACATAACAATAAGAATGAAGTCACCGTGACCCCCGGTATGAATCATTCTTTCTGTTCCGTCTGTGCTTATTAACATATAAAGTGTAATCTAATTTAACTGGTGCAAGATCAGCAGCACATTAATGTTAGCGCACTGCAAAACTTACTGGTACGGTGGATGGAAATGTGATTTAATGTCACCACCATATATCACAGTTTTCAGGATATTCTCTTCTTGTGCATGTATTATTCTGCCATGTTCGTCTCTGCATGGAATAGTAGCAATATATATGTGAATAAATTATTCTCCCTTACAAATGCTGACTATACAGTGGAGCTATTGCCTTCATTTGTTCATCATACAGAATATTAAAGACAAACATACCAGTTCTTATAAATTCAAATAATGAATGAAGATTGTCTGAAGAGAACTGTAAGAGCTGCTAAACATCAATATATCTTTTTTTTTCCAACTCCGTTCCATTTACATTACATCAATTTATTCTCACAAAGTGTAGTAATTTCTTTTCATTCCCATCTAACACTTGACATTTTAAATAAATGTTAATAATTTTCTTCTGGTCTACATAGCACAACATTTCCTTAAATAGCTACTGTATATGGTCAAAGACATTTTAGCATTTAAATGTAACCAATCTATCTGTCAGATGGGCAGCAATGTAAGTTAGCGTCTCATGGCAAGGACGTAGTGGGTTTAAATCTAGTCAGGGCAACATCTATATATTTATGTGGGTTTTCTCAAATCCCTTCCTATAAGGCTTTTCTTACTGCTGGATTTCTTGTTGGGGCCAAGTGCTGAAGAGTTCAGTCGCATACGGGCCTGGTGCCATAGGTGTCCAACAGGAGCTCTGCTACAATGAGGATGTGTTGAGGGGATCACTTCAAGTTACTCCTCCGGTTGACATGCTCTCTTGGGCACAGGAGGATTGGTGTCTTAATTTACATTTGATGGGTAACTATAGCTAGCACTGGTTGGCTCTAAGGCCATTTGACATGTAATAGAGGAATGAACCATGTAACTGTTCTCCAAACATTGTGGTGACCCATGTCGACAGTTTATGTTGGGACCCATGAGACACTAGTTACTACGTTTATCCTATAGTGTGTGTGGGGACAAATATAAGTGAATGAATTTAATGCACATCACATAAGACCATAAATAACTAATACTAGTAAGTAAAGTTAAAGAAATTGCATGTGCAATTGCTATATTAAAGGGGTTGCCTGCTCTATTGGGATATGCAAAGATGATAATGCTATGAACAAAAAGATATCCACCAATATTCATCCATCCATCTGCAGTACTTTAGCCTTAAATATAACATTTGTAGCATTCATTAGACTAAAGAGGTACAGTAGCTTTCTAAAAAATGTTATCAATAAATACAATTAATGCATTTTTATATATAGGACCTCTTGGTGTATCTCACATCTGTAAATTAGCATAACAAGGCAAAGATGCACATGCCGGTGGTGCACAAATAAACCGTAAACATATTCCAAGAAGGAACCAGTAGATGTTTTACTTTAACTTTGGGTGTGAACAGCAAATAAAAGTGACATCTAGCTGACAATCAGTACAAGATAGAGTAAGGATAAGTGAAGGAAAGTACTTACAGTGTCACTCAACTTCTTACGCAGGTTTTAAATGTGAAATATTGTTTCCCTTTAAATTTCCCCTTAAGACTTGTCTATCCTTACATAAAGAGTACGACATCAATGGTTTAAACTTAGGGTTATATAAAATGTCCTAATAGAAAGGGCATAATATATGTTTCTGCATTAATATATTGCACCTAAAAGTGTGAATTGGAGCCAAAAAATAGTCCACACTATTAACAGTAAGCATACACTACCTTCCTGACTAACAGTATTGTTTAAAGCAGCAAGTGCTTCTGATTGGCCGAAGTGGCTCAATGAGAGGGCATTAAAGAGATTTTTCCAGGGTTGGACTGCTCCATCGGACTGTCAGATGATCCTCCGGTGGGGCCTGGCTTTGATACAATAATGGGCCCCAAAGGGCCAGCAGAAGACAACCCCATTTGGAGCCACCATGGGTTTATGGGTTAATTCACAAATAGTGATTTTCTGTGTGTTTAATGACAACGACAAAGTGTATGATACAATTCAAAGTGACAAGTTCTATATAGATGATGGGTAGGCCCTCAGAATCATCTCCTCTGATTGGCCCAAGAAACCCTAGTCCGACACAAGATATGACAGATTATTCCAGCTTTCCTATTAAGCTACACACCTTTTGTCCCACCCGATTATAAACTGCCTGTTTACCCAGTTCTGTATAGAAGTGATATATCATTATTCCTTAGAAAGCACTTTATGAGACATTTATTGTCGGGTGTGCTGGAAAGCATTAGTGGCTGCTGGGTGCCTCTTATTAAGAAGTCTTGCGTGTTGAACCCAGGGATGTTGTGTGCATTCCTGCTGCCATGAAGGATGATTACACATTAAAATCAAGGCTCTGTGTCAGCATTAATCCTGCATGACTTCCCCCAAACACCACACATCACACGTTTAGTAAATGTGACATATATACTTGAATATTGAGTGAGTCTTGGGTTAAAGAGCAGCATTACTCTAGGGAAGGTAAAATGCCTGACACATGACTCCTACCTGCCAAGCATCCATCACACCTGTATTATTTATAACTGTTTACAATGAGGTCATATTTCATTTTTATGAGACTAAAACTCTTTTAATTAAGTGATCTTGTCACTCTATGAGATTTTTTTTAAATATTATGTCCTATAGTATAATTCTACTGCAAACCAGTGATAGAAATCAAAGCCGGTTATAAGGCCAAAACATTCAATTGTAGTAGATGAGAATCAATCTGTATATACATGTTGTAACAATATATACAAATAAATGATTATTTGCCTACTACATGGAAACGTAGTAAGGTAATAATAAGTTCAACCTACTCTTTTTTTATTTCGATTCAGGCAATGTTCTGTAGTCTATGACCCTCCAGATTGTCAGGACATGCCACGGGTTGTAGTTTCGCAACAGCTGGAGAGCGACCGATTGGCGATCACTGATCTAGGGAAAGTCAAAACAATCCCCCTCTCGTCATCATGAGGTAGTTGTCAATTTGTTCTGATGTTAAGAGAAAACAAATTATACCTGATTCCAATTATGATAAATTGATGAAACAAACTATGGATAAAACAATACTTTGGAGTAGGAGTAGTTCACAAAATGTACACACATTCCCCACATTTATATCCTGTATGGACATATATATTGTTTAGCCCTCTTCTTCTGCCTGCTGTTTTCTTGTTTGCAGCCATGGCTGAAAATGATAGACTTGTGTTCTATGCATAAAGCACATACAACATTTTCTAGGTCAAAAAACTTTCAGCAAACGGGTCAAAGTAGACAATATATGTGTTTTGTTACAAAGGAAACACATACTATCAACTGTATGACCAAACATGCTGTGAACTTGGCCTTGAAGGCAAGACTTGGACGTGCTGTGAGAGAACTTTGGACAGACAAGTGTCAGGAGTGTTTGTCAGTAGAGAATCTGATGATGAAAACACACCGTTTAGTGCCTGGCTGAGCTTTATTACCAAGAAGTATTATCATTAAGTATGGATTACATGAGTGAAAGAAGAAAAACCCTGTCCTTTACTGCGCATTTGCAATATGACCTGATTTTGTATTGCAAAAAAAAGATGTATTAAATGACCTGTATTGTTTTATGTTGACATGTATGTTACGTGTTTACATATGCCTGATGGAGTTCTTTTATATTTCTATATGCAATTGCAAAACCCCAAATACAAATTTTAATTGGTGGAGGGTGCGGGCAAGTTAGCAAGAGCAATAGCACCCAAATGCGCCAAAAATTGCATGTGTCCCGAAGGAAAGCTGCTATGGCTCTCCAAAATAAGAAAGGCCTCACTGCAAAGTGGGTGGGCAGCAGTAAAAGAACCTACATGTGTGTGGGCTCTGAGGTTACAAGACTGTGGGCACTATTTCTATGAGCAACCAACTAGAGCTATACTGAGGATGTCTGAGTGGGCAAGGGCATAACTGCCAAGAGACCAAGCCTTCCCAGCCCAAGTTATATGCAGGAAGCTCTGCTGAAATGAACCACAATGTAGAGAAATTACAGAGTTTGGAACTCCTTGGAAAAGCATATCCTGTGACCCCTAAATTTTCAGTGCTACATGAGTCTGGACTTCACAAGATTTTTTTTAAACAGCCTGAGGGTCTAACATATTATTGCTAATACTGATATTTTTCTGTTTAAATAGTGGCACCATTACTTTATCTAATATACTAAATGATGTAACAGTCCTTTTTCCATATCACTGTGATCTTAGGCTAGCACTAGATGAGGATTCCTCTGTGTCTAAAACCTTTCAAAAAGCTATAAATATAAAAACCAGTGATTGCCAGTGTAGTCAGAGCAACTTAACCAGGAACAGTTGTCTTGTTCCATGTAGAAAAAGAAATGTGAACTTATTAAATAACTAGCTATAATTTCAAACACTTTAGAATTGGTGTCTGTAAGTTTTCTAATGTACAATTGCAATGCTAAGTATGATATAGTTGTTGTTGTTAATGAGATAATAGATCATATGATATTCAGACATTCATAAGCTATTGCAGTGACTGAGCTTATAGCGTATATTTTAAGTGAAGAAACTGAAAAAAAAATGCTCCTTGCAACGGGCGCTCTGGTGTGAATAGTTCACTAATTCCAAGGAATCATCGATGGAAATTAAAAGGATTTATTTGACAACATACTAAAAAGCAATAAAAACTGCTGCTGCAACGCGTTTCAACCTCGTAATGAGGTCTTCAGTTGCCTGACGAAAAAAGCATATCAGAAACCATGCGGCTCAGCACTCACCCGAGTCCTTATGCCGCTTCATTCTAGCGATCAGTGGGGGTCTCAGTGCTCGGACCCCTACTGATCAAAACTTCTGACATGTCACTATGACATATCAGAAGTTTGTTGAAAGTTTAGTTACCCTTTAACAAACTTCGGCTATTATTTGCTTTACCTCGAAATTCTTCCTTTCCAAGTTCTAGTGCCTGAGCCCCTGTACCAGACACTCTAGTCTGCATGGCTATAGGATCGCCCTCTGAGCTCGTTGTCTGGTGGAATCTGTATCCTGTGCTGTGAGATGCTAGAGACAGATTCTAGGTACCTTACACTGAGAGGAGATGAGTTTCTTCCCCCACACACACTCCTGATCTCACACTTTTTCGAGAGCAGAGAGCGATAACGACTGACGATATGTGCAACAACCTTGTTGAGCAATGCTGCATCATACTCCATGTCCACACTTCTAATCTTGATATCTTCTGTCTCATATACATACTTGGAATATAGCCCTAAAAAATTTATTCTCAGTTACTACTAATCTATGCGCTATACTGTATTTTGTTCATCCACCATTTGCAAGTCATCCACAATTTGTATTTATCTCTATGTATTGGAATGCTCTATTCAGCTGGGGATCAAATTATTTTTGGCAATGAAATTGGAGGTACTTTTTAAAAGAAGGACTTTTGCAAGATCTGTTAAATTGCCTGTGGTCTGGGAGCAAGAGATGTGTATTTTGTTTTTTAAACTATAGAAATGCTGTAATTGATGTATGCATGTTTGAAATCCCTTCCTGTTGATCTCAGCCACTGCAAAACTCAACCATATTTTTACTTAAATACAGTTGAAAGTGTCACAAAGTGGTCAAGTGAAAGTAAAATAGAGACACTTGTTTTATACCAAGGAATTAGAGGTGAGCCAATTTCCCGATATTTGTTTCAGGTCCGATTCGGTTAAACTGGTCGTTAGATTCAATTTAGTCCAAATAAATTCTCTGCGAATCGAAAGTCCCCGATTGCCCTGAAAAGTCTTGTATGACACTCTGAGTTCTTCTAGGACTGTATCAAACCACTTTCAAGCTCGTTAACGCCAAGACAGCCTTAATAATGTCAAAGTGACAGCAACATATATGGCTATGGGTAACTAGATGGTAGCCAATGGTAACAAATAGCCTGTTTAAAAAAATCACTGCACTGTCAGATTTTTTATGCTTTTTAAAATGTAAAAAAATAAATCCAAAAATTAGCCCTTTTTGGTGGCAATTAGATATATGCAAAACAATGAGTGTCGTCACGTCCATGATGTCTGTTTCAGCAGGCAGCGGCACGCTATCAGCACCAGGATTTAAATTCAAATCTATTTATTTGAAAAAAATTGTCACTTGGGCAAGATACAGCCGACCCGTTCATTCTATGAAGCAGGCTCAGCCCGTGAGCTCGCTCCGTAATACCACACACGACCTCCGCTGTATATGTACAGCTGATGTTGGGCAGGGGTTAAAAGCCATTTAAGTTCTCTGGCCAGTGTACTTCATACCACAGAGTATAGCACTCACAATTCTTCTCGTTAGGACAACTCCAAGTACACATGAATGTCCATCAAGTACTCAATAAAGTGCATCAGTTCTGGCTGCATGTATACACTGATATTACCACAGGAAGAGTTCCTCCTAAAAGTCTTATTCATTCATATAAGGTTATATAGTCCCAACGGGCATAGTCGCAGGATATAGCAACCCCTGGTTCTTCACATCATACTGCCATCCGTTTGGTAAAGTAGCTGTAGTTATGATATCATATAGATCAACTTTGAACAAAATAGCCACAATTTCCAAGAGGTGAATACGGCAAAACACCTTTTTCATATGCAGCACACATCAGTCATTTCACAAAGAGTATATTGCAGCTAGAATTTATCTTTTCAAATGTACATCCATATAGCTCGGGGCCCCATTTTTAACAACCTCAAATAGTGTCCCGTTATGAGTAGACTTCTATGCCGCATCTAAGTGTTCCAGATCATGCGGTAAGAATTCCGATATGTGGCCAGGAGAGATGAAAATGTAACATTGCATAGGGTCACGCTAGGTTCGAGCAGGACGTGATGATGTCATTCATGCCTGTTCAGCCCAGTTGATAGCTAATTGACTAACGCGTTTTATTCCATACTGACCTCCCTTAGAGCCATTGCAAGGAAGTATACATGATATTCACTATTTTTAGCTCCCTAGAGAGCCGCACCCAAAACCATTCAAGCTTCCGTTATCATTATAATTCAACAATTCAGGCAGATAATATAATTTATTCTATTCATTATATTCGAAAGTCTAGTATTCATTAAACATATTTTTACAATAAGTACGAGTTATTCAAATGAACCCATCATATGTGATTGATAGGTGTACCCCTCCAAACAAAATTACTAAGTGAAAAAATGAATATAAAAAAATCATAAATGAAATAAAAATAACAAATAATGATAAAATGAATAATGAAAAATAAAAAAATAATAAAAATATATTAAGATGAAAAGGAGACATCTTGTTTAAATTTCAAGACAAAAGTTAGTATCCTGGTTTGAGGCGGTAGGGAGTTGGTTTGAGACACTGGTCATAACAACCGGGTCCCAACCAGCAAAGACCAGTATAAATATCCTGTAAAATATATACTTTATACTCTGTAGGATAAGTATATACTCTATAGGATATTTATATCCTATAGAGCAGCGGTCCCCAACCATTTTTCAACCACGGACCAGTTTCATCCAAGACAATTTCTCCACGGACCGGTTCAGGGTTTAGGGTCAGTTCACACATTGCGTAAATACTGCAGATTTTCCAGAATTTGTTGTGGAAAATACACAGCATACAGTAGCAGCAGAGTTGATGAGATACAACAAATCTCATCCACACGCTGCGTAAATAGTGGGCAGAAAAAACGCTCTGAATTTGACATGCAGTGTACAGTTTTATTTCGAAGCATGTCAATTGTATTTGCATAAACGCCGCTTATTTGTTGCTGGTTTTCCCCATTGAATTCAAAGGGGAGGTAAAACCCACAACATATAGTAGTTGTTCCATTTATTGCGGCAGAATCGCAGTGATTCCGCCTCAAAAAACACAACTGAGAAAAAAAAACAATCTTTAACTTACTCAGAAGTCTGTATTTTCCCCCAGGCCAACCTCCTGGGATCATGATTTATCCCATGTGACTGCTGCAGCCAATCACTGTAGCGGCAGTCACATCTGATGAAACGTCAGCCAAGGAGGCCGGCCTGGATGATGTCAGAGGGCCGGCCTCCTGGGATGACGCTTCATCCCATGTGACCATCGCTGCAGCCAATCACAGGCTGCAGCGGTCTCCTGGGATAAAACGTCAGAATGCTCAGGAGTTTTCCTTAGCGGACATTCGGTGTGAAAAACTGCACCACAATTTTGTGCAGTTTTTCGCCCGGAATTCCCTGCGGCCACCGTTGCGGATACCAGACACCACGACCCGGTATTGGTCCGCGGCCCGGTGGTTGGGGATCACTGCTATAGAGTATATACTTTGAAATTATTCAAAGGTTCTCTAGGCAATCGCATCCATCCCCTTTGTAGGAACACCTTTCTTATTTAACCTCTTAGGGAGCATTGTACCCAAGGTATACAGTAGTTGGAACACTGGTCTGAGATGGCAGAGACTTTCCCTTGTGTGTTCTCTATTTTAGCATTTCTGCCACTATTATTTTCATTATCATTAGAAATATCACTGGTCACATCTCATAGTTGATCACAGTTTATTCACTGGTACTATATCATTATCTAACAATAGTTGTTGTGGTTTCTTTCCCTCAAATTATTTTAGATGAAATTGTTTGTTCCACTTTCCAAAATAAGAAGTCTGCTACAAGTCCATCAGCATATTTGACACATTATGGCTCAGTCAATCTGCTGTACATATACTTAATATTGTTTTCCTAGATAAAATATATGGCACTTAAATTCTATGTACACCTTTGAAGCAAATTTTATTTTTCTTATATCACTTTTAAGTGATTTGAAACAACTTTTAAATTTACTTTTATTTAAAAAAGTTTTTATTTTTAAGATGTAGCTTTTACGTATCCCGTACACATAAAAGCTTTATTGTTCTGTCAAAGGCAATTCCGTCAGTTCAGCTTCTATGTATACAGGATATAGCTTCTATGTATACAGGATACGTAGAAGCTGTATCTTAAAAAGTAAAAAAAAATGGTTTAATAAAAGTCAATTTAAAAGTTTTTTCATATCGCATAAAACATTGACTTATTAAAAAAAAAGAAAAAAATTGCTTCAAAGTTGTACATAGCCTTTAACTGTAATGATTTTAATAGAATTAAAAACTTAAAGCACTAAATTTTGATGGTAGTAAATAGCCAATGCTGCAACATGTCAGAAAACTTACAAAAATACCCAATTTTTCGGAATCATTTCTGGTTACAAGCCCCTTGAGTCAGACAATCCGAATAGTGAATTTACTTACCAAGTACTAGCACCAGCATACCAGTAATAATTATAACACATGGTCACAAAAATATCTGGATCCTGCTTTCTCTGAGACATCTATTGTACTATAGACTGAAATATGCTTTATGCTTTGATGCAGCACAAATTGTGCTCATTTTGTGCAGATAGGACATTTATTGCATGGATATGGATCTGCCATTTATTTGGATATCCCTTATTCTGAAGAGGTTGAGGTCACCCATTTCTTGCGGAATGTACATTAGTACAGATTATTACCACTGACAGATATGGATAATGGAGCTACAAATCTGTGTAAAGCTTTTCAGTTATATAAGGGAACACAATGCTTTTAAAGCTTATAAATATATATTGTAGTGGAAGCTCCTGTGCACTTTGAAAAAGCATATTTCCTCCTGTAATATTAATGGAATTACTGTAAACTAGATAAAAAAAACAAGAAAATTCTCTTAAAACTGATATGTGGCCCATATCATATTTCCCATAGAGCTAGGATATGCCACTGATATGAGGCCTGGCAGGAAAGAACATTTCAGTGCTGGGCCCTCCTTCGGCACGATGATACCTGTCTAACACTATTATTTGACCCAGTACTTGCTTGATTCAGTGTACGGACTGGAAAGATTCAGGCTCATGGTGACAAGGACATGAGAAGCTATACTACCAAGTGTGTACCTACACCGATGTACAGTAGTGTCATTCATGGTGAAGATGTGCACAATGCAAATAAATATAAATATATATAATTTTGACTATGTGATTTTCATTTTTTTTTTTTATATAATCTATCTCTCACTGGTAAAATTAACCTAGCCTAAAAATTCTAGACTGTTCATGTCTTTGACAGTGGGCAAACTTACAGAATCAGCAAGGGATCAAATATTTATTTCCTTCACTGTAGATAGATAGATAGATAGATAGATAGATAGATAGATAGATAGATAGATAGATAGATAGATAGATAGATAGATAGATAGATAGATAGATAGATAGATAGATAGATAGAGAGATAGATAGATAGATAGATAGATAGATAGATAGATAATTATAGATAGTGAAAGTATATGCAGCGGGCAAGAAAAAGGTCACTGCACTCCAGTACTGCGGACAGCAAAATTGCCCACTTTATATATATATATATATATATATACATATCCCAAAGAAATAAATCTTGCAGCACTCCGGTAGAATAGATGAAAAACTGTGTTTTTTTATTCAAGCCAAAATAGAAAAAGTGCGACATTTCAGTCCAACATTAGGACTTTTTTCACGCTTGAAAAAAGTCCTAATGTTGGACTGAAACTTCGCACTTTTTCTATGTTGGCTTGAATAAAAAAACACCGTTTTTCATCTATTCTATGGGAGTGCTGCAAGATTTATTTCTTTGGGATATGTATATAGTTTCTAGATCTGGACTACTTGCTGGCACCCGTTTACCTATCAATTTGACTGTGTTGTAGTGCTGCTGTCTTTTCTGCTGATATATATATATATACATATATATATATTCATTGAAATTGTAAGCAGCAGCACTTTGGCAAATAGTAACAGCTCAGGGTGTCAGCAGACTTGATCTTGATTAAGGGGTCTAAATTCATGTACTTAGAAAAGAATCACAGCACTCCAGGAATAGTGAATAGAAGTGTTTATTCACCCATATCAATGCTTCATTTCTATTGACTATTCCTGGGATCTGCGTGCACTTGTAGATCATAAACTAAATAGTTAAATGCAATGTCAATCAGCTGCTTCTAAGGCCAACAGGATATTGTCGTGTATTAAAAGAGGCATGGACTCGCGGGACAGGGATGTAATATTACCACTTTACAAAGCATTAGTGAGGCCTCATCTAGAATATGCAGTTCAGTTCTGGGATCCAGTTCATAGAAAGGATGCCCTGGAGTTGGAAAAAATACAAAGAAGAGCAACTAAACAAATAAGGGGCATGGAGAATCTAAACTATGCGGAAAGTTAAAAAGAATTACATTTAATTAGTCTTGAACTGAGATAACTAAGGGGGGACATGATTACCTTGTATAAGTATATAATTGACCCGTGCCGAAAATATAGTGAAAAACAAATTCCATGTAAAATCCCCTCAAAAGACACGGGGGGCACTCCCTCCATCTGGAGAAAAAAAAGGTTCAATCTCCAGAGACAAAAAGCCTTTATAACTGTGAATCTATGGAATAGCCTACCGCAGGAGCTGGTCACAGGAACAGTAGATGGCTTTAAAAAAGGCTTAGATAATTTCCTAGAACAAAAAAATATCAGTGCCCATGTCAACGTATAGCATTCTTTTTTGAATGTTGATTCAGTCTGATCACCTCTTGGGATCAGGAGGGAAATTTCCTTTATAGGGCAGATTTATAAATGCCTTATGGGTATTTTTTAAACGATCTTTCTGGATCAATAGGGGTAAAACAAAATGTTATAGTTTACCCATGTCCCTCTCATTTCTCCTATCCCTTGGTTGAACTTGATAAACATATGCCTTTTTTCAATCGTACTATGTAACAAACCTGTTTATTTAATTCAGTTATAACAAGATCTTTTTCTACATAAAGGGATTAAAAAAAGATACACTAGTACATACATACACACACACTCCTCAACATTGAAATTGCAATACTAAGAAGGGAAGCCGTAAGGTTATGCAAATCGAGGTATCAATAAGATCTACATATAATCTAATTTTCACACACCTAACTCCAATCTGTGGCATGTGAAGGGGCATAAAAGCCAGATTGAAAGCAAAGTTTTTTAGGAACATGAAACCTCAAAAATCGCATCAAGTGGTGTGGGATGATTGTGTGATTCCTCCTGTTTGTCGATGTGTCAGTTATCGCCACTTTTCACAAACTGAAAGGGACAGAGTCCTTGAACTGACCTTGGTTTATCGATCCAGCAGATCGCTACGTGCCTAGGCCGAGATGTCAGCACTGTTCAATGTTGCGTGTCCCAGATGTTGGGAGAACAACAACAAATGGGAATGACAGCAAGAGGTGCGCAGAGACTAACCTATGCATGGACGGATTGTCTGATTGGAAGGATTGCGTAGTGATCCATTCTGTACTGCATGTGAAATTAAATGTCCCATGCCAAGCCTAGGGCAGTAACCAGTGTCGACACAAACCGTCAGAATGCATTTGCACGATATTGGGCTACGAGGCAGATATCCAGCTACAGGTGTTCCATTGACCACATGGTGCCGCTCTCAAAGTCTATCATAGTGCACAAAAAGGCGGCAATGGAGCCTGGAATGATGGTCTATCCTCTTTAGCGATGAGTCATGCTTTTGTCTTGAACACAATGATAGCCGGAAATTGGTCTGGAGACCACGTAGGCAACGCCATGAAGAGGCCTTCACAAGGGAACGTTACACCAGTCCTACTCCCGGGATTATGGTGTGGGGTGGCATAACGTATGGTAGTCGTACCCCTCTAGTCTTCATTTCAGGTACACCAACAGCTTGGCGTTACATTGATTTGGTCGTGGAACCAGCGGTACGGACATTTCTCGAAAGTGTCCCAGAAGCCATTTTACAACAGGACATCATCAGGCTGCATGCTCCTTGTGCTATTGTGAGCAGCCTGCATGGCCTAAACGTGCTACCATTGCCTGCTGCGTCCCCGGACATGTCTCCAATCGAGCACATCTGGGACGTCATTGGTCGGCAATTGCAAAGGCAACTAACAGCAGCCAATCTTGATGATTTGCATGCCTAAATGCATTCAGCGTGGCATAACATTCCTTAGACAACCATTCGTAACTTCATTGATAGCATGCCAGAGCATGTAAGTCTGTTTATTTCTGCACGTGGCATGATACTGAATAAATAAATATGTTTGGAAAATTTTGTTTCCACTATTTTCTCATTTACATATCATTAACATGTCTATCGATCCTGTGATTTCCACAATTCTTAAACTTTTTCCAAACATGTATACAGTATAGAAAGTTTAACAATAACTGAGAAAAAGGTGGGATCCTCCAGCTCACCTGAGTATGGCAGTCACACTGTCTGTAGCGCTCGGGTCCTCGTTTCGGCACACGTGGTGGATGAAGCAGGAAAGGCAAAGTAGTGGATCCAGCGCTGAGACCAGGTAAATTGGTTTAAAATTGGAAACTTCTTCCAAGTTTTATTTAACAAGACAAAAATAGTGATTTAAAAGTTAGACATTCGGTGTTCCTCCAGGATACAATGGCTAGTTAGAGGGAATAGGCAGGTGCCTACGCGTTTCAGACGCGATCTGCATCCTTAGTCATGGCTTACTATAAAGGAAGCCATGACTAAGGATGCAGATCGCGTCTGAAACGCGTAGGCACCTGCCTATTCCCTCTAACTAGCCATTGTATCCTGGAGGAACACCGAATGTCTAACTTTTAAATCACTATTTTTGTCTTGTTAAATAAAACTTGTAAGAAGTTTCCAATTTTAAACCAATTTACCTGGTCTCAGCGCTGGATCCACTACTTTGCCTTTCCTGCTTTAACAATAACTGTCAGGTTTGCTTATATCATAGTTATTGTCTCTGATAGGCACACAGTGAGGTTTTGCTTGCTGTCTATCTCTCTCATATACAGGTATATATAAAATATTTTTAGAATGTTTATTCCTAATTATATAACACTTTTCTTTTGGGACAGTAATACTAAGATCATTTTATGTAGAGCTATCCCTTCGGGATAAAAAAAAGGGCATAGCAATGTTTTTAAATATAGTAGGCTAGAGGAATATTAACCTGGCTCTAATGGAAGCAATTTCCACTGTGATATCAGGACACAGTTAAAAACTTGAAAATTGCCTTCCTTGGATATATTTATTAAGTGCTGTATAACTAAGGTCTCATATCCTGCCATATAGTTAAAGTTAGTGTTGCTTGAAATGTTATAACTGAACTATATAAGGAATGATATCTAGTAATTCAACACCTCAATATACAGTATCTAAATTTGAAAATTGAATTTAATAAAGGAAATGCTCTACCTTAGTTCTAGGCCTGTGGGTCTATAAGGTCATACTGTACCCAGGGAAAAATACAGGCCAGACTAGTATCAACCCCATTCTGGCTTTCCTAATGCTGTCTCCTGCCATCCCCAATTATCCGGTGACCTGTTTTCGTGGTTGCTCGTCTATTGGTAGACCTGTCCTAAACTTACGAGATTTTGGAGCCGAATATTTGGAATAATTTAGAGTTTATTTGGCATAATCATATGTAAGGATCTCAAACTTGCATTTCAGCACTTTAAAGGGGTTTTCCAAGTTCTGATAACTGTTGACCTATCCACCGGATAAATCATCAGTATATGATCGGTGCGTGTCCGACACCCGGACCCCGCACCAATCCGCCACTCCAGGCACAGAAGGATATTGCCGGAAGCAGATGGCTCCGGTCAAAGAATAGCGCCCAAGCTACAGTACTGCAGCTCTGCTCCTATTAAAGTGAATAGGAGCAGAGCTGCAGTTCTGCAGAACGGCTGCTATGCAGTGGTTGGAGCCATCTGCTTCCGGCTCCAACTACTGCATACCGTTCCAAACATCCGGTGCACGGAGGCAGCCAGATTCGCAGATCGGTGCGGGGTCTGGGCACCGATCATATACTGATGACCTATCCGGTGGATAGGTCATGAGTTGTCAGATAGTGGAAAACCCCTTTAAGACACCTGAACCTCCTCATTCTCAATTCAAACTATTCTCCTATATCCTCCTAGCTTCCAAAATTACCGTAGATCATTCCTGGACAAAAACGAATTGTCCAATTTGGGGATTTCAAATTAAGGGTGGACCATATATATATATATATATATATATATATATATATATATAGAGTATTCAAAAAAATAGGCAGCACTCCGCAGTAAATGTGAATAAAAGGGTACTTTTATTGCCCCCTGTGCAACGTTTCAGCTCTGTCCTCTAGAGCCTTTCTCAAGCCTGGCTTGAGAAAGGCTCTAGAGGACAGAGCTGAAACGTTGCACAGGGGGCAAAAAAGTACCCTTTTATTCACATTTACTGCGGAGTGCTGCCTATTTTTTTGAATACTATCGAGTTTGGAACGTGGTCTGTTCCTGAGGATTTGCACCCACTGTTTGCCGGTGCTGCTGGATCTATTTGTTTGCCTATATATATATATATATATACATATATATATATATATATATATATATACATATATATATATATGGTCCACCCTTAATTTGAAATCCCCAAATTGGACAAATTTATTTATATATATTAGTGAAAAACATACTAGAATCCTACTTGATTTCTTGGATGTTCCTTTCACAAGGTTATAAGTTCTTCTGCATGCGCTCTATTTCAGATATGTATCTGTGCTACAATTGTTTTTCTTATTCCGTTGAAACTCCCTGTATTGGGATATGCTTAAATTTTTTGTTACACTGCAATTGTAAGATGAACTCTAAAAAAAACTATTGAAGAGAATAGAATGCATACCAATCTGTTTGGAGACTACATAACTACTAAACTACTAACTTTCAAATTCCAGCCCTATAGACGAGAAGCAGCGCCAAGGGCCTATAACCCCTGTAGACGCTGCTTCTCGGCAAAACATGTTGGGGGAACATTAATCCTATGTTTTTTCTAAATCAGATACTGTACTGTTTCACTAAAAAGAGAATAGAATGTGAACTGTATTCACCTCCATAGTAAATCAATTCTTGTGTCCATACCACTGCTGGCTGGCAGGGTGAAATAGTTAGTTAAAACAGCGTTTTAGCTTTGAGGCAGGTCTAGCTGCTAATACTGCGATTTAGGCTTGAGGTAGTCTGTCAGACTTTTAAATTTTGTGCCTAATTTTAGCGATCCAATAAAAGTTATATTTAAGTAGAGTGAAAATTAGGGTATTATTTTCCTTATCACCATTAGTCTTGTATTGCTAAGGGCACCATCTCCACCGTGGAGTCATTCTTGTGTACAGATATCTTACTGGAGGGTCAGCATGGTGGCTCAGTGGTTAGCACTATTGCCTTGCAGCGCTGGGGTCCTGGGTTCAAATCCAACCAAGGACAACATCTGCATGGAGTTTGTATGTTCTCCACATGTTTGCATGGGTTTCCTCCCACACCCCAAAAACATACCAATAGGGAATTTAGATTGTGAGCCCCAATGGGGACAGTAAAAAAAGAGGACCTGTGTACACTGGCGTAGCTATAGGGGTCTCAGCGGTCGCAATTGCGACCGGGCCCCGAAGCCAGGGGGCTCACAGCCCCCCGCACCACATCACACCTGTTACTATAGTAACATACTTTACTTACCTTCCTGGTTCCGGAACACAGCGGAGGTCCTGACGTCAAGCATTGAGACGGCATTGACAGCATTGAGATGACAGAACTCCCGCCACGGCCGAAGAGGAAGGTAAGGTACGAGAGCTGCTCCCCTTCATTCCGGTCACTTCATTTGGCGATTCACAGTGTGAGCAAGTAGTGACATGAAGGGGAAGCAGCTCTCACTGTTTTTGGCCTTCCCCAGCCTAATACTACCAGCCTGCGGCCACCCCGGTGCCTGCCCGTCACTACAGATGGTCGGGTACTGGTTCGTACCCGGCTCTTCCCAGTACTCCTGGTGGCGGTGGGTACCGGGGTAATAATGGGGGTTAGTGTAGCCTCTGCATCGGCTAACATTAAGCCCCGCCTTAGTAATGGAGGTTGTCAATGAGCCAGCGGCCATTACTAAGGCGGTGATAATAAAGTTTCAAAAGATACAAGCACATAGAAAAAATATTTTATTGAAATAAAAAAACACAACCCTCATTAACCATTTTATTGAGAATAAAAAAAACGCCGTCATTGAAGTCCTCGTATCCGAAGTCCAACAACCGAACCTGTAAAAAATACACAAACACACAAAAATAATCAGTAACACATAAGGAAGCAAAATTATTATTCTTACCTATCCCGGGTCCAGCGCTGGAGCCGCAATGTCAGCGAGCTGGGCCCTGTATCTAATCCAATCATGTGTGATACTGTCTGCTGAGCTGTGTATCTAATCCAATCATGTGTGATACTGTCTGCTGAGCCACTGTATCTAATCCGATCATGTGTGATACTGTCTGCTGAGCTGTGTATCTAATCCTATCATATGTGATACTGTCTGCTGAGCCACTGTATCTAATCCTATCATGTGTGATACTGTCTGCTGAGCCAATGTATCTAATCCAATCATGTGTGATACTGTCTGCTGAGCTGTGTATCTAATCCAATCATGTGTGATACTGTCTGCTGGGCCCTGTATCTAATCGTATCTTGTGTGATACTGTCTGCTGGGCCCTATATCTAATCCGATCATGTGTGATACTATCTGCTGAGCCACTGTATCTAATCCTATCATGTGTGATACTGCCTTCTGAGCCACTGTATCTAATCCTATCATGAAAAAAATAGAGACCAGAAGCAGCACTCAAATAGCAAAAAATATGAATTTATTTACCCAGCAAAGCAACGTTTCACTTCCTCCATGGAAGCATTTTCATGCTATTTTTCATTTTTTGCTATTTGAGTGCTGCTTCTGGTCTCTATTTTTTGCATATTCATGAGGAGCGCGTCACTCCTTTTTTTTAAGCTAGCACCAGCCGTTTTTGGTATTCACACTGTGCTGCTCCTACTATTTGTTTGAGTCTAATCCTATCATGTGTGGTACTGTCTGCTGAGCCACTGTATCTAATCCTATCATGTGTGATACTGTCTGCTGGGCCACTGTATCTAATCCTATCATGTGTGATACTGCCTTCTGAGCCACTGTATCTAATCCTATCATGTGTGGTACTGTCTGCTGAGCCACTGTATCTAATCCTATCATGTGTGGTACTGTCTGCTGAGCCACTGTATCTAATCCTATCATGTGTGATACTGTCTGCTGGGCCACTGTATCTAATCCTATCATGTGTGATACTGCCTTCTGAGCTACTGTATATAATCCTATCATGTGTGATACTGTCTTCTCAGCCACTGTATCTAATCCTATCCATAGTTTATAGGGTCGTAGTGCTATAGAAATGCTATGCTGTCTCCTATACACACATTTTTTTTTGGGTGGACACATATGTATTGGGGCTATTTCCCGGACATTTTAAGCCCTGAGTGTATGTTCACACGGCAGCGTCTGTTACGGCTGAAATTACTGAGCTGTTTTCAGGAGAAAACAGCACCGTAATTTCAGCCGTAATGGCATGTTCAGGCGTCTTTCGCTGCGTCCATTACGGAAGTAATTGAAGCTGGTTTTCTATGGAGTCCATGGAAAACGGCTCCATTTACGTCTGAAGAAGTGACAGGCACTTTTTTGACGCGGGCGTCTTTTTTACGCGCCGCCTTTTTACAGCGGCGCGTAAAAAAAAATGACTGTCGGCACAGAACATCGTAAGACCCATTCAAATGAATGGGCAGATGTTTGCCGACGCTTTTGAGCCGCATTTTCGGACGTAATTCAATGCTAAAACGCCCGAATTACGTCCGTAAATAGGGTGTGTGAACCCAGCCTTAGTGACGCCCCCGTCTGCTAGTGCTGCATTGTTGGGTCACTTAGGAGACCCAGCGATGCAGCTGAAAGCGGACCGTCGGCTATGAGAAGTTTGCGGGGGGGGGGGCCCAGTAGGAATTTTTGCATCGGGGCCCATGAGCCTCTAGCTACGCCCCTGGCTGTGTAATATGTTGGCGCTATATAAATAAATGAGGATGATAAACAGATGTGTGGCAGATCACACAGGAAGAATAAGAAGATAAACCCCAAGGCTCCCACACTGAGTTGGGTCCTCTTTACCTCCAGGCACAGCACTGGTTCCTGATGCCATTCAGCAGTAACAGGGTGTAGTGTACTGTGTACAGATGTGGTGCGACCCCTATAGTTACTCCATTGCTCAACATATACACAATACATGTGTCTTTCTGCAAAAGGATCCTCTATCAGTAAAGGAAACTCCTACTGACTCAGTAATGATGTCTTCAACATAAGTCGAGATCAGTTATTATCAACATATCCATGACATATAAAAAAAACTGATATTGAGATAAACAAGATCAATCTTGCCTTGTATATGTACCCATGGGAAGGTCCCCCTTGTCTCCTAATATGAGGATCCCTCTTCCTAATGGTTTTAATTCTCACATAATCTATCTGTAACAGAATAGCATATGATGTAACATACATTTCCTTGCCAATGCTGGAAATGCTGGAACGCCAAGAAATAATCTTTCTCTCTTTGACTACTCTGAGGAACTTTGTCAAGGACGTTTGGCATAAAGGCGCACCAGACCTGCCAAGTGGGAAAGCCACAGGAGATGCCATCTTCACCAAACCACTTGTTCACATGGCTGAAGATCTTTTTTTTTTTTACTGATAAAAAATATTACTGTTTTTTTCCTTTTTTTTACCTTTAAATTTGTTTTTTAACTTCTGTCCCTATAATGATGGTTTGTTAACAAAGTTTTTATATCAAGCTCATGGTCATTTCAAACACTATCTCCTGCTGTTTCCAAATGTTCCCCCTTTCAATTAACATGACAAGCATAAAATTATCTACAGGACAGTAAAAAAGGCACTGTAATCTGAACAATACATATGATGCGTAGTCCGTCAGCTTTCATTACAGAGTTATTTAATAATTAGATATTTGATATGCTAAAGCCTTGCCCTTAATGTGGACTGTGAACTTTCTACACAAAAAAACAGTAAAAGTGATTATGGTTTTTTTCTCTATTGATGAACAACCGCACATATAAAACTTTTACTTAATGTAGATGTGTCATTGTGGTCTTTAAAATGATACGCAACTACCTTGGGTGGTGTTATTTATTGTCTTTAGTGTTGACTACTTGGTTGATTTCACTTCTGGTCTATTGCAGCATACCTGCAGATCTGAGGTAGTCCTAAATCCACCTCCTGTCTCTCAGAAGCTTGAGAAGCTGCTGTGTCCGTCCTCTATGCTTTACAGTTCATCTCTGCCTGTTCGGATTGGATGCTGTGATTTTATATAGACCTACAACCAGATCACATGGAAGGCAGTTCCAGAATCTTATTTTTTATGAATGTAAACTATAGGCAAATAAACAATTATATATAAATAGATGATTAGCAGATGCAATTATAAAAAAGAGGTAACTGTCACTAATATAGTGAGACAAATGAGCCCCAGTAAGGGATCGTTCACATGTAGCACTGAAATCCTGAGTTTAAAGCTGACCATGGGTAGCATGTGCTTGGAGTTTTATGTTCGCTTTGTGCTTGCAAGGGTTTCCTCTGAGTTCGATAGTTGCCTGCCACCATCTAAAAACATACTGATAGATTAATTAGATTCCTATGAATTTGGTCCTAGTATTAGTATATAGGACAAGAATGATATTTGGCCATTTAAGTAGGTTCTCCTATTCAGGTTGTTAAAATCGCAACCGGATTGCAGAATCCTTTGTTGGTCATATCCGATCCAATCGCTGACAACATTATATGGAATTTAAAATCCAGCCTTCACTGCTTGTCCCACCATTCACCGCGCAGGCCGCAAGCCTCAAGCCTCTTTTGGCCTGCGGCCTGCGCGTGCGTCTGTTTGCGGACTACCTGTTAGTACACAGACGGCGCAAGCCACAGGCCGGAAGAGTCCTGTACATCCAGATGTTACGTTGAAGCAAGGGCAGGTACGTTAAATACCAACTACTAATGCACTGTGTAAGCCATTGTGTGGGACATATGGTTATGGCACTGTATCACACTATTTATATGGCCACTCTATGGCACTCTTTTCTTTTGGGCACTGTATGTTACTGCTTATCAAGGCATTGCATGACAATATTTATCTAGGCGCAGTATGGCACAATTTATCTGGGCAGTACATGGTTTTATTAATCGGTGCACTTTAGGGCGCTATTTATCCTGGGTACTGAATGGCTATTTAATGTGAAGAGTACGGCACAGTACACTGTCAACTAAAAACAATTAATATACATACATCGAGTGTTTCCAAATCATGTCCAATCAAATTAATTTACCACAGCTGGACTCCATTCAAGGTGCAGAAACATTTCAAAGATGATCTAGAGAAATGGGAGGCCCCCAGAGCTAAATTTCAAGTGTCATAGCAAAGGGTCTAAATGCTTATGGCCAATGCGAAATTTGAGATTTCATTTTAAATAAATTAGCAAACATTACTAAAATTCTGTTTCCGTTTTGTCATTATGTGGTATTGACTGCACAAGGCCTCAACATAACAAAAAGTTGAAAAAAGTGTAAGGGTCTGAAGAGTTTCCGAATGCATTGTACATTGAGTTAGCACTGCTATGTTTTCCAAACAACCATTCTGGGCATAAAGTATTTTATATTTGTAGTGTATTTATGTTGTCATACACATTACTGTCTCCAGTTAAAGATATCAATCTGACCCACTGTATCGTGACATCTATCTTTATTTATGTACAACATCAATGGGCTTTTAGAGCTATATTTATGCAAATGTAAAGCACTTTATTTGTATTATTTATGTTTTAACCACATGTCAACACAATCTAATTTGATTTGTTGAACTTCATAAAGAGATATTTATACAATCTGTACAAGGCCACAAGTAAATTTTTAAAGCTACAATTAAATTTTAGAAATGGTAATGTTTAAAATAATATAAGAGTATTAACCAGTAATATTACTGTAATCTTTACTCTCCTAATAGTCTGGAGCTGCAAGAGCTGGCAAGCAACAGGGTAATTGCATTATAATGCTTTCTCTTCAGTGCTGGGTCCAACAGTTGGATCACGATTTGGCACATGGAATGGACGGGAACATGTTGCTTTCAAATATTTACAAGACACAGAAACACTGAAATGATTATGTATTGTATCTGGCATACAGATTATATTTATAAAGTAAATCCTCGCTAATTTCCTTCCTTCTTTCATTACTGAAAAATCAATGTAGCACAATGACTTGTGGGAATATGGTTGTCTATTATTTCCTCTTATTTTAAAATATATGCCAGGATGGGTGACATATGGTGGCAAAAGTTATATAGTCTATCTTTCTATTTAACATATGTCCACTATTTCATTTAAACATACTAGACGTAAAATGACATCTACTTGGCCATTATGAAAAGCAAATTGAACATAACTATCAGAAACCTGGCTCAAGTTTTACATGAAGAGCAGTCCACTGCTGCTACTAACAATATAATATTCTTACTATCAATATTGTGTCAAAATAATAGGTTAGACCAGACATGGGCAAACTACGGCCCGCGGGCCACATACGGCCCGTTAGGCTTTTTAATCCGGCCCGCCGAACTTGTCCAAGATATATCCGTCCTCAGCAGCTGCTAGTTCGCGCAGGAGGACGGATATATCCGTCCTGTGATCGCGCGGGTACTGACAGTTTACCCACGCGATCAGCGGCAGGAGCACGGCTGTTATACACAGCCTGGCTCCTGCTGCAACTGCCGGAATCGAAGCACGCGCCGATTCCGGCAGTTTAACCCATTAAATGCCGCTGTCAATAGTGACAGCGGCATTTAATGTGTTTGACAGAGGGGGGAACTCCCTCTGTCTCCCGATCGGCGCCCCCGCAAACAAATCGCGGGTCGCCGTCGGGTTTCCATGACAGCCGGGGGTCTAACAAAGACCCCCAGGTCTGTCTTCAGCATCTGCCTGTTAGGCGATGCCAGAGGCATGACCTAACAGGTTACCTGTCAGTTTTACACTGACAGGCAATAATGCTTTGGTATACGAAGTATACCAAAGCATTATATATGCGATCGGCATATCGCATAGTGAAGTCCCCTGGTGGGACTAAAAAAAAAAAAGTAAAACCGTTAAATAAAGTTTGTGAAAAAAAAAATAAAAAAAATTACAGTCAAAGTCAAATAAAACTACTTTTTTGCCCCAAAAAGTGGTTTTATTTAATAAAACGGTCAAAACAAATCACACATACACA
The DNA here is from genome assembly GCF_050947455.1 of Rhinoderma darwinii. Classification (NCBI taxonomy): domain Eukaryota; kingdom Metazoa; phylum Chordata; class Amphibia; order Anura; family Rhinodermatidae; genus Rhinoderma; species Rhinoderma darwinii. The sequence continues at coordinate 56,876,273 of NC_134696.1, read as the reverse complement.
TATATGGTATCCCCGCGATCGTAACAACTTGACCAATAAAATGAACACATTAATTAAACCGCCGGATGAACGGCGTCCAAAGAAAACGCAAAAAACAACGGCAAAATTCTCTCTTTTCTCCCATTCCCCCCATAAAAAATAAAATAAAAGTTCATCTATAAGTCCTATGTACCCCAAAATAGTACTAATGAAAACTACACATTGTCCCGCAAAAATCAATCCCACGTACGGTCACATCGACGGAAAAATAAAAAAATTACGCCTCTTGGAACGCGGCGATGCAAAAACAAGTAATTTTTTTCTAAAAAGGTTTTTATTGTGCAAACGTAGAAAAAACATATAAAACCTTTACACATTTGGTATCCCCGTAATCGTGCCGACCCATAGAATAAAGTTAACATGTTATTTACGCTGCATAGTAAACGGTGTAAATTTATAACGTGAAAATTAATGCTGGAATAGCTGCTTATTTTCAATTCTCTCCTAAAATAAAGTTAATAAAAGTTAATCAATATGTTATAAGCATCTAAAAATGGTACAATTACAAAATACAACTCGTCCCGCAAAAAACAAGCCCTTATACGGCTATGTCGACGGAATAAAAAAAGAGTTACGACTCTTGGAATGTGACCGTGAAAAAACAAAAAATAATCCTTGGTCATTAACGTGCAAAATGGCCCGGTCATTAAGGGGTTAATGTGGCGCGTATTTCTCTTTATTTCACTTTAATTTTCACTTCGTTTCACGTCACCATTAAGCCCTTCGGTTTTCAAAGAGTACAATATCAGCCGTCACTTTGCCACGAAGCATGCAAACTATGCTAGCAAGCAGTCAACACAAGAACGGGCGGCTACTGCTCAGAGGTTGGCAGCTAATTTACAGAGTCAACAGAACTTTTTTCTTGATAAATCACAGTGCGTATGTTATTTTAATCTATTTACATTTCCTCCTCCCAGTATCTGCGAAATAGTATGTAAATGCCATATCTTGCATATTCCTTGAGACAAATTTATTAACTGATAAGGGCTATTTTTCACATTTGAAAGACAGTTAATAAATTGGGTTGTAGTGTTCTTACTGTGCTATGAGGTTTGCACACACTACATTTAATGCTTTAGTATATCCGGCCCAAACACTCCCTCCAAATGCTCCTGGCCCGGCCCCTCTGTCAAATTTTAGAACCCATTGTGGCCCGCGAGTCAAAAAGTTTGCCCACCCCTGGGTTAGACCGATGCATAGTCACCCTATATATTGAATAAATTACATTAAAAAAACAAAAAAAATTATATAAGCAGTTAGGAGTTACTAAAGGTTTGAGCAAATCATCTCATTTTAATATGAGTGTGGGTAGGGTCTATCTCATAGGCGCCAGTACCCACTCAGAGGCCTCTGTTGCTCAATTCCTAGAAAAAAAACCTGAAGCTTTCGGTGGGTACAGAAGTGTAAGACACAGAACACATTTCTAACAAGTTTTAAAATTATTGTAAGGTCTCCAATGAAGTGTATTGCAAAGAGGCTTATATTAGTGTCATAATAGGTTAAAATGTCCTTGTAACTATAGGTATGTTTTTGACTTGACCCACGGTATGTCCAGTTTTAGGTTCCACTCTCACTATGTTAACATTGGTAATTGGTAAGGAAACCATGACGTCATTTTTGGTCAAATATTCATTTTTAAAAATTTTAGAGAATGTTGTGGAATTTGGGTGATGAATATCTCAGGTGCCATTTGTGACGATCTCATGAAGTAGATGCAGCAACAGCCTTCAAGGCAGATTAATCCATGCAAGAAGTTTATCGGTGATGGAGTAAAAATGTTATTACTAACAAGCTTTCCGTTTTCTTCTAGTTGTGTAGGGCAAGGGATGTATTCTGTCATCATTATATATCAATATCTGGTAACTTTTTAGCTAGGCGTGCTGACACTATATTAACATTTGCTGTATTGTTTTTGGAAATGGTGTGTGATTGTGTCTTTATAGCATTCATTCTTTGACCTGTTGCTTTATGGATTGCTGATAAATTTGGGCTTTTGTTAAGTATTTATAGAATTTGGCAAGCCAACTACTAAATTCTTCTTACAGTATGGAAATAAAATGTGCTTACATACATGAACATGTAAATGAACATGGAAATGCAGCAACCATGTGTACCTGTAATTCCTTATTACTTCCATATGTAGGTCAGGAGACAAGCTGAAGTAAGACTTTTACTAAAAGAGGTTCTATATCTGAGAACTGGACTGTAAATGAACAATGAAAAAAAATAATTTAAAGCATGTTAAAAGTAACAGCAATTTCATGAATGTGTCTAGATCTGCTTAACTACTTGTTCTTCCATACTAAGTGCTAATGCATATTGCCATATTCTGGCTCTGTATAATCTATGAGTCGTACAAAGCCGTAATAGGGCACCCATAGACTTCTATGGCACCCTACTGTATCTCCATATCCCTCTTATTTCATATGGAATCTGGTAGAAACAGTAAGGCATGTTCTATCGGATGCCATATTACAGTGATAAAAGCCCCATATATCTGCACACGGAGTCCCCGGCTACGTACTTTTTAATGGTTCATAATCATCAAACTAGTAACAAAAGGAAGTTGAGATGAACTCTGATGATCAGTAGGAATTGTACTTATGGGGGTCATTTCTCTTCAAACATTCAGGCAAATTAATTAATACTGCCAATTATATTTCCCATGATAGTGAAGTTATTTGAGAAATATGACAGAGCTACTGAACTATGCTAGGTTGTACCTGGAGTAGTTCACTACTATTTTTCTGGGCAAGTGGTGGAAAACTATTGTTGCTCGGTATTTCTTGAGTGTGACTTGAAACCCCTTTCAGAAAAAGTGGAAGAGAAGTTCGATAAATATGGCATTTATGCTGAACATAAGTTTTTTTTAATTCATTCATTCCAAAATACATGCATTATGACTTGATACTGTAGGGGGCGGGGCTTAGCTATGGCGGAGTGAGCACGCGTTTCGGGGGAGCTCCGTGCAGCAGAGTGCTAAATAGCAGCCTGAGCCCGCCTGAAACTGGCAGGAGATGCCAACAAAACGTAGGGGACAAGACACTACACCCTCCCGCTCCTTGCCTAGCTTGCAGACGCGGAGTGCTAGCATGGAGCGCTTCTTATCAGCGGCGCCCGCTTCTCAAGTACTCCCAGGTGTCATGGCGGACCCGGCACTGCATCCTGCCACGTGCAGATCTACAGGCCTTCAGCACGCAGCAGCAGGAGCTCAAACACAGGGACAGAAGATCGCACCACAGCCTGGGGCCAGCAACAATGAGGTACCGCATGTGTCCCCTGTGTCCCCTGTCCTATCTGGTTCTGCATCTCAACCAGCCACCGTGTGCCTGCCCAGAAGCCCAGATTCTGTCCCCTTACAGCCCGCATTACATGCAGATTTGCAGATGCTGAGGGAACTGATCCAAGCTCTCCCTACCAGGCAGGACTTAGATTCCCTGGTGACCAGAATGGAACAGTCCCACCAACAAGACATCGCTGCCTTACAACAAGAAGTGGATAGGGTGGACACTAGGATTACCAACACGGACCAAACGGTCTCCAATATTGACAGCAGAGTGCTAGCTCTGGAGCAGGCAGCCATTTCCAGCAGAACACATACACAGTCCCTGGCGTTACAGTTGGACGATCAAGAGAACAGGGGTCGTAGAAACAATATCCGACTGAAAGGCCTCCCAGACCTGGGTCCCAGATATGACCTTCCGGCCAGGTTAACTGCCATCTTTAACACGGTCGCTAATAGGCCGTTGGAAGCGACATTTCTACTGGACCGTGTCCATAGGGTTTCTCGACCCGGTCCAAACGACCCAGTCAACCCTCGTGATGTGCTGTGTAGACTACATTACTACTCGGACAAGGATTTAATCATTCAAGGTGCGTGGTCACATGGCCCGGTTACAGTGGATGGATGCAGGGTCACGATATATCCAGATGTCTCCCCACGCACGCTCTACATGCGGCGCCTCCTGCACCCCCTACTAGAGAAGATCAAAGCTGCGGGAGCCACTTATAGATGGGGTCACCCGTTCCACGTGGTCGTCAGAAAAGAATCAGCCACCTTCCTTTTGCGCCATTTCTCAGATTTGGAGGCCTTATTCAATTTCCTGCGGATCGAGTCGTTTCCAGTCCCGGATTGGCTGGCATTGGACCGGCCGGAACCAGCGCAACGCCGGCGCACTCGGCGCCCTAGCCAACATCTCAGCAGGCCTTCGCTCCGAGAATCATTAAGGTCTCAGCCGGATCTTTCGCTGCTACTACCTCCTGAGGCCTGACGTGGATTACCCTTCTGAAGAATCCTTAGATCTCCATGGCAACGCCTGATCTACAGTTTACAGCGCTGGGCTCTGTACAGCGCCTAGCGTCTTTTTGTTACAGGTTGTCCTGACAGCTCCATCGAGGAGTGCCTTTCCCAACGGAACTCTGGGAGCAGTCCCGATACTCCTTTCGTGACTTTCCGAGACTTCCTTGGACAGTGAGCTGTCACCGAAGATTCCACAGATGCCTACAGAACTGTAGATATGACCTGACATACAGTTTACCATCATTTATTTATTTATTTATTTATTTATTTTTTCCTGGTCCTCCTCCCCCCTTCCCCCCCTCCCTCTCTCCCCCCCTCCCTCTCCCCCCTCCCCCCGCCCTCTCTTTGGGTCCTTTGGGTCCTTTTTTTTTTATCTTTCTCTGTCAATTTCCCTTTTTCTCTATGGTCTTTCCCTCTACCCCTCTTTGTCTTCCCTCCCCCCCCACTTGTGTTCATCACCTACCGGGGACATGGCCTGTCACTCCCAGAATGACCTTCGGATAGGCTCGTTGAATGTCAAGGGGTTGCATAGTCCCGGGAAACGATCCATTTTGTTCAACATGCTGAAAGGTAGACACTTACATGTAGCTTTCCTACAAGAAACGTACCCTAGTGAACAAAAACCTTTTAAGATGTCTAATCTTTGGTTTCCGCATGCCTATCATAGTTTCTCTCCTTACCCGAAATCCAGGGGGACGAGTATTCTCCTGTCTCGTACTCTTCCGTGGGAATTTCTGGATTCTCGCAGTGATGGGATGGGGCGAATGCTACTACTTAAAGGCAGCATTAATTCACAGATCTACACCTTTGCTTCCTTTTACCTACCCAATGTGGGTCAAGGTTCAGCCCTGCTTGGCTTTTTGGATGAGCTAGAGGAGTTTGGGGAGGGTACCATTGTCCTGGGAGGTGACTTCAATGTCGCATTGGAGCCCACCATGGATGTCTCAAAGGGAACATCTTCAGTTCCGCATTCCCAACTGTGCCGTATTAAACGCGCGCTCCACGAGCATAACTTTGTGGACACATGGCGCCTTCTTCATCCGGGTGATAAAAAATTTTCTTTTTACTCATCCGTCCACGACACTTACTCCAGACTCGATCTAATATTCGTCAAACATCGCTCACTCCCAATTTTGCAGGCCGCCGATATTGATTCAATCTCTTTTTCAGATCATGCTCTTGTCACGCTATCCTTAACAATGCAAGCCCCGATATTACACCAATCCCAGTGGAAGCTCAATCCGTTGCTTCTTAATGACTCCTTGGTTTCTTCAGATGTGCAGCGTACACTTGAAGAATACTTCACGGCCAATGCCCCTGCAGACACAAACCCACGGATACTGTGGGAGGCACACAAGTGTGTTGTACGAGGCACCTTTATTAAACACGGAGCTCGACTAAAAAGGGAGCGTGCGGTGACCACTGCTCGGCTTCTATCAGAAATTAGGGTTCTAGAATCTACTCACAAGCGTTCCCATGAATTAGCATGTAAAGTCGCGTTACTCCAGAAACGTGAAGAGCTCCGTACCCTATTAATGTCTAAGGCCAAAGCTACCCTCTCGAAATGCAAGCGCCACTTCTACGAATTTGGGAACAAATGTAGCAGGTCTCTGGCCAGAGCACTGAGACTCCAACAGGCGCGTACCTACGTACCCTTTATTGCAACATCCCCCACTACTCGGGCTAACTTGCCATTAGACATAGCCTCACAGTTCCGCAACTTTTATGCCTCCCTATACAACACAGACTCTACCAATCCGACCACGATGGCGAACAACTTCCGTACACGTATCAAAAACTACATTGCAGACTCAGGTATGCCTTCTTTGTCAGAGGAGGCACTGGGCGTTTTGGAGGCTCCAATCTCTCCACCAGAACTAGCTGATGCACTTAAGAGCTCTGCTAATGGTAAGGCCCCGGGGCCTGACGGGTTCACACTCCCCTACTATAAAAAATACATCGCGACCCTTAGCCCACACTTTCTAGCATCCTTGAACTCCTTTTCCTCCTCAGTTTGCGTTCCACCAGACACACTCAGGGCCCACATTGCAGTGATTCCCAAACCAGGGAAAGATCTCTCTCAGTGCGCTAGCTACAGGCCGATTTCGCTTCTCAACACTGACATTAAACTCTTCGCGAAGATTTTGGCAATGCGTTTGGCTCCGTTGCTTAGTGGGGTCATTCATCTTGACCAGGCGGAGTTCATGGCGGGCAGAGAGGCCCGAGACAACACCACGAAAGCGATTAACCTCATACATAAGGCTAAGCTGTCCCGGGTTCCACTGATGCTCTTGTCAACTGACGCTGAAAAGGCATTTGACAGAGTCAATTGGACATACATGGAGGAAACGCTACTCCGACTTGGCCTAGGCCCTCAGATGATGAGTTGGATCATGTCTTTGTATTCTTGCCCCTCGGCGAGGGTCCGGGTGAATGGCATTCTATCGGAAGATTTTGCCATCCATAATGGGACACGCCAGGGCTGCCCACTCTCTCCCCTGATTTTTATCCTGACCCTGGAACCATTTCTAAGGCATGTTCGTGCCAATCAGGACATTCAGGGCCTTGGGGAGGGCTCCCATGTCAATAAGGTGGCAGCATATGCAGACAACCTTTTGTTTTTCCTGACCAACACAACCACTTCTCTCTCGAATCTGATGCAGGAGTTTCGTCGCTTCTCCAGCCTTTCTAATTTTAAAATAAACTTTGCCAAATCAGAGGCCATGAATGCCTCCCTCCCCGCCCCCATTCTATCTACGCTAGAACAATCCTTTAGCTTTAAATGGAACTCGGTTGTGCTCAAGTACTTGGGAGTACATATCCCGGCAGATTTAAAGGGATTATTTAACTTGAACTTTCCGAGGTTTCTTACTGAGATTAAGGCGGACTGTGCGAGGTGGTCAAGAGGCACATTTACGTGGATGGGACGATGTACTATTTTTAAAATGAATATCCTGCCTCGACTTCTCTACTTATTCCAGGCCCTTCCTATAGCAGTGCCACCTTCATTCTTTAAAGCGATCAACTCCATACAAATATCATTTGTCTGGAATGGCAAACATCCACGCCTTAGTCGTTCGCTTCTGTGTCGCTCCCGGAAGTCGGGAGGACTGGCTCTTCCTGACATACGCTCGTATTACAACGCTAATCACTTGGTGCGCATAGTGGATTGGTGTAGACATGCCCCTTTTAAGGCATGGGTGGGTATTGAACAAAGCTTTTCGACGGTCCCTCTCGAAGTATCTCCATGGCTGAAACGCTGACTTCTCAAATCCCTACATCACCACCCCACGATCGGTCCCACGCTCAGATGTTGTGCCCTTGTAGCGGTCCGTTCACACCTCCTGCCTCTTTGCTCCCCCATGTCACTGATCCTGGGGAACCCATCTTTTCCCTCGGGGTTGAGTGACTCGGTGTTCAAGTCCTGGGCGGTGAGGGGTGTATTCAAGGCAGAGCACTTTCTGAAGAACTCGGAGTGGCTATCCCTTGAGGAACTGATGCAGATGCCGGAACTCCCTCCTTTGGGTTACTGGCGCATATTTCAACTCCGTCATTTCTACTCCTCTTTACCACCCGCGGAGCTATTCCTAACTCCGAGGTCTCCATTGGAAGACTTGTGCGTGGGTTCTGAACCGGTTCGCCTCTCATTGTCCACGATCTATCACCTCCTCTTGAACCCGCCTGACCTGACAGCGCCTGGTTATATTTCCGAATGGGAGTCGGATCTGGGAATTTCCCTAACTACAAACCAATGCTCTCGCATTCTCTCTCTTGCCCATAAAACCTCAATTAGCTCGCGATACCAAGAGGCTAGTTTTAAACTACTCTCGCGCTGGTATAGGACCCCGGTTCGCCTGCACCGGATTTTCCCGAACATATCACCTCTCTGCTGGAGATGTGGATTGGACAATGGTACCCTCCTCCACACGTTCTGGTCATGCCCACTACTTGCAGACTTCTGGGATGGGGTTAAGAAGGTGATTTGCGAGGTAACTGATACCAGCTTTGCTATGGATGCGGCTTTCTTCCTCCTCCATCACTGTGACATCCCAACAAACATCTACAGACGCTCCCTGCTTCACTATCTAGTGATGGCGGCGCGGCACTGCATTCCCTTGCGTTGGAAGAATTCTTCTCCTCCCACTCTGTCCCTCTGGGTCTCCAAGGTCAACGATCTATTGCACATGGAGGACCTGACCTCGACCATTTATGATAATGATGCCAGATTCTGCCACACTTGGGCTCCGTGGATTATATTTTAGGACTCCGACTCCTACAAAGACATTCTGGGACAGACGGGCACTGGTGAATAGTCTTTATTGGAGGCGGTCTGGGGGAACGGAGATGTCCCCGGAGGGAGCAGCTATCTTTCCACCCCCCCTTTTTCCCATCCTTCATCTTTTCCTCCTTCATTTTGTCTTGTATAATTTCTTGTGTGCACAGGGGGGGGGGGGGAGTATATGGCACTATATTCTAGTAATGATGAGGTTGTTGTATACCGTTACATTTTGGATATGCTACTCAATTCAATGCATTCCTAACCTTGCACATGTATATCACCCTCCCTTATGTATATGTACATGTTTCTGTATTTGTTTTCTACTGTAAAAATTTGGCTGTTAGCCATGAAAATAAAGAATTTCAAAAAGTGCCCTACTGTACAGTTTACCTCCTGCATTAATAAAAAAACATACATTTTGTGCAGTGGGCCAATAGTAGTTGAACATTTTACGTGGTCTGATGAATCCAGTTCCACTTGCATCGGGAAAGGGTAGGAAACAAAATCAGCTTTTGTGTTGATGATGCAACAGTCAGAATTAAACATAAGGTGTGCTGGGTAAATAATGGAGCATCTTTAAAAATGCTATGAGGCTGTCTGTACATAGCTGTCACATGAAGAAACATTGTACGCATGCATTTTTATATTTTTATAAAAAAAATATTTTATTTAAAAAAAAAAATTCCAGCAGGGAAATGCCCAGTGCCAAAAGCATAAAAAGAAAACATGGTCACAAAAAACTAAATATTGCATTTGCTAATAACTTGCAATTACTGTTCACTGACACCATGTACTCTATATCACTTTCAGCTTTCAGATTGCCTTGTATACTTTCCATAGCTTCTAAGGTACAATTAAACTGTACATTTCTATAGACCATTGGATAATTAAGATTTGGATGTGCTGATTATTGTTAGAAATGTTAATAATTTATAGTTACAACAGTTATAATACACCAAACACAAATCCTCCAGGTATATCCTATTATTTTCAATCCAGGTGCAGTGGTAAAGAGGAGAATTGGCGCCATGACAAAGCTCGAAATAACCTCCCACCCCGCCATTTTGGTGCTGGGTTTTGTCCAGGTTAGTGGAGGGGGATGCCGCTGCAGTTTCATACACAGTGTTAAAGGGAAACAGCCTGAGGAGAGGAGACAAGGAGAAGCAGGGGGAAACATCTGATTGGCTTAGAGCATACAATACACATGTTCTAACATCGCGCCAGGAAACGTCCACCCACTAAGCAAGCATCGAGATAGAAAATGTTCATTTACAGAAACCAGCAGAGTGAAGGAAAAAAGGACCTAAAAATATGAGGTTAGACTTAACGTTTGTGGTATAATATACACCTATGCAGTGACTGGGTTTTCTGTTTTTTGTAACAATAGGAACGCTTTAATGTTTGAGAAATACAAGGCTAACTGATGATGTTGACCTGCTACAATCTAGAAGGAACAATCTGTATCTGTGACTTCATCATTTATTTTGTCCTAGTTAAACATATCTAGAGTTGATTATCTCGACAAAGAGGAATATAGTGTTAGGTCCAGAGTTAAGTTTTTTTTTATCCTTGACTTGTATATTCTGATATTCTAGATTGTAAGCACTTGTAGGGTGAAGTTGACTGAGGTTGTGGTGGTACAGTAGTTTACGTTTTCCCTTTTACACCTTTTTAAATAACTAAATATCCTATAGAAAAATGAAATTTTCCTGTTTGGCATTCACAGCTTACCATGTGTCTCTTAAATTGAATTCTGTGGTGTACATTTTGTGTATAAATCAGGAAAATCTCATAGTCTATAATAGTCAAATGTATGCAAAAAGTCATCCATGGCAGAATTATGCATCGGTAAAGGGATACTGTAATGTCGGGGTAGGGAGACAGACAGGTGAGCCCTAATCTACCCGCCACTCAGTCCCTGCCTACTTGCATGGCCCGTCCTAGGCGACGGCGTACAACTGGGCGACGGTCCCTACGCTCAATAGGTGCACGACAGACAAACACACAAGGGCACACAGAAGCTAAGGGAAATGGGGCAGTTGCCCACGGCAACACCGTGAGCAACAAGAGTAGTGAACGAGCTGAGTCAAACCAGGAGCGTATGAGGTACCAAACGCAGAGCAGGAGAGTAGTCAGTAAAGCCAGGTTCAATTTGAAGCAGAGGTCAATAGTAGTAGCAGGAACAGCAGAGCCAGGAAACCAGACCGAATCACAGGCAAAGGAAGAGCAGGAAATGAAGGTATAAATAGACAGAGGGCGGGAGCTAGCTCCATCTGGCCAGGCTGTGATAGGTTCTCCCACTCCTCAGCCTACTACCAGCCTGAGTGGTAGCAGATCGAGTCACTCTATCAGACCTAGGAGCAGATGCAGACTGATTAACCACGGGCGTCAACACAGAAGCTGTGTCTGGCAGATCCTTTACAGATACATTTTCATATACATCTGGGACATACGTTTGGCTGAAATCTTTTAAGTGGTCCCACCAAATGTAATCGACGAATGTGGTGTGCACTTCGCCCCAACATGGTCACACATGTATAGCTGTCTACCCTATACACTCTATACACATAATGGGAATCCAACTCTACCCTTTTCCATGAGAAAACAGAAGTATCTGGTCCTAGCAAAGATACTTTAAGACAAAGGGTGATGTTTTCAGGATTTCCTTAGTATTGCACAGGTGATAATTATTGTCAATGCTTAAGGAATTACATTCTTTCTATTGGAAATTTTAAAAACATGACTTGTTGTGAGTAATTGAGGATTGGATTTTAGGAACACTGTTCTAAATAATCTTACTAATGCATGTTTGTGGTACATACCAACGTTCGTCATATACTCTCCATGGCCTATAATGGGCATACATATTGACTACTCTTTTTGATATAAAAGAATCCCACATTATTTTTACAGTAAGGCGCTTTGGAGCCGTATTTTCGGACGTAATTCGAGGTTAAAATGCCCGAATTACGTCCGTAAATAGGGTGTGTGAACCCAGCCTAAGGCCTCATTCACACGGCAGGGTTTCCCGGCCGGGTGCCGGCCGTTCATAAATCGGCCGGCACCCGGCTGCATTAGGAATAATAGACCCCTAATGGGGCTATTCACACGACCGATTTTTTGACGGCCGGGAAATCCGGCCGTCAAAAAATAGGACATGCTCTATCTTTGCCCGGGTACCCGGCCCCCATAGAAGTCTATGGGGTCGGGTATTACACGGCCATCACCGGAATGTGTTCCGAGTGATGGCCGGGTTTCCCGGCGCTTGCGCTCTATCTCCTCCTCCTCACAGCGCAGAGTGCATGTGAGGAGGAGTTGATGCCATTCTGACGAATGGCATCGCTGTACACGGTGTGGCAGGGCCGGGGTGTACAGCAGGTGGAAGGGAGCCCTGCGCTGGCTCCCTTCCCCTGCTTGAAAAGCACCCTGGCCCGGCGACACCTTCGATGGCGCCGCTAGCAGCTGCAGCTGCTGCTGCTGCGGCTGCTACTACCGTAGCGACGCCATTATAGCAGAGCGGGGAGGTATCTCCCCGCTCTGCTATGTGCTAGCTGCACTTTAGCTCCTTGAAGGAGCGGAATCCCCGTGTTTTCGGGGATTCCGCTCCTGGACAGAGCGCTTGATGTCTCTGTCCATATCTGGGCAGTGACATCAGGGGAAACTCCTGAAGCGGAATCCCCGAACACATGGGGATTCCCCTTCAGGAGTTGCCGCTGATGTCACTGTCCGGATCTGCCCGGCCCGGCACGGATGCAAAACTTTATGCAAACCGGCCGGGCAGAATGGCCGATTTTACCGGCCGACCCTCGGGCTCGGGAACGACCCGTTCGTGTGAATCCCGCCTAAGAGTTAATGGGCACTGTGTGGCATACATATGGCATATGCATACTTCGTGGCTATACTATAGGTTCAGCAAATTCTTCAACAAATTGTCCCGGTGTATAAATCAAACGTGAATTCAGCCTTAGAATAAAGAGAAGATCAAGATTAGTAGATTATTGTGCTAGAGTGGTCTGTACAGAAGACAGTGACAAGTGCTCAGTATCCACCATAACCAGTACGTGACTAGAGATGATCAAATTGATTCTGCACATATTGAATTCAGTCCGAGTTTGCAGCCCACAAAACGTGGCAAAATGGCGGGCACAAGTTTTACAGATAATAGAAAGGATCCCATGACCTCAGATGTGCTTCCCTATAATACCTTGCAGACAGCCTTCCCAAAATGCATTGCGGTAATCCCTTCCTCTACCTATATATTTTGCTGTCACTTTGATATTACATGCTGGTTTGACGTTAAAGAGTTTGAAAGGAGTTCATGACTACATTTTTCTTTTTGAATCTAATCAGACGGCCGATTCATCTGATCAGGATCTGAAGAATTTTTGGGAAAATTTGCTTATCCTATATGTCAATGACCATAAAGGGTACAGCATAAGCTTTTTGTTTGAATGGAAATAACTAGATTTTTGATTCCTGGTTATTTTTGTGTACACAATATTTAATCCATAATAACGGTGTACATATCTACTGTTTTTAAAAAAAATATAATTGCTTTGTCCATTAAAAACCATTAGTACAATGCTTTTATAGCCATGTAGAGTGCTGACAGACCTAGCCTAGAATAAGTTGCTTTCATAATTAGTTTGGTCACATTTACTTTTGTCTACAATTAAATATACAGTTTAGACATAATAAATAAGGACACCGCTATCCTGCTACCAATTTACAAAAGAATACATTATAGCAAGTACTTTATTTATAATTTAGAGTGATATATCCATTGACTCAATGCTGATGCTCATATATTTTTGAAATTACATATTTTTATTTTGCCAAAGTACATAACCTCTACAATTTCATCCTACCTTATCCAGAACGTGATTTTACAATTACTACTTCAGCTGGAAGCTTTTTCAAGAGCTTGATTGCTCTTTGAATTAAAAAGCAGATTTCGAGTTTCTAGATTGAATGCTTCCTTGACCAGATTGCTTCACAGCTTTGTATTCACATATGAATTAAGTACCAGCATGCTACTTTCTTGTTCATTGTAGGCTTCAAAATGCTTTGTTTTTTTATAGTAAGAACAATTTTCTGTCACTTTGTTATATTTAGTTCTGTGTTATTTTTGTTCAGCTTGTAGAAATCTCTTTAAATTAGTTATTATTTTTATTCTATTGAAATTGTTTTGTCAGTTGGTAGAGTGTGGGCTAAACCACATCGGGAATGAAATGTCATAATATTTTAGTGCTTTGGGTTGTTGGGTGTAATATTAAAGAGATATCTCAAGGATATATTTTACTTACTAAAGAACACATTTATTTCATAGCGGTATTAGTATCACTAGATTGTCATTATTAACTTACACGTTACTATTGTGTGTTTATTTTAAAATAAGTGTGGCCATAGGCTGCATACAAAATACTGTCTTCACACCATAGGAAACCTGAATATGGAATATGGAGTACAATAATCTATCAGCAGATTTTCAAAATGTCCTAACAAAAAGGTATTAGTAGGGCTGGTTCGACTGCTCCAACTAAATGCCTCCCGGTCAGAGAATACAATATGTTTTTAAACTCTCCAAGGTAAAAAGAATAGAGCCCCTATTGGTGCATCTAATTTGTTCGGAGGATTCAGGATAGTGAAGAAGCCATCAAGTGTAAACTGTAAGGCTGGGTTCACACACCCTATTTACGGACGTAATTCGGGCGTTTTAACCTCGAATTACGTCCGAAAATACGGCTCCAATGCGTCGGCAAATATCTGCCCATTAATTTGAATGGGCTTTACGATGTTCTGTGCCGACGGTCATTTTTTTTACGCGCCGCTGTCAATAGACGGCGCGTAGAAAAGGCGCCCGCGTCAAAGAAGTGCCTGTGACTTCTTGGGACGTAATTGGAGCCGTTTTCCATTGACTCCATAGAAAAACAGCTCCAATTACGTCCGTAATGGACACAGCGAAAAACGCCGGCAACATGCCATTACGTCTGAAATTCAGGAGCTGTTTTCTCCTGCCGTGTGAACATACCCTAAGGAAATATGGAAGCCAGTGTTTAAATCTCCTGCAGCTCTGGAGGTGAACTAAAGCATTGCACTGTGCCCTATTGAATAAAAAGCTGTCTGTTTAATGTAAGGATTTGCTAGGTTCTTCAGTTCCAGAGCAAGAGACTCTCTTTGTAGTCTATCCCCATTCTGACTGATAAAATAAGGTCCTGAATGTGACACCCTCAACCTCCTTATTAACTCAGAATCCCCTAATAAAGTGCATGAACATATCATTTTTTAAAACTTTACTAACTCCTTAGCAAAATTTGTCATACATGCACAGTAATGTGCACTCTGTCAACATGGCATGGGTACCAGCTGCAATATATAAGTATTGCCGTGTATTGCATAAGCGATCTAGTGATCACATTGCCCCTAGACAAAAAAAAAAAGAAGTAAATTATGCTCAATAACATTTTGTAAAAAATAAAAAATAAATAAAAAGTTTTAAAGACCCCCTTCTCCCATTTTTCACATAAAAATGTATACAATTAAAAAGATAACATAATTGTTATTACCACATTCCATAGAACTATTAAAATATCACAGTATTTAATTCGCAGGGTAAACGCTGTAAAAAAAAAATTAACAGAATTGCTGTTTTTTTTTCATTTCCACCTCAAAAAATAATTTTTAAAAAGTTCTTAGTATATTCTATGGTATATTAAAATGTACCATTAAAAACGACAACACATCACGCAAAAA
This sequence comes from Rhinoderma darwinii, assembly GCF_050947455.1. NCBI lineage: Eukaryota > Metazoa > Chordata > Amphibia > Anura > Rhinodermatidae > Rhinoderma > Rhinoderma darwinii. The sequence continues at coordinate 56,860,902 of NC_134696.1, read as the reverse complement.
AAAAAAAATAGCCTTAATCTGGCTATCAATGAAAAAATAATAAAGGTATGGATCTCACAATGAGACGATGGAAAAATAAAAATAAGAAATAAATTAGCTGTGTCCTTAAGGGGTTAAATGTATTTTTAATTTTTTTTTATATTCCTAAGAGGGGATTTCAACATGTGATCGCTTGATCACCGGCACAATACACCACATACTTATGTATTGACATTCATGGTACTTTTAACAGCCTCCTAGTAAGACCTGCCCAGGTTTAGAGTTATCTCTGATCCTGGCTCTTACAGTGTCTGCTGCCCGCTCCATGCTCCCCCCACCTGACTTTGATGTACGTCAAATGGCAAGAAAGAGTTAAAATCTTGTTCCAAAATTGTCTAAAAAAATAGAAATCTATCCTTAATACTGTAGAATACATAGAGTATACTTTAATTCTGTATAGGATCCACTCCTGGTTTTGTCTAGAAAAAAAAAATATAATAATTGCATAAAGTGCACCGAAACTGTCCAGTGAAAATAAGGCCTAAAGGGGCTGTCTGGTAACAGATATTTTTTCAGGCTGATCTTATAATGATTACTAGAACTCAAAACAACTAAAATCTGTTGGTAATTGGCAAAGGTGGTATACCATTGTCACTTGACTGATCTAACTAATAATGGTTTTCCAAATGAAGATCAAATCAGAAGATGAATTTATTATCTTTGCTTTTATAATATTTTCAAAATACAGTGGTCTTTCCTGGGCCATCGTAGCCTGAAACCACATTCAACATACAATACTGCAAACAGTCTCGATCTGTGGTGTATGTGATTGACTGAAAAATCCACCCAATCAGCATGGGCATTTCCCTAGTAAAAAACATCTGACAATTAGAGCATCACATTGGGGCAACTAAAGCCAATCAGTGGGCACTGTATTACTTCTAATATAATGGTGGTTTCTCTTGGCTCAAATACCCACAAAATCTCTCTCAGACCGGAGCAGGCAAAACTAAATTGGGTATGATCCAACAAATACCCTAAATAACATATATAAAGTACAGTGAAGTTTACCGCTCAGACGGCACTGGTAACAGTCCAATATCATTCAGTATGGGCTCTCTCCCAGAAAAATGCAGTGGACAGTCCGCAATCCAATGAGGGTGTGGATGGTAATTCTTATCCTTGTAGTTCCACCAAGCTCCTTATCGTCTCTCTCCACATTCAAAGAACTCCTGGTAGGAAAAGGATCTTATGTCTCTAATAGATGGAAAAAGGAAGACACATAGTGCAACACCCTCTGCAAAAAGATTGCTCCACGCCAAGTTTAATCCATACTCACAGAAGTAACAAGAAATAAAAGCATCAAGGTAAGTAAAAATCTTTACAATTTCTAGGCGGCACGCCAAACACTCTCGCCCGACCCTGGGTTTCGCCCTTCCGGCTTCCTCTGGGGCATCTGGATTAAACTTGGCGTGGAGCAATCTTTTTGCAGAGGGTGTTGCACTATGTGCCTTCCTTTTTCAATCTATTAGAGACATAAGATCCTTTTCCTACCAGGAGTTCTTTGAATGTGGAGAGAGACGATAAGGAGCTTGGTGGAACTACAAGGATAAGAATTACCATCCACACCCTCATTGGATTGCGGACTGTCCACTTCATTTTTCTGGGAGAGAGCCCATACTGAATGATATTGGACTGTTACCAGTGCCGTCTCAGCGGTAAACTTCACTGTACTTTATATACTGTATTACTTCTGTCTGTGCAATGATTGGCTGTCTAGTAGCACCCCTCTGCAGGACAGTACGATGCTTTGGTATTGTTCTCTACATGTACCAGGATGAGCTCCTCCTTTGGACACCAGGTAAGAGTGGTTCTTTTTTACTTTTACTGCACACAGGACCCCCGAAGAAGCTCCCGTCTTCATCATAAAAAGTGATTGACCAGCTCCCAGCAGCTCTTTCTGACCTTTATATGTAAGGACTTGCTTTATCAGTATTAGTTATCTGTGTATATCAAAGGGGAGAAAGAAAACCTGGACCGCACATCCACTTGCTGTACTTGATCTATTGCGGCTCAGCAAAATAAAATGCACGAACATGAGGTTCTTAGTAAACATTTTGATCAAACTGTATAAGCCCACTTGCCACTTCACAGCGACCTCTTTCAAGTGAGTCCCTACTCTACCAAGTGTAGCATTACATGGCAACCATTGCCGCTGCAACACAGCACCTGCAGAGAGAGAAACCCAGGAGACCAACAGCAACCCTGCTGCCGGTCCAAGCTTTCAGCCAGGATCAGAGATAACTCTTAACCTGGGCAGGGCTTACTAGGAGACTTTTAAAGGCACCATATGCTGAGCTTGGTTATGAAGTTGTATATATGTACTGAGCTTCTCTTTGGTGCTGCATATATGTATTAAGCTTGGTTGTTATGATGTATATAACTTCAGAACCAAGCTCAGTACATATATACAGCACCAAAACAAAGTTCAGTACATAAATGTATCACCAAATCCAAGATTAGTACATATATACATCACCAGAACAAATCTCAGTACATAAATACAGCACCAGAACAAAGCTCAGTACATAAATACAGCAACAGAACCAAGCTCAGTACATAAATACAGTACCAGAACAAAGCTCAGTACATAAATACAGCACCAGAACCAAGCTCAGTACATATATACAACACCAGAACCAAGCTGAGTACATATATATATAGCAACAGAACAAAGCTCATTACATATATACATTACACCAGTGCCGAGCTCAGAACATAAATACAACACCAGAACCAAGTTTAGTACATTTATACAACACCAGAACCAAGCTCAGTACATATATACAACACCGGAACCACCCTTAGTACATAAATAAAGCTCCAGAACCTAGTTCAGTACATAAATATAGCACCAGAACCAAGCTCAGTATATAAATACAGCACCAAAACCAAGCTTAGTACATAAATACAGCCCCAGAACCAAGCTCATTACATAAATACAGCAAAAGCACAAAAACAGCTCAGTACAGAGATCATTTGCAAATTTAGTTTAAGCCCTGCCATATATGTTTGTACGGCATGAAACTACAGCTCCTAGTATAGCCTGAACAATGGTAAGGATATGCTGGGAGTTGCTGTTTCACAAAAAAAAATGATACACCCATCATCTCGCTGCAAATCATACAGTGACTACAGCACTGATCAGTCACAGGGAGAATAAACATTTACATTTAGTGACTCACAGATGACATCTTCTCAGATTGGAGTCTTTTTTTTTTTCCATCCAGTCAAGACCTCTATGATGATGCCTCCTGGCCATGACCCTTTTCTGCAGTTTGCCACTCAGATGTTTTCGGAAGCTCACTTTTCCAACATTTCCGCACCTATAAATGAAGATAAAATTCTCATGGTGCCACACTCTATGCACCTGAATATAATAGTATCATACACTGTGTCCCTGAATATAATAGTGCTACACACTGTGCCCCTGAATATAATAGTACCATACACTGTGCCCCTGAATAAAATAGCACCATACACTGTGCCCATCTTTAAAATTGTGTCAAATACTGTAAAGTAATGCATCCCACACACAGTCCCCCCTGTAGATAGTGCCACTCACAATGCCCCTTGTAGATTGTGCCCCTCATAGAGCCCTCTGTAGCTAGTGCCCCCTGTAGATACTGCTCCCCATAGTGTCCTCTGTACATAATGCCCCATAGAACTCCCTGTAGATAGTGCCCTCATAGAGCTCCCTGTAGATAGTGCCCCCATAGAGTTCCATGTAGATAGTGCTCCCCATAGAATCCCATGTAGATAGTGCCCCTGTAGCTAGTGGCCCCTGTATATAGTGGCCTGTTTAGTTCCCCCTGTAGTCTACAGGCTGTAAATAGTGCCTCCTGTAGAGTCCCCTGTAAATAGTGTCCCCTTTAGAGTTGCCTGTAGAACGTGCCCCTGTAGAGTCCCCTATAGATAGGGCTTTCTATAGATAAGGCTCCCTGTAGATAGGACCCTCCATAGAGCAAATGCTCGTTCATGTTCTGATCGTATCGTCTTAAAAGTGTAAAATATTATCGTTGTCGGTAGCACATCTCCCTGTGTAAACGTGCTGTTGACATGATAATAATGTATGGGGACGCGCGATTGAAGTAACAAGCGCTCATCCCCATACATAGCTCCTTGTGAATAGAGCAAACGAGCGCCGATCAACGAGCTGTCTCATTGATCGGCGCTCGTTTACACGGCCCAGGACGGGCTGTGTAAGAAGACCTTTACAGTACACGCTGAGAAAGTGAATTTCTCAGCATGTACTGTTGAAAAGAATTTCCACCCAAAATGGAAACTGGAACATATTTTAGTAAATTAGATGTTAGGTCTTGGTAATTGTATTTCTTTTCCATATCGATATATTGACAGTATTTTATTTTGTTGTGGCAGCTATCATTGCCGAATTGGTTTCCACCTTTCAATTACTATCAGAAACTGATGATTAATTGTAATTTGATCAAAATATTCAATCAATAACAAAGTGACAATTTACTAAGAAAGCAATTCAAGGGTTTCCATTAATATGAATGCACTTCATGTTGTCAGATTTTCAAAAAGGCCTCTGCAAATTAATAGAAAAATGCCAATATCTCTTTACAGAAAAGAAGCATGATTAACATTGGCTATTGCTTTTACTTCTGATTTACCAGTGTATGGACATATTTACATCTTTTTAATAACAAATTGGCAATTTATTAACCAATTATTTGAGATGAAGAAAGGTGTGTTCTTTAGGGTATAGGGTTATTGGGGTGACAAATGTATAATTTATTCACTCAGTGTTTGGCGCAACATCATCTGTCCATACAGCGTGTACAGGCACGTACAATTTGCAGAGGAAGGTTTTTTCTGTATGCTGTTGCATAAATTTTGATGCTTCTCCCTTTATTCTCGCTTTGTATTAACCAGCAAGCAGCTATTTTGTGTTATCGCTTTAGATAAGAAATTGAAATTTAGTCTCCTACCCGCCGTTCCCATCTTTTTTCCATAGAAATTGTTTCATTTTTTTTTATCAGACCTTTACTTTTTCAACTTTCCTTCAATGTAAGCAAAGGATAGGAATAGATCATAAACAACTCCAATAGCTGCTGCCTACCAAAAACAATTACAATTATTGCTTCTAACAAAAAAGAAGGTACAGCAAATTTAAAGCGGCATTTCCACCCGTATATTCCCATTTACATTACAAAATGTCTTTACCAATATACCCGGCATACAAAGCACCAATAAATCTGCAAATAGAATTACGTAATAAATTTGGATGGCTACAATAAGCTAGAGCCTCTCCATGCAAAGCAACAGTAACCCTACAATGAGGGAGATACAACCCATACACAAAGTATAGGTCAAAAATATAAAATAGGCTTTATTAAAACATTTATCAGGTGAACAACATGTATAAAAAATGTGGCCGAGAGAAAATGCTGCACAAATAAAAGCATACGACAACAGTAATCCATGTTAGTCTGATCAAATAACATGTGCCGGTATAATAATGTGCAAAGTGCAAGGTATCACCCATGGATACAATGCTAACTAACACCCTTGCAGTAAGCTGGGGGAAATAAAGTTACAGCTTCCCAAGTGGATTCAGCTACAGAGAATAATCAATGGTCATAATTATTATTACAAAAGTAGAGATAGCCATCCTGTATAGCGCAAGGACTAGCAAGAGGGCATAACGAGAGAACTATAATCCAGCCCAGAGGCGCTATTTGCCTTGAGCGGCTTCGTCTAGGGGTGTATACAATATATACTTCATGGTCTACAAAGCAACTGGAGCTATGGAAGTAAATATTCACATGGAGCAACATCTGTCTATGTTTATGACCAAACAAAATACTAAGCCTTTTGGTGCCATGACTTTGATTTATATATTGACAACTATACCGTCTTCCTTTAATCATATTTTCTATTGTGTTTTATGTTTCTGGTGCTGAGAAGCTTTTTTGATTTCTACTACTTGTGGATTCATACACTGCTGTAAGAAGGCCACAGGAAACATTATGAAGGCTTTGCCAAAATCCCAAACTGTAGATAATTTCTTCAGCAATTACTACATTGTTTTGTGAAAAGTGTGAAGCAGCCAATATGTTTGCACACAATGTTTGTCTGGAGCTATTTCAAGATTCACGCGTCTCAAGGTGAAGTTGCTTTATCAATTTGCTGCCAATAGCAATGTAAACAGATATTGGGCAGTCCAGCTCGCAGATGGCAAGAGCATCGGTTTTCTGATATTGCCAGTTAGGACTGTGAAAGGCTTTTAAATTAACTCTTCAATGGTATTCCTGACATTTTACAGTTTACTATTTTTATTATGCATTTCAGATTGTTTTTTATGCATTTCAGATTGTATTTTATGCATTTCAGATTGTCTTTTTTTTATCCATAATTACTAACAGGCTTGAAATACTACTTCTCATAAAGTAAGGAAGAAGTCACTCAGATCAATCCATAAATGTAAAGGTACTTTTACACGGCCCGTCCTGGGCCATGTAAACAAGCACCGATCAACGAGACAGCTCGTTCATTGGCGCTCGTTTTCTCCTTTCACAAGCTGCTAGTATGGGGACGAATGGTCATTACGCCGATCGCTCTTCCCCATACATTATTATCGCGTTGGCAGCGCGTCTCCCTGTGTACACAGGGAGATGTGCTGCCGACAACGATAATATTTTCAGTATTAAAACGATACGGTCAGCTGATGAACGAACGTTTGCTTGTTCATCGGCTGATCGTTGCCCTGTTTATACAGAACGATTATCGGAAACAAGTGTTCTGTGACCGCTCGTTTGCCCGATGATTGGCCAGTGTAAAAGGGCCTTTACAGTTCTATTTTGTACCATACATTACCTCCTCCATTGAGGACTATTTGGTCCAGTTTGAGTTCTGCATGTACATTGGCATCAAAGACATGTTTTTAAATAGCTTTTATTCTCTTCTTCATAAAACTCCTGATGTGAATAGTGTTTCTCTAGAATGTTCTGGGATCTGTTGAGGTCTCCAGACATATTCATGATTTATGTGATAGTATCCATCCTTGTGTTGGTCAATCTCTTCCCCTTTCTATTGAAGTTCTCCAGACACACACTATATGGTGTAGGTTCTGGTTCATTTTAGATGGTTCTGCCACTTTAACTTGGGCTTTAGCATTATTTTTTTCAAGAGATACTGAGCACGAGTATGTTATACATTTCTAAGAGTAGCTCGGACAACGCATGCGCATCACACACACACACTTGTTGATAATAATTGCTTTTACTTGTTTGTTCAAGAATGTACGGTATACTTATTAAAGTTGGTCTTGAAACATTTAGATTTTGGGGATTTGCCATAAGGTGAGTATAAGGAAATTAGAAACTGTCAGGTTAATAAGAAACATTGGATAAACAAAGGAAGCTGAGCTCATCTGGAACTGCAAGTGTCCACGACCCCTGTGCTACTCTTATTGAAACTTATGGGTGTTATGCAACAGTGGGATCTCCTAGATAAGCTAGGCGAAGACTCTGCTGCTTTTATATGCTTTGTCTGTTTACTTACTGCTTTGTATCTTTTGATATGTATATTTTGCACTTAAAGAGGCTCTGTCACCACATTATAAGTGCCCTATCTCCTACATAATCTGATTGGCGCTGTAATGTAGATAAAAGCAGTGGTTTTTATTTTGAAAAACGATCATTTTTGAGCAAGTTATGAGCTGGTTTAGATTTATGCTAATGAGTTTCTCAATAGACAACTGGGTGTGTTTTTACTTTTTACCAACTGGGTGTTGTACAGAGAAGTGTATGAGGCTGACCAATCAGTGACTAATCAGTGTCATACACTTCTCATTGTTACAGTTTGATTGTGCAGTGAAACAAGCTGGGCTGGAACAATGAGAAGTGCAGGACACTGATTGGTCACTGATTGGTCAGCCTCATACACTTCTCTGTACAACACCCAGTTGGTAAAAAGTAAAAACACGCCCAGTTGTCCATTGAGAAACTCATTAGCATAAATCTAAACTAGCTCATAACTTGCTAAAAAATTATCGTTTTTCAAAATAAAAACCACTGCGGTTATCTACATTACAGCGCCAATCAGATTATGTAGGAGATAGGGCACTTATAATGTGGTGACAGAGCCTCTTTAAGTAAACCTTATGTATTCACTTAGCGATTGTGTGTGGATCTATTTATTCACGCAATCATCGAATCCGTTGAAAACATATGGACAAAAGTATTGGGACACCTACACATTGTAACAAGCATGTAACAGAATGGAGAGTGCTGCGTGCATGCGTGAACCTCTCTCCTCTAGTCTTCACCTGGATTCTGCGACCAACGGCCACTGCACCAGGTGAAACATGGTGTCGGCAGACTCCCGTTGACGATATAGGTGCAAGTCTCAAAGCAGGGACCCGCATCTACCAGGCATTATTGGCATATCCCGCGTGTATGCCATACATGTCTAAGATCGGAAAACCCCTTTAAGATTTTCCTTCCCTGTAACTAAGGGGCCCAAGCCAATTTTTGTGTCAATAGAGCGTTGGCGACTTTTATGCACTATGTGCCATAGCACTCGGTGACCGCGCTCTGTAACTTTACGTGGTCTGACACTTCGTGGTTGAGGTGCTGTGGTAAACTCTTCCACTTTTCAATAATATCACTTACAGTTGATTGTCGAATATCTAGAAGGGAAGAAATTTCACAAACTAACTTAATTCAACAGTGCACTCCTATTACGGTACGACACTCGAATTTACTGAACGACTCATTCTTTCACAAATGTTTATAAAGGCGGACTACATGACTAGGGGCTTGCTTTTATACACCTGTGACAATGCAACTAAATGAAACAGCTGAATTCAATGAATAAGAGGTGTGTCCCAATACTTTTGTCCATATAGTGTATCTGTCTTCTCTAGTGAGCTGGGTCTTCTCATAATATGCCATTTGAACTTCATGGAAGAGTAGGCTCAAGTCGGTCATATATCTAGGCATTTGCTTGTGTGTCAGACATGGTCCCTGAATAAAATCGGCTATTGGTTAATATAGCTCTTGTACATATCGCCTTGTGGCTGATGATCAATGAGTCTTAATATTGTTCTATTAGTTAAAAAATATATATTTTTGTCTTTTTATGGCCAATGTCGGAGTGTTAGCCATAAGGGTTAGCATTTATTTTATTAATATGTTGTATCCAAACAACCATTTTGACAACTGAAAAAACATCTATGCATCCGTGAACAGCTTTACCACATTAGAATCTTCCTCTCCCTTAGTGTTCACCTCTACTATGGAGATATTCGGCCACAGGAGAATATTTTACTAATCCTGACTGAGGCGCTGTATGTTGACATCTCCATAGTACAGAGTTGCAGGCGCTCATGCGCCTCTGTATACGCTCCATGTACATGACTGTACTATGTGCATGACGCCTTAGCCTGTGTAAAGATGTAAAACAAAAATAATATCGTATTAACCCTATCTATAAGTGGTTTGATGACTTGACACTCTGCCAGCACTTTACATTAAAGTCCTTGTCACTGTGTTTATTAACAGGGAAGTGAAAGGAAAGAACTCCCAGCCAACTCCGCTATTATTGCATTCATTCTTCTATTATTTATGAGGATTCAGCAGTGTACACAGTAATTTTATAAATTAGACAAAGCAGAAAACCAGGGAGCATAAGATGATTAACTAAAGTCCAACAACGAGGATCAAAAGGGAGAGAAATCTTTAACTTTGTAATATTAGCCATCAGTCGACGAGACGTGTATGTGAAATTACCTCTTTTATTATGGCATATTAGAATTTTATTCCTTCAACCTGACATTTTTGAAGTTAATATAATTTTGCACAATGTGGAAAATGTAAGAAAAGACATACAAAGATTCGAAGAGATAAATGATCTTTTGCTTCTATCTTTGTTGCTGTCATTGACTTAGAATAGCGGTTTTAATGCATCACTATGATAAGCCCGATGGATTTCATACCACCAGGCAACAGTGTATCCTTGTCTACAGCATAATAGATGGTCACACTGCGGCCCCACCACATATTTCTCTGCGTTACAGTGTATGATATATAAAGGCTGTACATTTATGGCTATCTCTAATTAAGTATTTTCGCTGACATATGGTTTTTGGTGAGGCATTTTCAAATTCTACCTTTCTTTCCCCTCTCATCTTATTTTTCTTCAATGTCTTGTGACTCCGTCGGCTCACTTTCTTTCTTTTATCACAGTGTAGCTGGGATTTTTGGGTCTATATTTATGTTACTGCCATTCTGCATAGAGCTGTTAAGGCCCGTGGCAGGGTGTCTAAATGCTCAGCAGTCTCCTAACAAAAATACAAACTGATATTTCCATAATTATTTAAGTCTTTAAAGCAGCGCAGGAAATAGCAAGAAATTATTCATCAAGGAATTTAATAAAAGTTAGGTTAGGTAACATCTCACTTGCTGAGTAATTGAAAAATATTTACACATGGATCCAATTAGCAAGCACATATAAATACAGCATTAGAAATACTCATAAAATGGGCCTAAATTGTATTTTCAAGGTCTATTGTCATGGACTCCAAACCTGGACCTAGATTCAACTTGGGAAAGTCTGCAATTCAAATATTTCTTATCCTGGATAGATCTTCTTTCTGCTAGTAGCTCATTGTTCTCATTGGTATTAAGGCTCTATTACACCGGCCATGATTTTGCATGCTTATGTTTGGAAAGACAATGCCTAAAACTACATATACATATATATATATATATATATATATATATATATATATATATATACATACACACACACTAGTATAGAAAACCCGTTACACAGGTTTGCTAGCAAAAGGAATGCAGTGGTCTGTTAATATATATAAATGTTCCCCATAGCTGCCCCCCACACTGTATAATTCCCCCCATAGCTGCCCCAACACAGTATAATGCTCCCCATAGCTGCCCCGGCACAGTATAATGCCCCCCATAGATGCCCCCACACAGTATAATGACCCCCCATAGCTGCCCCCACATACTATAATGCCCCACACAGTATAATGCCCCCCATATCAGCTCCTCCCACAGTATAATGCCCCACATAGCTGCACCCACAGTATAATGCCCCTCATAGCTGCCCCCACAGTATAATGCACCTCATAGCTGCCCCACGCAGTATACTGCCCCCAATAGCTTCCCCCACACAGCATAATGCCACCCACAGCTGCCCCACACAGTATAATGCTCCCATAGCTCCCCCCACACAGCATAATGCCCCCCATAGCTGCCCCACACAGCATAATTCTCCCAATAGCTGCCCCCACAGAGCGTAATGCCCCCTCCCATACACAATATAATGCCCCCTCCCATATACAGTATAATGCCCCCCCTCCCTCCCATATACAGTATAATACCCCCCTCCCTCCCATATACAGTATAATGCCCCCTCCCTCCCATATACAGTATAATGTCCCCTCCCTTCCATACACAGTATAATGCCCCCTCCCTCACATACACAGTATAATGCCACCCTCCCTCCCATACACAGTATAATGCCCCCTCCCTCCCATACACAGTATAATGCCCTCCCTCCCATACACAGTATAATGCCCCCTTCCTCTCATACACAATATAATGCCCCCATATGTACGGGCCAAATAGAAAAATAATAACACACATACTTACCTATCCCCGTTGGCTCCTCTGCACTGTGCTCAGTGTGCTGTGAGCAGCTCGGCGAAGGCAGGTGCGATGTAGTGATGTCATCACGCCTGTCTGCACCGAGTCACTCACATCGCAGAGACCGGAGGAGGAGAAGGGTCCGTTATTATTTTTCTATTAGGTCCGTACATATGGGGGCATTATACTGTGTATGGGAGGGAGATGGAGACCTTATACTGTGTATGGGAGGGGGGCATTATAGCTACTCCACTAATCACTCACATCTTCTTCCGGAGTCTTCTGGCTGTGGGCGGAGCTAACTGGCGGTTGGGCTGTGGGCGGAGCTCTATGTTGGCGGAGCTCTATGTGAGCTTCGGACACCACGTCCTTCTCGGATATATAATAGATATACATATACACATATACACACATACATATACACACATATACACATACACATATATATACATATACACATATACATACAAACATATACATATACACACATACACATATTCACATACACATATACATATATATATATATATATATATATACAGTTAGGTCCAGAATTATTTGGACAGTGACACACACAAGTTTTCGCATTTTAGCTGTTTACCAAAACATATTGAATTTACAGTTATATAATAAGTATGGGCTTAAAGTGCAGACTCTCAACTTAAATTTGAGTGTAGTCACATCCTAATTTGAGGAAGGGTTTAGGTATTACAGCTCTTTAATATGTAGCTGCCTCTTGTTCAAGGAACCAAAGGTAATTGGACAATTATATCAAATTTAATGGGCTGTATGGGCTATTCCCTCGTTACTCCATCATCAATTAAGCAGGTAAAAGGTCTAGAGTTGATTCCAGGTCTGGTATTTGAATTTGGAAGCTCTTGCTGTGAACCTGCAACATGATGTCAAAGGAGCTCTCAATGCATGTAAAACAGACCATCGTTAGACTGAAAAAAAAATGAAGAAATCCATCAGAGAGAGAGAGCACAAATGTTAAAAGTGACCAAATCAACAGTTTGGTACATTCTTGAAAAATAAGAGCGCACTGGTGATCTCCTGAACTCCAAAAGGCCTGGACTTCCATGGAGGACAACAGTGGAGGATGATCGCAGAATACTTTCGATGGTGAAGAAAAACCCCTTCACAAACATATACCAAAGTGAAGAACATTCTCCTGGAAGAGAAGAGAAGACTTCATGAGAGCAAATACAGAGGGTTCACCACAAGGTGCAAACCCTTAATCAGCTTTAAAAATAGAAAGGCCAGATTAGACTTTGTCAAACAACATGTAAAGAAGCCAGCCCAGTTCTGGAACAGCATTCTTTGGACATATGAAACTAAGATCAATCTGTACCAGAATGATGGGAGGAAGAAAGTATGGAGAAGGCTTGGAACGGCTCATGATCCAAAGCACACCACATCCTCTGTAAAACATGATGGAGGCAGTGTGATGGCATGGGCATACATGACAGCCAAAGGCACTGGGTCACTAGTGTTTATTGATGATGTGACTGAAGACAGAAGCAGCCGGATGAATTCTGAAGTGTTCAGGGATATACTTTCTGCTCAGATTCAACCAAATGCAGTAAGGTTGATTGGACGTCGCTTCACAGTACAGATGGACAATGACCCAAAACATACTGGGAAAGCAACCCAGGAGTTTTTTAAGGCAAAGAAGTGGAATATTCTGCAATGGCCAAGTCAATCACCAGATCTCAACCCGATCGAGCTGCATTTCACTTGCTTAAGACAAAACTTAAGGCAGAAAGACCCACAAACAAGCAACAACTGAAGAGAGCTGCAGTAAAGGCCGGGCAATGCATCACAAAGGAGGAAACACAGCGTTTGGTGATGTCCATGGGTTCCAGACTTCAGGCAGTCATTGCCTGCAAAGCATTCTTTACAAAGTATTAAAAAAATAAAAACATTTTTTTTGGTAATGTTAATTTGTCCAATTACTTTTGAGCCCCTGAAATGAGGGGACTGTGTAGAAAAATGTTTGCAATTCCTAAACGTTTCACAGGATATTTTTGTTCAACCCCATGAATTAAACCTGAAAGTCTACACTTCAATTGCATCTCAGTTCTTTCATTTCAAATCCAATGTGGTGCCACGCAGAGCCCAAATCATGAAGATTGTGTCGCTGTCCAAATAATTATGGACCTAACTGTATATACACACACACAATTATTCAATAAAGGGGATGTTTGGTTTAGAAAAATAATTTTCACTATTGTACTGGGAATTAAGTTAATAGAGGACGGTCCCTTGTTTGGGACCCTCATCTTTTAGTCAAATCAGAGCGCTCTGGAGGTCTAGCAGGTACATGCATTACTAGGGCAGCATATTGATCAATAGTAACTATGTAATACGTCATTTCTACTCTGGGGGGCTCTGCAGGCATCTTAAACACTTGCTTGTTGGTTTGCCACTAATTACAGCTGATCACTGGAGGGTCTGGCAGGAATTAAAAGGAATTATAGAATGGGCAGGAACACCCTGTGATTATCTTATTGTAATGAAAAAGGATTATCCAAAGCATACACCCCTTTTAAAGAAAATACATAAAACAAATAAAGAAGCTCTTTACAACAATACAAATTAATGATGAAAGCGTTAAATTATGCAGACAAAATAGATATACAGTCTGTTGTACTCGAAGCTTTATGGGTTTACATGATACAAGAGCTACAAAATAATAGTTTATGTTTTTGAACCTTCACATGCAGAATGACAGATTTATTTGAATTTGTTTTTTTGGGCAATACCAGGGTTTGACACAGACAACAAAGGGCTTCTGAGCAAGGGCAGTGTGTGGGCCCCTTGATCCCCTCCACATTTTTTGTAATGGTCACAGCGCTGAAAATATTTCGACTCAAAATATATTTCCATCCACCACGAGTTCTGAGGACTGACCAGCAGGTGGACAACATTTCTTCATTAGAAAGAAAATAAAAAGACTCCATCATTTTTCAATGATGAATCTTCAGCAGCTCTGTTTCAGCAATATATGGCCAGGGGATCTGGACTTCAATCCAGGACAACCTAAGTGAACCACATTGTGACTATATCATTCCCTGTTCTCAGTCAGATGTAAGGTTTCTACTTGGAATACTAATGGCCACAACGTCTCTGAGGAAATTCCAGCTGGGATGAAACGCGTCAGCCAAACACTTCTGTTTTGTCATAGACGTGAAAAGACGTCATCACGCCGTGCAACTGCCATATGTTCCGGCTTATTGATCTAACAGGTCTTGGAGATACTGCATGTTGCGAGACAAGCCGTAGAGCATAGGCAAAATCGCCTAAAATTTCCTAACCACATAACTTTGAAACCAGACCACTGCTCACCTGCCAGCTGATATTGAATTGGAGAGGTCTGTTTGTTCTGCCCTGCAAAACGGGACTAAGGAGTCTAAGGGCAAGTGGAAACCTTACATCTGACTGAGAATGGGGAATAAGATACTCATGATGGGGTTCACTTAGGTTGTCCTGGATTGAAGTCCAGATCACCTGGCCATATATTGCTGAAACAGAGCTGCTGAAGATCTTCAACTAGATGAGTATATCTACTCCTTCAATCCTTTTTATATTCTTTATGCGCTCCTATTTTTTGTCTGGAAAATCTGCAGATAACGGATTCCGTTGCAAGGGCTATTTTTCAATCTTGCTGCTTTTTCTATGGTTATACAAACTACTGTGCATATATTGCTTCCTATAGTGATTATACTAGGATTCTGTTTATTTTCCATTCTGGTAATTGTAGTTCTACTGTTCCAATGACTGGCCAGGCAACTTGGGTGATGCATTAATTTATAAATAGTTTACTATTGTGATTGTTGTTATTCAGAGAAATGGTATTTATACAATCTTAGACTTTAATACTATGGGGATTCAATTTAATATTTCCGTAACTCAGTGAGTGCTGTTTTTTTTTCTTTTTTGTTCTTTATATTTCCTATATTATCTGGAAGGCACCGTGTAAAATTATTTACCTTGTAGAGCTGGTTTACTTGACAGTTTTGTAGTTTTTCCATACTAAGAAAAGATGCTTCAGAATTTTAATTTCATGGTGAAAAAAAGTATTTACTAAAACAGACATTTCAGAAGGACTAACCAGTCATGTTTAAGCGGCATCATGTTTGTATTTTTTTTTACCACATATTTTGTGATATAACGTATCAGGATACATGTTTATTGTCTAGGAAAAATGCAGTTCATCTATTTTTTATATAGCTACTTGATATTGTGTGATAGCGTATACTGGCTCATTTTGTCTTCAGGATGATGAGGACTACTTAAAAGAAACCAATATACTGCAGTGCTAGAGAATAGATATCACTATATACCATGCTCAATTTTGACTCTATAATACCATTCTTATATTATATAAGATTTCATTTTATTTGTAAGTCCTTCAGTCAAGCATACAGTCGAACACTTAGCCTGAGCTTAACCATTAAGGAACTGGTTTCTTCTAAACATAGAAAATATTCTGCTTCTTCTTGCTGAGTTTCTAAATTAAATTAACTTTTTGAGCTACCTTGGAAAAACCCAGCTAATATTGGAAATGTTATTTTATGGTTTATTTACACCCTGACAACAGAAGGTTCCTAGAGGTGAATCTAATATTGACTGTAAATAAATGTGCAATCCCAAAAGTCCCTGAGTAATTCACAAGTTCTAAAACAGGAGCTTTTCTTTTTCACTATATCAATCTATGCAGCATGTTTAAATAAGAGTTCACAGACAAATATATTGGGATTTTTTTTTAACAGATTTAATTGGATTAGACATCTACATAAAATGTAACATTCGTCTGCTTTTCTATCCAATATATAAAAAAGTGCTATCCCCGAAAGAGTGTACAAGTGTATTTTTTTTTCTTTAAGGCCTGGTTCACACACAGCATAAATACTGCGGATTTTCCGCAATGAACAACTTTGCGGAAAATCCGCAGTGTATTACAGTAGCAGCAAAGTGGATGAGATTTGAATAAATCTCATCCGCACGCTGCGTAAAGAAACAGCCCAAAAAAGTTCATAAATTGACCTGCAGTGCGTTTTTTTTAATCAGCAGCATGTCAATTTATGCTGCAGAATCGCTGGTTTTCTGTTGCAGGTTTTCCCCATTTAATTCAATGGGGAGGTAAAACCCGCATCAAAAAGCAAATGAAAATCTGTGATTTCGCCACAAAATCTCTATACTCTATACTGCGTCCAGTCCGGCCTCCTAGGATGACGTTTCATCCCATGTGACTGCTGCAGCTAACTATATGCTGCAGCGGTCACATGGGATGAAACGTCAACACAAGGGACTGGGCTGCAAGACGTCAGAGGGACACATCACTTTTTTTCTCTGTGCTGTTATCCACAACGGACATTCCGGCCGAAAAACTGCAATTGGTGCATTTTTATGGCAGGAATTTCCTGTTGGGGACCAGGGTGGATATGCTGTGTACTTTTACGCTTCGTTTTCGCCCTGTGTGAAAACACCCTAAAGGTGCAGTCACACGCTGCAGATTTTGTTGCAGAAATTTCAGCGACTAAAAATCAGTTCTATTCATCAGTTCTATTTGTCTTTGCAGTAGGTACATGGATTTCTGCAAGTTCATTCAGATGAATAGAACTGATTTTCAGTCATTGAAATTTCTGCAACAAAATCTGCCAAGCGTGACTGCACCCTAAGGCCAGGTTCTCACGGGACGGATTTGCTGCTTAAAAATCACACAGCGTGTCCAACCTGGAACCTGCAGGACATTCCATCCGAAAAATCGCACCACATTATGGTGCGATTTTACGGACGGAAAATCCGCTGCAGAAGAATGCCCCTTCCCTCTTTGGACGTCCGCTCCGGCCTCCCTGGATGACGTTGCAGGCCATGTGACGCTGCAGCCTGTTATTGGCTGCAGTGGTCACAAGGGATGAAATATCCTCCCAGGTGGCCGGACTGCAGGAAGAAGGAGGGCGATCTGGTATGATTGTTTTTTTTCTTCTGGCGTTGCGATTTTTGTGGCAAGAGTCGCAACAATTGGCTTTCTGTTGTGGGTATTGTATCCCATTGAATTTAATGGGGAAAACCCACAACGAAATATCATCAAAAAGGCAGCATAAATTGACATGCTGCGGGATTAAATTCTGCACCGCAGTTCAAGATATTACTTTTTCCGCTGCGTTTTTTTCCGCAGCGTGGGCATGAAATTTACTAAATCTCAAATTTTGGTGCTACTGTAAATGCTGCAGAATTTCTGCATACAATTCCGTTGCGGAAACACAACAATGTTTATGCTAAGGCCTGGATCCCACGGGACGGATACGCTGCTTAAATCCATGCATCGTAGCCGACCTGGAACCCACAGTACATTCCATCCAAAAATCACACCACACTGTGGTGCATTTTGTCAGACGGAATTTCCGCTGCGGAAAGCAGCGGCAAAAGCTGCTCATACTTACGTAAACCACTGTTATGGCAACGCATCCCTCCTGTGCAGTCCGGTCCGGCCTCTTTGGATGACGCTGCAGCCCATGTGACCACTGCAGCCTGTGATTGGCTGTAGCGGTGGACACATGGGATGTAACGTCTTCCCAGGAGGCCGGACCTCTGACGTCATCCAGACTGGCCTCCTGGGATGACGTATCATCCCATGTGATCGCTGCTACAGCCTGTGATTGGCTGCAGAAGTCACATGGGATGCAATGTCATCCCTGGAGGCCGGACTGCAGGAAGAAGGAGGGCGTTCTGGGTAAGATTTTTTTTTCCTAGTTGCGATTTTTGCGGCGTAATCGCTGTGAACGCGCTGAAAATGTCTCAACACTTGGCTTTCTGTTGCAGGTTTTGCATCCCCATTGAATTCAATGGGGAAAACCCGCAACTGGTTTTTTTTCAAGCGTTTTTTTTTTTTCGCTGTGTAGGCATGAGATTTTCTGTATCTCATCCACTTTGCTGCTACTGTAAATGCTGCAGAATTTTCTGCACAGAATTCCATTGCGGAAATTCCGCAGCGTTTACGCTACATGGGAACACAGCCAACGTAGCATAACTACTGTGGATTTTCCTCAACGGATTTAGTTTCAGAAAATCTGCAGCATAATACAGTAGTGGCCAAATGGATGAGATTTGAACAAATCTTATCCACACGCTGCGTGAATGATAAGTGTAAAAAACGCTCAGAAATTTACCTGATGTGTTTTTTAAATCCGCAGCAAGTCAATTGTATTTGCTTAATCGCTGCTTTTTTGTTGCGGGTTTTCTCAATTTAATTCAATGGGGAGGTAAAATCTACAACAAATAGCAGATGTTGCGATTTTTGAGGTGGAAAAGCAGCGACTCCGCTGCAAAATACGCAACTCAGGAGAAAAAACTTATTTTGCTTACCCAGAATTTTGTGCTTCTTCATCCAGGTCAGCCTCCTGGGATGTCATTTCATTCCATCTGACTGCTGCAGCCAATCACAGGGTGCAGCGGTCACATAGGATGAAACATCATCCCAGGGCTGCAGAACGTCAGAGGGGCACGTCGCCATGGTAAGTTTATCCACTTTTTTTTTTCATTGCAGGATTTCCGCAGCAAACATTCTGGGTGAAAAACTGCACCACAATTTGGTGTGTTTTTTTGTCCGGAATTCCCTGCGGGCAACAGGGCGGGTACGATGTGTACCTTTACTGCATATCCGCCATGTGTGAACTTGCTCTAAATGTATTAATTAAAGTGGTTTTCCCACTTTTATAGCATACTAGAAAAAGTACCCGGCGCTTCTCGGGTATAATGTGTCGGTCTGTCTGTTTGTGTGTTCATTGGATTTGTTCCAAGGGTGCCCAGGAGGCCAATCCATGACCCGTATTTTCTTGGTTTATGGGGAAATCGCTAGTAGCCCTATATATCCCGGCAGTTACACACTGTTTATTTCCATTTCAACTTCCTAAATAACTAACAGCTAAACTGGTAGGAAATGGAGTCATACGATTGTAACAGAGCCTGTTGATTAACAACATTGGCAGTTTTATTACCAGTTGACCATAGACTATGGTCGGATCATAATTGAAAATAGCATCGTGCATGAAAGCCCACTCATTAGCACGCTGAACATGATGTGCTCAATCAGCGTGCTTTCTGGCCTGGGTTCGGGCAGGAGTCTCTGCGCTTCTGAGAGCCACCTGCCTGATTTGTTGCGGAGAAAGCCTGAGTTTGCTGAGGAGTTTCAGCAGTTCGAGCAGCAGTATAACGCATTTGATCAGCTTGCAGTTGGGCAAGAGGAGTCTCTGCAGCTAGTAACACAGCTTTCCTCCTGGCCATCAGTAATCTGATTGGTTGCTATGGGTAACAGCTCTCCTGTACCTTCCCATCTAGGATTATCTTGTAAAGTGCACTACCTGCTACTGCCAGATAAAAACATCTTTACTATAAAAGAGAAGGTCTGTATTCGCTTTTATAATATGCGAAAAATAAGCTTTTTACATTTCAGGCAAAAAAACAAAAGAAACCTGCTTAGCACATATGTACACAAATGTAGTCCCTGACTATGCCAGGTACCTTCCTACCAGGCACTGGAGACTCACACAAACTGTTACTCACAGACAGCAGGCGATGTCCCTGACTAAAGCTTAAGGCCCTATTCACATCACATTAGGGACTTCCGTCGAAGGAAGACCCCCAACGTATTCTTCCGACAAAAGTCCCAAACGTATCCCACTGTATGGCATACAGTGGGATACGTTGCCTGGGGACCGGCCCTGGCACTGCATTTATGGACAGTGACTTCAAGAGTTCCCTATCTCTGGATTCAGCAAGCAGAGCATCAGCTGATGCTCTGCTCGGGGACTCCTGCACTCCTCCTGACGTCACTGTCCATATATGGACAATGACTTCAGGAGCTTTCAGGAAGCTGGAGTGCCGAGACAGAGCCATCTAATAGCGCTCTGCCCACGGACTCTAACACTGTGGAAGCTCCTGCCTTCACTATCCCTATATGGACAGTGATGTCGGGAGCTCCCCGAGGTATATGTTTAACGTATACCTGTGGCGATGGCATCCGTCACCCATAGGCTCCCATGTTAAAAAACTTTTTTGCGGGATCCCCTTTAGGATGGAATAGCGTAGTCTACTACGCTACTCCATCCTTAAAAACAAAAAAGGTATACCGATGTATACTAGCCCGACGAAGGCCAAGTGCCTTAACGTGATGTCAATGGGGCCTTAGATCCATAAGTGAGCCAGTCAAGCCTGTGTCTGCACCTAATTGACCAGCAGGAGACTAAGAAACATACAACAGGACTCTACGGGAAATGTACCCTCCCTCAATGACTTTACCTGTCACTGTCTCACAATATAAATATATATATATATATATATATATATATATATACACACAAGACTTTTTGGTAGAAGCTGCAGAAATTACATTGCATCACTTATTGACACTCTCGAGTGAGCAGGGATGCATTGTGGGAAGTCAGGGCAGTGTGAATGATGCAGAAAGTACTGGCAGATTTTAGAGAAGACCTGTCCTGCCCCTCCATCTCGCTTACTCAGGATTTTTGTAGAGCTGGAATGGAACGTTGCTACGAACAAGAAAAGGTACATGGGGACTGAGAAATAAAATACTAAGAGGTATGACTTCCAGGAATACCTGCTGCTCAATTCTGACTTCTTTTTCTTTTGCCCAGAGTGACAGTTACACTACTCCCATGTATAATTTTCATATCAAAAGATCAAATCCTGTTAATAGCTACAGTGTATTTCAAAATAATTTCCAGTGTTCCTAGCATAAAAAAATTGCTTTTACATAATTTTTTGTCTCTGAGCGGAATCAGTCTCTTTCCCCCTTTTGGCATCTGACCATAAAGTCCAGTTTTACTTCTTCTCCAGAAGTAGTTTTCTCAGCTATAATTCCATGTTACTGCACTCTGCTCCTTCCCTGACAAGCAGGTAACAAAGCTATTTCTTTAGGCTGCTCTGCAGTGAATAGAGAATTACTATGCCAGAGACTTGGCTATGACTAAGCATGCGTGTCCACCAGACTCAGCTCAGTAGGTGGATGTGCACATTGCTATATATTTTGAACACCAGGTTACACAATACTATGTAAGTAAATGGCATAACTCTTCACTGGATTGTTTTTTTAACAGCATATAACTGGCATCACATAAAGCATGCGTGTGTTCCTCTTCTTTCTGTGGGCCATGTTAAGTTCACGCAACTGAATTTTTTGATAAACAAATTTTATTGATCCACTATACATCAAATCATTACACACAGCAATGAAACATTGTAAACAAAGCATTGGGATAAGGATCACATTTTTTACAGAAAAACAAAAGAGAAACATACAAACAAACAAAACTCCCGGTCCAGACACGGCAAATTGACCACATATTTGTCTAAGGTAATCATAAGAGTATGTCGTAGTAAGTAGAGTCAGTCCATTGATCCCATAAGAAAGTACGAGCGTAGGACCCTTGAATAGAGGCTAAAGCGCGTTCCATAACACAATTGTTGTTAACATATAAAATCACTTCACTCATACTAGGCACTTTTGTAGATTTCCAGTATTTTGCAATTAATATCACGCGACTGAATTTAACCAAAAATACCTTACATTGTTCCTTTTCTTCTCGTACCTCATCTTAAAGGACAGGTGTCGCAAAAATAATTTTTTTTATATCAATTTGCTTATAGTGTGTTATTAAAACAAATTTTATTTATTTGTGTGTTTGTGTTTTAATTTTTTCTTTTTTCTAACTTTTACTTCACTATGGGGCTGCCATTTTTTTTTCATCTCTGTATGTGTCGATTAACGACACATACAGAGATGGAATATGGCACATACATCCCCATAGAGAATGCGAACGGGAGCCGTTCCATTCACTATGGTGTACGCCGTCTGTGTGGGAACAAAAGGAAGGAGCAACATCCGGCGCCATTTTCTTTTGGACCGGAAACCGCGGCCGGACAGTATGATGACTACTACCGGTCGCGGCTTCCGGACATGTGTTCAGAAGAAAGGACTAGGAGCCGACGGAGCGGAGGGAGCGGCGGCAGCTGCGGCGGCAGGAGCAGGTAAGTTATCTTCGTGCATGATGTGTGTATTATGTTCGTGTTAGACTGTGTGATTACCACTGTATGTAAGCCTACTACACTGTGCATTCGCTCAAGAAATGGCGGCACACAGTGTAGGAGGTTTGAACATTCAACCCCCACCTTTCTCCTGGCACTAGCCAGGATAAAGGAGGGGGATTAATTGAGCACATTAGAGCGAGTGTGTCTTCTCTAATTTTGCAGCATAAAGCAATGAAGTTGCTTTACCACTTGCCAATGCTGCAATTTTGGGAATTGCTCCCTCTAGTGACCAGCACATGGGAATGTTATAAATTAGAATCTAATTTATAATATTTCCTGACTTGTGAAAAAATGTAAAAAATTAGAACAATGTCTAATCATGTATATACTAACTGTTCAACTAAAAAAAATAATAAAAATTTTCTAGCGACACATTCCCTTTAAATGGATCTGTATCTATCATGACCTTTCCTCATTCACAATTCTCTGCGTTTAGCCTGGTGTTTTTTTCACACTAAAATATTAAGAGTGGACTGTTTAGGTCACTATGAGACTGAACAAAATAATGCTGCACAGAACATACAATTATATAACAAAGACACCTGCAGCTGCCATTGTCAAATCCTATCAATTTATTTATGGAATCCCACAGAATGTTTTCAAGCACAAAGTCTACCTTTGACATGTATCTCAAATATTAATTGCCTGAGTAGGGACAAACTGATGCACGTATGGCTTGTGCATTAAACCCTGGTCTGCTTCATAATATATATGTATATATACGGGAACAGAATATCTGTTAGTAGACTGACCATTGTTCCCCAGCTGACTGTATAGTAGAGTCCCCAAACAATTTTGTGTGCGACTATTTTTGTTTCCTATCTTGTGATTCAGGGCGGAAACCAAGGAGTGCCCCTGTGCAAGAACAGTATTTACTTGTGACAACTGTACATACAGTATATCCACCCCTGAGCTCACCTAACAGAAACGAGTTGTGAAGTAACAGCAGATTACCAGACGGAAACAAAGAGAGACAAATGCAGGATTTTTAAAGGGGGGTTTCCAAATGCATACTTTTTAAACCAAGTTATTTTTGCCACTCTCTCGCTGTCCTCTGGTTTTTATGCTATGGGTATTGGTCTGCACATATCCACTAGCCCTAGGTATGTGCTGACCCCTACTGGTAGCGTAAAAACCAGCGTAGATAGTGCCACATTCAGTGCCAATGTAGATAGTTCTGCAGGGCCCCCTGTAAATAGTGCCACACACTGCCCTCTGTAGATAATGCCCAGTGCCCATGTAAATAGTGCCACACACAGTGACTATGTAGATAGTGCCACCGTGTCACTGGAAATAGTTCCACCGTGCCACTGGAAATAGTGCCACAGTGCAACTGAAAACAGTGCCACAGTGTCACTGGAAATAGTGCCACAGTGTCACTGGAAATAGTGCCACAGTGTCACTGGAAATAGTGCCACAGTGTCACTGGAAATAGTGGCACAGTGCCACTGGAGATAGTGCCACTGTAAATAGTGCCACAGAGCTACTGTAAATAGTACCACGGTGCCACTGGAAATAGAGCCACAGTGACACTGGAAATAGTGCCACAGAGACACTGGAACTAGTGCCACTGTGTCACTGGAAATAGTGCAACGGTGTCACTGGAAATAGTGCCACAGTGCCACTGTAAATAGTGCCACAGACTGCCCCTGTACATAGTGCCACAGGCAGTGCCCATATAAATAGGGCCACAGACAGTGCCAATGTAGATAGCGCCTCAGTGCTCCTGTTGATAGTGCCACAGTGCCAATGTAGATAATGCCACAGTGCCTCTGTAGATAATGCCTCTGTGGATAGTGGCACACTTACGTGTCCTCATTCCTGCGCCATCTTCTCTTCTGACTAGACCTGCTTCAGTAGAACTTTGCAGGCTGTGTGACGTCATCACGCCTCCTGCAACCATCACAAGGAAAGCGCCAAATGGTGGGGAAGGGAACCGATGGTACCCTTGCCTCGCTAAGCGCTGTCAATTGTATGTGAGGGCCTCCCTGAATCAGGAGAATAGCTGGGTGCTGGTCATGGGGGCGGAGGGTTCCAGGCAACTGGAAATCTTCTGCGTGCGCCATTGTCACACTTGTATCACATAAACTTTCTTGACTGAAACCCACTGGGGATGTCACAGCAGCTTAGCTGATAGAAAGAGAGTTGTTATGTCACAGCTGCTTACCTGACTGAAACACTCCTATTATATCACAGTAGCTTACCTGACTAAAACTAGTTGTGATATCAAAGCTGCTTACCTGAGTGATATATGTTTGTGACATCACAGGATGTTACTGAAACTCACTTGTGATTTCACAGCAGTTACCTGACAGAAACACAGTTGTTAACTGACAAAAGCACAGTTGTGATGTCACGGCAGCTTACCTGACTAAAACTTACATGTCACAGTACCTGACTGAAACAGCTGTGATATCCCAGTAGTTACCTGATGGATAAACACAGTTGTAATGTCATAGTAGCTTACCTCACTTAAGCTTTTGCCGACTCATGACCAGTATTCTGGTCATGAGCGGCATGCACTATAATTTATTATTTTTAAGATACTGCTGCAGTAGGTTCCCTTGCATGTAGGGCTCACAGGTTGCACATATGGAATGTCCACTTCTGATGTGCTGGTGTTTGAAAGACTACTGCATGTTACAATTTAACCAATGTCTGTATAGTTTATGACCTAATCACCTTTACTGTACTTCCCGTGGCCAACTGCATGCATCCAATGAATATTTGCATATTACCAGCTTGCTTTTAATAATTCACAATATGTATCCACCTATATATAGTAAAAAGCTACCCAGACAACCCCCTCACCCTGCTATCTAAACGGATTGGATTTTCCCACCATTCTAAGGAAGTCGCTCCGCTATAAACAGACCACCTCCAATTCCAACTAAAGACCACTTTTTTTAGCACATTTTTCAGTTAGAACTGATCTGTAAAGACAACAAATTGGACTTAAATGTGCTGTGAATCATCTGGACGCAGGTCTGCGCCGCATCATCAGACCGGAGAGAGCAGGAGAGGAGACTTGCGTGGCACATCAAGGGAGAGAGGCTGCCAGCTTTGCACCTCAACATTGGAGCAAAGAGAGCAGGTGGAGGAAGAACATTTCCAGCATAACGGAGGAGGAGGAGGAGGAGGAGGAGGGAGCCTGTGCGGTTGCTGAGCAAGGGAGTCTGCAGACTGTCACTAATGTGTCAAGGTTGGCCGGGGGAAGATATGGAGACTGAAGCCTGACTGGGGTTGAAGAATGAGGGGAGCCATGGTGAGATGAGAGGTGACCCATGGTGGTGTACTGTACTGCATAGGAATGAATAGGAAGCCATGCTGGGGACCACGATTGAGAGGGGAGCTATACTGGGCCAAAAGATATATGTATTTTATTTGTTAAATGATTGTTAATTTGTTATATGATTACAGGAGCTTACTATAATAATTTCTTTAGCACCTCTGATTTTCTACTAAAAATGTACTACTGCAATATATGTAGTTTAGGTTTATTCCATAATTCAGTAGTATACAGTATATCCTCTTTATTAGTAGTATATCTTATCAGGGAAAAGTTGAAACCCTCCTTTTTTCATGCCTGCAGGCTTTCTGTAAATATTTAGGCCCTGTTCACACGGCGGAAATTTTGCAGCAGAACTGGCCGTGTATTTCAATGAAAGTCAAACGCTTCTTTTTCTCGCTAGCTGTTTTACGGCCCAGACTCACACCCGTAAATATACAGGAAGGTGTCTGTGGCCGATAGAAATGAATGTGTCAATATTTTATCCGCAATTACGGATCTATTATTGCGGACAGAAACTACGGACGTGTGCCTAGGGCCTTACACAGTAAACGAAAGGGGTTGTATCAGATGTCCAACACTTTAAGACCAAGAGCCGAGGAGAGGGAGAGAGGAGGAGAAGGGATCATATTACTGTCTCTTTGCCTCAGCCTGTATGTGAGACTTATGCTGTGAGAGGGGAGCAGCAGTGGGAGGCAGCTTTTTGGTCAGAGTTAGAGCCTACCCACAGATATAGAGAGAAAATGTATATTTACCGACATGATACAGAGGGGAGGAAATGCAATGACAGGTACTCTTTGACATTTAAAATTATAGCAACTTGAAGAATAGATCTGAATAAAAAAAATATATATTGTGATGGGTGAAATTGTAATCTCCTTAAAGAAGCACTTCTCACAATCTTTTTTTTTTTTTTTGCCCCATTTGTAATGGTCATTGTATACAGTTTGTTCAGTTAAAAATCCTATCGATCTCTTTATCAGCCTCCATTCTGTTCCTCCGTTGCACTATGTAACCGCTCTCTGAATCATACAGGCTCTTAAGCTGGCCATACACATTAGATCCGCTGATTTCAGCAGGACTGACATCTAATGCAGGGGTAGGCAAACA
Source organism: Rhinoderma darwinii (assembly GCF_050947455.1). Classification (NCBI taxonomy): domain Eukaryota; kingdom Metazoa; phylum Chordata; class Amphibia; order Anura; family Rhinodermatidae; genus Rhinoderma; species Rhinoderma darwinii. Next base: position 56,833,710 of record NC_134696.1, on the reverse strand, counting down.
TTTTTGTATGGTATGCCAATAAAAAAAAAATCAAAGATGAAGTACTCAGTGTGCCATGCAAAAAAGAAATTGGTGCTGCTAAAGGAGGCCATTATTCAACACAGAAATAGGTAAAACAATGATTTAATATAGGCTACGCGTTTTAACGCTGGACTAGCATCTTCATCAAGCCATACAGCTAAAATACAAGTGACATCTTATATACCATGAACAGAGAGGAAAAAAAACCCAAGTGACAAGGCAATGATCACCTCTGACGTCACATGGGGTCATCATTATGCAAACATAGAGGGTCAGTCTAAATAAACGGACAAATGTATGAATACAGAATTTTGAAAAACAATTTTTAGAGATATACCAAGTATATAAAAGAGAAGGTACCTAACAGTACAGCCAAAAAAACTCAGACCGAAGCAGTAAAGCTTTTCAATTTATCTAAATATACACTAAACATTAACGAAAGCAGTCTTTTGTTAGAAGGCCTTTCTTCCTGCCCTACAGCCTCGCCAGATGGGTTTGAACTTTTTATGGATCAGAACAAATTTATCAGAAAATTAACATTACTTTTGCCATTTCCCCCACATCCGTCCCACCCGCTGTCAATGACACTCACCCTGTCCCGGTGCCCATTAGAGTGGATGTACACCCAAAATCTACTTTCTACCCGGCACACCACAGTGGACTGGTGCTGGAAAGCTTTACAACTCTAGTAGGCAATGATTTCAAATCTCTTGAAAGTCCTAACACCACTATAGACAATTTTACCACCTTTGAACGCAGGGCTATTAAATCAAGTAAAAAAAAAAGGAACATATTGTAATCCGATCCGAAGATAACGGGGGTGGCATTGTTATGCAAGATAGAATAGATTACATGCATGAAGCATTTAGACTTTGATCTGATGTTACTTTTTATGAGAGACTATATGCCCTTTTACACCGGCCAACACTCAGGGAGATGTGCTTACGACAACGATACTCTTTTACTTTTTTTAAACGATACGACCAGCAGATTATCGAGCGTTTGCTCGTTCATCTGCTGATCGTTCCCGTTTACACAGGGCAATTATCGGCAATGAGCGTTATATTAACGCTCGTCTGCCTGATAATTGTACATTACTGAATACAAATCCCTCATTGAGTCAGCATTTGCTAAGGGCGTTTTATCTAAAAAAAAGAAAAAACTTCTTATCAGTCCCGTTTCCTACCATGCCCTTCATGTATCATTTACCCAAGATACATAAATCTACAACTGGCCCTTCTGATCGCTCCATCATGTTCATATGTTCTCTCACTAGTAATTTATCCCTTTACATAGATTTACATTTACAACCATTGGTAAAAATAATGACAATTTTATTACTAAGACACACTTAAAATCAGTTGACGTCAACAGCTGCCTTGACCCCAAACATGCCCACTACCCACCGTGGCTCAAAAACATTCCCTTTGGGCAATTCAGAAGGGTGACAAAAAACTTTTCTGACCCTAAAGATTTCCATATAGAATGCACTCAGCTTAAGAAAAGATTCAGAGACAAAAACTTGCCTAATAGCTTAATTAATGGGGCACACCAAAAAGCCATGGGCCTGACACAGGACTCTTGTATTAAACCGGTAATAGTAAATAATGACACATCGAATATTTTTAAACATAAATTTATAACTTATTTTAATACTGGAAGCAGAACTGTTACGTCAATTCTCCGTAAACACTGGCATATACTCAGAAATTACGCTTTCTTGAAAGAACTAATAGTCATTAATCCTAAAATTACTTTTAAAAGATCACAAACTCTGAGAAATATGTTAGCTCCAAGTAAACCCAGTTCTCCCGAAATGTTCCGGACACTGTTCGGATCCTTTCGTTGCAGAAATTCCAGATTCCAGATGCCTTTGTTGTTTGAACATTACTCACAAAACCAATACGTACTCTTCAGCTGTTACACTTTAATCGTTCCCCATCAAAAGTTTTCTTAATTGTGGTAGTGAATACGTAATTTACCTACTGCAGTTCACATGCAATTTACAATACATAGGGAGAACTACACCAACACTGCACAATAGAATAAACAAACATCATTCAAATATCAACAAAGGTTTCCTCAAACAGAGTGTTTCTCGCTCTCACAAACAACATCATTGCAAATTTGATAATATTACGGTCACCCCCATTGAACAAATCCCATTGGATACTGCCAACAGATTCTCCAAACTTAAGCAACAGGAAAACTATTGGATTTTCAAGCTCTCTTGTTTACACCCAAATTATCTAAATTACATTAGTGAAACATCATTAGAATGAATACATGTAAGGCCTCATTCACATCTGCGTTGGGGTCCCGTTCTAACGTTCCGTCGGAGCTTTCCGTCAGAACGGGACCCTGAACAGAGGTTTCCGTTTCCATCACCATTTATTTCAATGGTGACGGATCCGGTGCCCATGGTTTCCGTTTGTCTCTGTTGTGCACCGGGCCCATCGTTTTGCCAGAAGCAATAGCGTAGTCGACTATACGGAACGTCAGAACGGAACCCCAACGCAGATGTGAACGAAGCCTAACACTCCCCGAATGGTCCATACTTTTTGTATATAAGTAGTTATTAATTAGTTTACCATACGGTATGTGCATCGTGCAAGTTCCCTTATACATATTCTTCTACTAGTACCGCACGTTATCTCTTCTGTTTTTATACCAAACTTTTTTTAAATCAATTTATTCCCCTGTTTCTCTCCCTACAGATATATATATATATATATATATATATATATATATATATATATATATATATATATATATATATATATATATATATATATATATATATATATATATATATATATATATGCTATTTTCTTTTAATAACAAACTATCCCCATGTGTTCCCTATGTTAGGTGGAACTTTTTGGTCCTTCCCTTACACATCACCCATATCATTAACTTATTGCTATTTTTATCTCAATTAACTGAACATTCCGTTCTTATAAATATGTATGGGTAAGTTTCGTTTGAGCCATATAAAAGATCTTCCTTCCTTTATAGTTATGTTTAATAAATATTAGCACATTCACATTTTAAAGTGGAGACCGTTAGTTGATTTCCTTACCTTCCTGCGCTCGGACACCGCAGCACGTATCCATTGCCCCAGTCCCTTTTCTCCTATTGCGGCTTCCATAGTTTCTTTGTTGCCATGACTCCAGGGACGCTCCTTAAGCGCCGCCTGTGTTTACTTCCCCGCAACATCCTATGAATCGCCAATTAGATTTGTGGGTATATATTGGGTTTTCTTCATCTGTCGCTAATATAAAACTCCTAATATAAAATTTGTTTTCACAATTTTGTATTCATACATTTGTCCGTTTATTTAGACTGACCCTCTATGTTTGCATCATGATAACATGATTGGCGCTGCTTATTTGGGGTCCACTTTTATCTCCTTTCTTATACCTCTAAATATTGTGACAACTGTTTCTGTTGCTGGTTTTGACCTTGGCTGTAGCGTTCTCAACGTGGATTGTTGTTCATGCTTACACCAGAGTTGTGCCTGGGACCGCACAAAATCCATAGGTGAGCACATTCCTGTTCTCATCTTATGTCGTCCCACCCGGGGTTACCTGCACTATGTGGCGCCGTGCATTGTTTTTTACTCTTTTCTAGTTATGCACAAAAGAAAGTCGTAATTTGCATAATTTGCATAATTTGCTGCTGGAAATGCTGCAGAATTTCTTAGATGAGGTGGAAATGACATCACAGGAAGAAGAAATATCACCATCACACAGCCCTTGAACAAAGAAAACGCACCAAAAAAACGTAGCAACAATCCACACTTTTTTTCCACGGTAGTAAACGCATGAAATGGTGCAGATTTTCTGCAGCGGATTATCTGCTAGTTGATGCGGAAATTTTCTGCAGCAAATCTGTTACATATGAACAAGGCCTTAGTGTATGTTCACACGGCTTATTTACGGACGTAATTCAGGCGTTTTCCGCCTCGATTTACATCCGAAAATGCGGCTCGATAGCGTCGGCAAACATCTGCCCATTCATTTGAATGGGTCTTACGATGTTCTGTTCCGACGGTCATTTTTTTACGCCCCGCTGTAAATACGCCCGCGTCAAAGAAGTGCCTGTCACTTCTTCAGACGTTAAATGGAGCCGTTTTCCATTGACTCCATGAAAAAACAGCTCCATTTACGTCCGTAATTGACGCAGCGAAAAAGCGCCTCAACATGCCATGACGGCTGAAATTACGGAGCTGTTTTCTCCTGAAAACAGCCCCGTAATTTCAGCTGTAACGGACGCTGCCGTGTGAACATACCCTTACAGTGATCTGCAGTAAGCCTTACTACGTGAGGGGCTGAGGATGGAATTCATGTGTAACGAGATCTGTTCACACAGATACGCACAGGAGAGAGTGCCTACTAAACACCAGCTTGCAGGGGGGTGCTCACAGGAGAGGAGAGGCTACTAAACACCAACTTGTGGGGGGCCGCTCACAGGAGAAAGCGCCTACTAAACACCTGCTTGTAGAGGGGTGGTCACAGGAGAGAGCGGCTGCTAAATACAAGCTTGTGGGGGGGGGGGTGCTCACAGGAGAGCGCGGCTACTAAACACCAACTTGTGGGGGGCCGCTCACAGGAGAAAGCGCCTACTAAACACCAGCTTGTAGAGGGGTGGTCACAGGAGAGAGCGGCTGCTAAATACAAGCTTGTGGGCGCTACTCACAGGAGAGGGGCAGCTACTAAACACCAGCTTGTGGGAGGCTGCTCACAGGAGAGGAGCGGCTACTAAACACCAACTTGTGCGGGGCTGCTCACAGGAGAGGGCGATTACTAATCACCAGCTTATGGGGAGCTGCTCACAGCAGAGATTTTCCTGTGGATGCTAAACACCAGCTTGGGGGGGCTGAAAAAAAGCTGCTCTGAAAATTTTTATATTTTCAGTGATTTATAACATAACTTCATAACTTGTAGCTCATATTTTACAGGTAAACCAGTAGAACAGAGAGGCTTGTCAGATCTGAACAGGACAAAGAGCGGTGCTGCATTGCCAAGCACACAACACAGCACCGCCCAGTGTTCAGTACCAAGAAACACAAAAAGCAGAGCAGAGCCGTACTAAATTAAGCGGCACTCTCTTCTCTCTAACCCGCTCTGCCCCTGTGTCTACCTACTCTCTCCCTATGTTTAGCGCCGCAGCATACAACGGCCCTGGACACTGGGAGAGCGTGCCCAAGATCAAGGCCCCACATTCCAGCTGTGGCACGGGTGCCTCAGCTTGCCGACCCCTGATCTAATGTTTGTGGCAGCATCCTGATTCTCCCCCGATGGCAGATGTTGGGGGACAGAAGGGTCGGGCGTGTCAATTTTCAACATTCCTAATCCTTTTGTTCATTTGAAGATAAGCAGCTGCCAGGGGAGTCTGGCTGGGGCTTTCTCCCTTCTCCCTATTGAAACATATGCACGTTCAGCCAATCCATGAATATTTATGGGGAAGTCATTAGAAATAGCCTTTGGCTGACAGTTATCTGAAGTGTATGGCCAGCCTTATGTGTGGACCGGAGGTCAGTTTCTCTAAACAGGCCTATGAAACTAAGATTGAGGGTCTCAAAGGCTTGCATAGAGAGACTTACTTCTGGTTCATACAGAAGAGCTTGTATGATTCGGAGAGTCAGAGTACAGTCACGTGGTACAATGATAGGACTGGTATGGAGAATGATTAATCGTGAATAAAGCAAAAGGCAGGACTTTTATCTGAACAGCATTGTACCCAATGTCCATCAAAAATGGGGACAAAACGAAAAAAAATTGTCATGAGTGCTTCTATAATTCCTTTAATACTTGCAGACTAACGTCAACATGGATAACTAGAATTTCATAGTTGCACTGTATTTACTGATTGAAAAATCCATCAGTTAATTAGACTGAGATCTGCAGAGCCCGGGCAATCTTATTATTAGGAGCTTTATAGTGTACGTCCAAACATTACAATATTGGAATAGTATGACTCCTGGAGCTGAAAATTGTAATTGCTATTACGAATTATCATTACGAATTTGTCATATTTTGCAAAATACTTATGCGAATTTTTGTTGCAATAGCAACGTTGTGTAGTTAATTTTTGTATTTTTATGTAAGACTTCCTTTTCTGTAGTAAAAACATTTTCTACAATACTTACTAACTGAATTCCCCCACCACCGGCTTCTCTTGGTCTGGTTTCTGGTGACTAGGCAATATTGATGTTTTATCCATTTGGACATCATATTACTTGGTTGCATCATCCATTGGCTACTGTGGAAAAAACATGCTACCATGATAAGGCATCAGTGAATCCCAGAGCCATGCAATCGCGTAAAGTTGTATCAGTAGGGACGAAATGCGACCTAGTCATGACACAGGCAGCAAGGAACCGAGGAAGAATGTATATGGTACGTATATTTAACTATGTTCCGCATTTTTTCTAAGCGTACGTGGGACTTAGGGTATGTTCACACGCTGAGAGGCAGTTACGTGTGAAAAGACAGACTGTTAACAGCTGCCTCGTTTCACACGTAAAAGCTCCTCCTCGTAATTTACGAGGCGTCTGAGACGCTCGTAAACCTTGAGCCGTGCTTCATTGATTTCAATGAAGAACGGCTCAAATTACGTGGCAAAGAAGTGCCCTGCACTTCTTTGCCGAGGCAGTAAATTTACGGGTCGTCGTTTGACAGCTGTCAAACGACGACTCGTAAATAACAGGTCGTCTGCACAGTACGTCGGCAAACCCATTCAAATGAATGGGCAGATGTTTGCCGACGTATTGCAGCCCTATTTTCAGACGTAAAACGAGGCATAATACGCCTCGTATACGTCTGAAATTTGGCCGTGTGAACATACCCTTAGGGAGAAGAGGAGTTAGGTTTTTCCCATTTACATTTCCCATATGTATTGTGAACCTGATTCCTACCCTCTACATATGCAGCACAATTTTAGAAAATTGTGGAAGAAACAATCTTAAAGGCCTTACCACCCTACACTGGTTGCATAATGTGTACTGTGCTTTAGTGCTGAAATCTAATGTTATTATTTGCACCCATGTGATACAGCAATATTTACTTTAGAAGTAATAAGTATTGCCGCATATATTTTATGGAATTTTTTAGTTGAGACACAGTACTCGTCTCATTTACCAAAACTGAGAGAGCACATGTCCTTCTTGCTTCTAGTAATCCGTTCACATTCCATTTTCTCTATGCAGTTTAGAAAATAAACGCAGAACTCTGATTAGTTTCTATGGGTAACGTCTTTTTCACCGCACTGGTTTTCATCAGAGATGAGCTAAGTGATTTACTCAGTTCAAGGCTTGTAGCAAATAAGGTCTTCGGCAGCAAACTGTGACGTGCAAACAATTTTAGATTCACCAAAGGTAAATCTAAAAATGATATTGACTTCAGAGTAACAAATTTCTAATCTGTGTTTGGTTTAGCGTGTTACCAGTGTTCCCCCCAGTTATTTCTCTGTTTGAGAGTAACCCCTCTCTATTCTTGATGTGAGTATGACCTCGGGTTATCTTCAAATGTTGGTGAGATGACAAGGTAATGAGAATGACCCAGAGGTCATCTTCATTAGTGTAGTCTTTGACGAATTCACAAAGTAACGCCAGCCAGGTTTCTGCAAATTTGAGATGAAACATATTCTTTTTACATATTTATAATCAATTTTTTTCATTAACGAGGTTCTACATGTGCCAAATGTACAAATACATTGTTGCAGTTGCCTTCCCCATGATAATAATCAGGCATGAGTGCTTCTGTACGCTGAGTTTTTCCCCAACCATTAAGTTAACTGCTCTGGTTTCTCCTTTATGGGGGCACCGAGGTATCTTTTCCATCTCCAAAAGTTGCATTCTTTGATGTTAATATCCAGTTTCTTTCTGGGATTCCTTGGGCCGACTAGAGGAAATAGTTTTTAAAACCTATCTTTTATCTACAATATATAGAACATGTACACGTGCACTTTTAGACACAAACTATGTTATTATTGTACACAATAAGGTCTGAAGAAATAGACTCCAGTGGCAAAATATTGGCTTCAAATGGGGCTGTCTACAGCTGGACATTTGGGAGCCATGATTGTGTCAGAGTCTAGGCCCACTGGAGGATCCACTGGTACACTTATGAGTTAGTCTGACCTGGTTTCTGTATATGCATTTATGTATGGACTTTTTATATGCCTGGATTTGTGGTCCATGTTCCAACAATATGTATTTGACAAAAAACAAGAACGGATCTCGGAAGGTTTTTGTTTTTTCATCATCTGTGTATAAACCTGTTTTTAGCTAAATTCAACAAATACAGCTCTAAGAAAATGTTATTGGTGTAAATGTGCCTACCCCTTGACCCAGCCATGACTGAATGTAATGTGAGGCCCTTTGATGGAATGAAGGGCCGAATTTAAGGCCCCAACAATATGCTGTGTTGGCCATCCCTGTGCTATAGCTACTATGTGGGTCAATAATATGCTAAATGTTGAGATTATGTATTTGTCGATTGACTTAGACTTTTCTATTTTACTGGGTAATCTGATGGATAGGTGAAAAATGTATATTGTAGCAAAACTTTTTTTACTATTACTGACACAATAATAATATATTATATCTACTGTAAATTTTTTGGGGCTGAACGTGTAATTGAGGATTGTTGAATCCCCAGGTAAAACTAAGATTTCAGTGGTAGAGATTAATTTGAATGGATATCGTTTGGACTTTACAAGACAATGACTAATTTACAAGTTAAAATTTAGTTTTCTTATCTGGATATTTTATTGTTTCTTTGCAGTGCAGAATATTTAAATACAGACTTTACTATCCACAAATAAATGACACAATACTATTTTAGAGGGGTAGCAAAAGGGAAGGTAGGGAATCTTTTCCAAAAAAAAAAAGAGAATCTATATATATATATAGTATTAATTATTGGGAAGTGTAGCAATTCCTGGGCAGGTATTATGCATGGCAATGTCTGTATTTTTTTCTGATCCTGCTTCATCTTATCCTTGGATTTGCTGTATAAACTGAAGAAAGCAAGAGAATGCTCTAGGGAAACATCTATTCTTAAAATGGATAAGAACCCTACAAAATGTAATGTTTGCTAAGAGCTTCCTGCATATCATTATTGAGATTTGTTGTCAGTAATTTGACCTGTGTAGGACATGTAAAGACACTTCTAGATTAGCCATTGTTATCACCTTACATCCTAAGATTTAGCTTACAATGTTAATTTAATTATTGTTATGTAATTAATGAAACCCTCATTATTCGTTTTATAAGAAAATCTAATCTTCGGCTAATATTTAAAAAAAAAAAAAAAAAAATCCCCCCTGTGTGACTCATGTACATATTCACAAAACATGAAAAAAGAAGGGATATAATATTCAAGTCACACAATCTCATCGGTTTAGAAAGGGACACGTTTCTGGTCTTTTGTGAAAACAATAATTATCTGATATTGTTACCATGTGCAGTTATATGGATATTTAATGCCATTAATGAAATTTAATTAACATCTAATTAAACTTAATGACTGTGACAGGAGAGAAATAAAATATCATAATATTACAGAGGCTTAAAATAATATTTTCAAGATGGCATCTTGCACTGCTAATTTTCAAAAGTTGTCTGATGGATCATATACCTAGGGAAAAAATTCATTATAATCACTGTAATACATTATTTGGGGAGTTTTCTATGTAAAATATTGAATTGTCCAAATAAAATAATTGGCTACTAAGTTTGGTCTAATGTATATTTTCTTTAATTGAAAGTTAAAGACAACCCATAAAGACCACCCTTTTTTCAGATTGAAGCCTGTCCTGTGATGTTCCTGTCTTCAGACTTACAGACTCATAGACTCTTTTAGCAAAGGCAAAGGTTAAAAAAACGCAAATTAGCTGTGCAAATACAAATTCAAACAGTGTACCATTTAATAAATTTGGCACAATTTTCGCCATCTATCCTCTCTAATTTCATTGGTGCAAAATATGCCCTTATTATGAGCATGGCGCATATGTCAGAGGCTGTGCAACATTTAAAAAAATGAATAATGAGACAAGAAGAGTCGACTATGAGTTTTTACAGAGCACTACAAGCTATCCCTGTGGCTATTGATAAATCTGGTTCTCTGTCACTTTTTCCCCTTGGGCTCCACAGCGACACAGAGTCTCACGATTCTCGCTAAACTTGTATCATTATTATTACTCTCGGGAGACTTCAATGTGTCCCTACGGGAAAGAAGTAACAGGCGTCCTTCTTAAATCAGTTGCGCAGTACCTTGTAGCTTTTTTTTTATTTTTTATATAGGGACACATTACAGTCTCACTTAAGTTGTACTAGTTCCATGTTAACGGAAATCCGAGCTGCTCCATATTGCTGTGGTGTACTAGTTTTTATGTCATCACCACCTTGTCTTTAATAATGCTATTAGCACTGCAGCTACAATGCTCCTTCTATAAAGGTTACCAAGTATTCTATTTCATAGCTTTATGTACCTGAGATACATTTCTGGAATTAAATGGTATATTTGTTTAACCCCTTGGCGCAGAATCACGTTCATGCACGGCATAGAAAGGCAGCCATTTGCGCATTCTGCCATGAATGTATGTGACTGTGATTGTGTGGGCACTGCAGGAGCCCAGCTGTGAATGACAGACGGGACTCCCGCTGCAATGGCTAGGATTGATGAAAACACCAATTCCTGCCGTTTAACTCCTTAAATGCCGCAGTCAATAGCGAATGCGGCATTTAAGTGGTTTGACAGAGGGAGCTCCCTCTGTCACCCATCGGCAGCCTGTGAATGCGATCGCCGACCGCCGATGGGTTGCCATGCTAGCCGGGGGCCTAACAAAGGCCCACAGGCCCGTCCTGGCCATATGCCTATTAGGCTGTGCCAGAGTCATGGCCTAATAGATTGCCTGTCAGTTTTACACTGACAGGCAATAATGCTTTGGTATACAGAGTATATTTGCGAATCGCACTGTGAAATCCCCTAGTGTGGGACTAGCAAAAAACAATTTGAATAGTTAAATAAAGTATATATTAAAAAAAAATAAAAGATTACAGTAAAAATGAAAATAAAATCACTTTTTTTCCATAAAAAGTGTTTTTTATTTACTAGAAGTGTAAAAAAAAAACAACATACACTTATATGGTATCGCCGCGATAACACATTCATTAAACCACCGGGTGAACGGTAAAAGCTTTTTTTTCCCAACAAAAAATAAATTAAAAGTTAATCAATAAGTCCCATGTACCACAAAATGATACAAAGGAAAACTACATCTCGTCCCTCAAAAACATATTTTCTACATCGACGGACAAAATAAATTGGCTCTTATGGCTATTGGAAAGCGGGTATGCAAAAACAAATCATTTTTGTTTGAAAGTGTTTTAATTGTGCAAAAGTAGTAAAACAAAAAAACCTATACATATTTGGTGTAAATAATAATAAAGTTAACATGTTATTTACACCGCAAAGTGAACAGCGTCAATTTGAAACACGAAAAACAATGCTGGAATATCTGGGTTTTTTTTTCTCAATTTCATCCCCAAATTTTTTTTATAAAAGTTAAAGGGGTTTTTCCATCTTGGACATTTATGGCATATCCACAGGATATGCCATAAAAGTCTGATAGATGCGGGTCCCACCTCTTGGATCCGCATCTATCTCTAGAACCCCTAAACCCTGTTCTAGCTTACTCGGCTCGACTGTTTCCATAACTCCCGACCACCTAACCAGGATGTGGCCGGTAGGATACAGGAGCCGAGTAAGCTAGAATGGGGTTTAGGGGGCCCCGTTCTAGAGAGAGGTACGAGTCCCAGAGGTGGGACCCGCATCTACGGGACTTTTTTAGCATATCCTGTGGATATGCCATAATTGTCCAAGATGGGAAAACCCCTTTAAGCAATATAATATATACACCCAAAAATTGTGCAATTAAAAAATACAACTCGTCCCAAAAAAAACAAGCCCTCATATGACTATGTCGGCATAAAAAAAAAAAAGTTATGACACTTGGAAGGCGGGGAGGGAAAAACGAAAAAGAATGCTTGGTCATTAAGCCCAAAATAGGCCTAGCCCTTAAGGGGGTTAATAGCTGGGAATGGGCTAAAGCTCTTTTTTTTTTTAACAATTCCTATTTACAAGACTTTTACAGGATCCAAAGATACAGCAAAATATGTGGTGTTCACCTATATCTTGTTTTTTGCTTTTGCTCTATATATCAAGCCCAGGCTAAATGCAGCTGTGAATGTAAAACCGAAGGCCATCGAGTAGTGATTTACGTGAGCTGGCCCGTCACTTGCTTGTTTTACAGTTCTAGTGATGATTGAGCATATGAAATGCAATTCCTTGCTTAGTCGCACTGAACAATCATCAGCTCCAAGTGACGTTCTTCAACCATTTATTGGCTCACTTTGCATGAGATGTGATCTGAATAAAGATAAATTAATAAAATGTAAATAAAACAACTTTTTTAGATCAAACTAACAATTATTTGATGGAAGGCCAACTGATTTTTTTTAAAAAGTATTGTTGATTTTGTAAATTGAACATTTTAGGAACTTGTAAAGCATTAGATGATTTTTCATGCAATATGGCATCAATGTTGCAGATTGGGGGCACATTCAGACATGGCAGAATTTTTGTTGAACTCCGATGTAGAGAGTAGGCAGTGGAATTCTGAAGCAGTCGTTTTTTACATTGGTTTCTATACATTTTTAGGCAACTTGGTTCAGACGTTGCGGAAAATAACTGTGCGGAATTTAGGCTGCGGTGCAGAATTTTCCCTCCGCAGCATGCTCATTACGTTGCTGAGAAGAAGTGGAATTTCACTGTGGATTTCAGCCTTTGCAATGCAAAAACTGAAATCTGTGGCAAGTTCGCTGTGATATCCGAAAAGTCTGAATTACCTGCCAAATATGCAAATGTACCTGTAGATTCGTTGCGTAATTGCTGCGAATCTGCAGCAACATTTGCATCAGAAAAATTCTGCCACGTCTGAATATGCCCTTATAGTTGGTGATTAGAAACAGAATTGTTTGTCTTCATACACTAGTAATATGTTAAGATTTCATTAGTACATATGTATCAGCTTAGTAATGGGCTGCATTTTAGTGTCCATATCAGGGTATGTTCACACGGCCGTAAACGCCCGAAAAATGGACGAAAATTCGGAAGCAGAACGCCTCCAAACATCTGCCCATTGATTTCAATGGGAAAAACGACGTTCTGTTCCGACGGGCCATTTTTTTACGCGGCCGCTTTGAAAAACGGGCGCGTAAAAAAAGAACTGCGAAAAAGAAGTGCAGGTCACTTCTTGGGACGTTTTTGGAGCCGTTTTTCATTGACTCTATTGAAAACAGCTCCAAAAATGGGCGTAAAAAACGCCACGAAAAAAGCAGCGAAAAACGCAAGTGGCTTAAAAAACGTCTGAAAACCAGGAGCTGTTTTCCCTTGTATTTTCAGACGTTTTTAGTCTAGCGTGTGAACATGGCCGGCCTTGGATACGTTCGACCAGTGCGGTTGCACAGGGCGCCAGCCGCCAGACTACAAGAGGGGCGTCAGCGGGTGTGTGTATCCCTGCGCCGTTGCAACTACCAGCGGGGATACACACACTAACTGCAGTCGCCTTTCCACCCGGGCGCTTCTTAACTTATTTGCCTTCGCTACCGCTGTAGCAGCCATAGCGGCTGCTAGCGGTGACACCGCGCATGAGTGACTGCTATAGCAGTAGCGACTGCATTATATCAGAGCAGGATGGTATCTCCCTGCTCTGCTATCTACTAGCGCCACTGTAGCTCCCTGAAGGAGCGGAATCCCCATGTGGCCGGGGATTCCGCTCCTGGAGCGCTGCTTGATGTCTCTGTCCATATATGGACAGTGACATCAGGGGAAACTCCTGAAGCGGAATCCCTGGTCACAGCGTCAGCATCATGGACACAGATGACAGGAGCTTCTCCTGGAGTGGAATCAACTGTCACAGCGTCAGCAACGCTGTGGTTGGGATTTCCGCTTCAGGAGTTTCCCCTGATGTCACTGTCCATATATGGACTGAGACATCAACCAGCGCTCCAGGAGCGGAATCCCCAACCACATGGGGATTACGCTCCTTCAGGGAGCTATAGTGGCGCGATGTATACTCGAAGGGGTTGGGGGGTGGTTTCTATCTACAAGGGGGCTGTGGGCTGTGTGGCACTACCTACAAAAAAGGACAACTGTGCAGGAGCACACAAAATACACAGCTGTCCCAGCTATCAAATAAATGTGTGGAAATAAACTAAAATATAACTTTTATTTAATCTAGCTAAAAGGATTAATCATTTAGCTAGACCTAATAAAAGTTATATCTTAGTTTATTTCCACACATTTATTTGATATCTGGGAAAGCTGGGTATTTTGTGTGCTCCTGCACAGTTGTCCTTTTTTGAATGTCTATTGCCCGCCAGCTATCAGGGTCATTTCGTAGTCCTTGCACTACAAGGGGGCTGTGAGCAGTGTGGCACTACCAACCAGGGGGCTGTGGGGTGTGTGACACTACCAATCAGGAGGCTGTGTGGCACTACCAGCCAGGTGGCTGTGGGCTGTGTGGCACTACCAACCAGGAGGCTGTGGGCTGTGTGGCAGTACCAACCAGGGGGCTGCAGGCTGTGTGGCACTACCAACCAGGGGGCTGTGGGGCACTACCAACCAGGGGGCTGTGGGCTGTGTGGCACTACCAACCAGGGGGCTGTGGGCAGTGTGGCACTACCTACCAGGGAGCTGTGGGCTGTGTGCCACTACCAACCAGGGGGCTGTGGGCTGTGTGGCACTACCAACCAGGGGGCTGTGGGCTGTGTGGCACTACCAACCAGGGGGCTGTGGGCTGTGTGGCACTACCAACCAGGGGGCTGTGGGGCACTACCAACCAGGGGGCTGTGGGGCACTACCAACCAGTGGGCTGTGTGGCCCACCCTACCAGGGGGCTGTGGGCTGTGTGGCACTCCCTACCAGGTGTCTTTGCGGAACTCCCTAAGAGGGGGCTGTGCGGCACTCCCTACCAGGGGGCTGTGTGGCACTCCATAGCAGGGGGCTGTGCGGCACTTCCTACCAGGGGGCTGTGTGGCACTCCCTACAGGGGGCTGTGTAACGCACTCTACAGGGGGCTGTTTGGCGCTCTTTACAGGGGGCTTTGTGGCATTATCTACAAGGGGGCTGTGTGGCGCTACCTACAAGGGGGCTGTCTGGCGCTACCTACAAGGGGGCTGTCTGGCGCTACCTACAAGGCGGCTGTCTGGCGCTACCTGCAAGGGGGCTGTGTGGTGCTACCTACAAGGGGCTGTGTGGTGCTACCCACAAGGGGGCTGTGTGGTGCTACCCACAGGGGCGCTGTGTGGCACTACCTACAAGGGGCTGTGTGGCGCTACCTACAGGGGGAATCTGTGAGTGGTGGGCTGATGGTCATTTTACTGTGAGTGGTGGGCTGATGGTCATTTTACTGTGAGTGGGGGGCTGATGGTCATTTTACTGTGAGTGGTGGGCTGATGGTCATTTTACTGTGAGTGGCGGGCTGATGGTCATTTTACTGTGAGTGGGGGGCTGATGGTCTTCAAGTGGTTTCCGCTTCTGACCTCAAATTGAAATTAATAAGAGGCAGAAAATACCTGCGGCGCTCGTTTGGAGCTTTTTTTCGTCTTTTGCATTCGCTTCAACAGCTTAAAAAAAAGAAACACAAAAAAAAGGTCACGCAACGCTGTCAGTTGCTGAAGGAATTTTGATGCAGATTTTTTTTGCCTTACAAAAAACGTGCGTGAACATACCCTATGAGTGTAGTGCTTGTTCTTAGCCATTTTCTGTGTTTCTCGAAACAATTTTTGGTAGGGGGCCCTGAGCAAATTTTATTTTTCCAGTGCTGCCTCGAATCTGCAAAGATTGGGAAACGTTGTACTAGGTTACAGGATCCCGTCATGGAGCAGCTCAGTTCGTCATGGGAACGGGTCCTAGGTGAGTACAATTTTTGTTTTTGTTTGGGGGCACTGTCTACAAGGGGGAGGTGGGAGACTGTATGGCACTGTCTACAAGGGGGAGGTGGGGGACCGTATGGCACTGTCTACAAGGTGGAGATGAGGGACTGTATGGCACTGTCTACAAGGGGGAGGTGGGGGGCTGTATGGCACTCTCTACAAGGGGGAGGTAGGGGACTATATGGCACTGTCTACAAGGGGGAGGTGTGGGGATGTATGGCACGATCTACAAAAAGGAGGTGGGGGATTATGGCACTGTCTACAGGGAGGCTATATGGCAAAATCTACAGGGGGGCACTTTACTGTGTGGGGGCCACTAAGCGGACATTATACTGTGTAGGGGTACTACAGGTGGCATAATACTGTGGGCACAATTAGAGGACAAAATACTGTGTCCTTGAAGGGGTTGTAATATATTATATTATTAAATATTATTATTATACTGTATGGGGCACTAAAGGGGCATTATAATTTTATTATGGGGCATTTTTTTTTAATGATGGGATGGGGCGCCGAAAGATCATTTCGCACAGGGCGCCATCTATCCTAGGGCCGGCCCTGCGTGTGAACATACCCTTACAGCTGCAACATACTGACCACACATGGTTTATTGAGTCAAACAGGGCTCAATTGTGATGTGAGGCTTAGAGGAAACCTGTCACATCAAGTATGCTGTCCCATCTGCTGCCAGCATGTTACATAGCATGAGGAGCTGAAAAGATTGATATTTAGTGTTGTGGAAAAATATTCAGTATAACTAGAAATCCCTTCTACCTCTGAGCTTATGAGTTCAGTAGGCAGTCCTATTTAGGGACTGAGAACTCTGTATGCATGCTCATACAGGGAAGCCTGTCAATCATTGAGTCACTTCTCCCATCGGACTAGTAAGCCCACAGTGAGCAGGGATTTAATCAATAAATTAGAAATTATACTGAAGCTTTTCCCATATAGTATATATCAATTTGCACAGCTCCTCCAGCTCTATAACAAGCTGCCACACTAATGCAGGGAAGGCTGTCAATTAGTGGTAGAGACCGCCCACTGGACTCTTCTCTGCATTAAGCCTCATTCAGATGAGCCTATGGGTATGTTCACACGCTTAACAAAAACGCTTAAGGGAAAACAGATTTTCAGCCATCTTTTAAGCATCAAGCATTTTTGGATGCTTTTTTTACCGCTGTTTTTGGAGCTGTTTTTCTATTGAGACAATGAAAAACGGCTCCAAAAACAGCTCAAGAAGTGACTTGCACTTCTTTTTTACGGGATGGATTTTTTACGTGCCATTTTTATAAACGGTGCGTAAAAAAACGCCCTGTGGTAATGAAATGCAGTTTTTCCCATTGAAATCAATGGGCAGATGTCTGGAGGTGTTCAGCCCCCCTATCTTAAACGTCCATAATACGAATCTGTAATACAGACGTATTACTGATGATTTTGCATCAGTATGTCATCAGTATGTCATCAGTATTTCATCAGTATTGAATCAGTATTATGGATCTGCTTTACTGATAGGCTGTCTTCTAGGGAGATCATTGAATGACATAAGGGAGCCCCGTTGAAAAACAGATGCAATATGGATGACATACGGGTGACATACAAATCACATAAGGACTAAATACGGAAACATCCATATTTTCATCACTCTCCATAGACTTAAGTGGGTGTTTTCCATCACCAACATGGATAAAAGGGTATGTGCACACAGGGCGCAGCATTAAAGCACACAGCGTATCCGACTTAGAAACCACAGGGAATTCCGACAAAAAACTGCACCAAATTGTAGTGCAGCTTTTCTAACGGAATTTACGCTGCAGAAAACATAGTTTAGGGAAAAAAAAGCCAATGCTTACCTCACTGACAATGTCATTGCGACTAGTCCCGCTGTTCTCCGTGCAGCCTGGCCTCCTATGATGACGCTGCAGCCCAGGTGACAACTGCCGCCTGTGATTGGCTGCAGCAGTCACATGGGATCAAACGTCAAGTCAGTAGGCCGGGCTGAGAACAGAGGGACGTGTCGCTATAGCAATGGCCGGGGGGTAAGTTTAGACTTTTTGATTAAATTTAAACAAAAATGGGATTTTACATTCTTTTTCTGATTTGTGATTTTAAAAAAAATGCACAGTAGATCAATATATGAATATTTTCTCAGTGAATTTTTTGAGCAGCATGTAGAAAAGAGATTTGTTAAAATCTCATCTGATTTGCTGCTACGGTAATACGCTGCAAATATTTCACAATGAAATCTGTTGTGTAAAATTTGCGGTTAATTCGCTAAGTGTGAACATACCCTGGAAGTCCATATTGTGTAAAGCTGATAGTAACGGGCCTCATGATCCCAGGGCATGGTTTCACTGCACAGTGATGCATAAATAACTTTGGGGAATGCAGCTGCCATAAAGTTGTGATGTGTTACTGTTTATGTAAGGAGAAGATGACTTGAAGACAAGTGCTCTCTAAATATGTTAAATGTTTTTTTATTTGAATACTACATCATTTCATGGTAATATAATGATTTTTTTTTTGTGCATCTATGAAGAGGTTGTTTGGTTTAGAAAACCCATATTCAAAAACTGGAATTCTGAGTTAATAGAGGGGGTACCACATCCTCATCTATAAGCTCGAGCAGACAGAGACTACATAAACTCATCCATGTCTTACACCTTTCTTTTAAATCTATAATTTTTTATTAGATTTTTTGTAGTTGCATTAAAGTTACAAACAATTGCTTCAAGGACAATCAGAGACACATATTAAACCTCTTAATGAAACTGCGTCATTACAAAGCCTCCAAATTTTATCTAAAAGTTACAACCAAAGCTAAGGTAACTAGAACAAAAAAAAAAAAAAGGCATAAAACATCAACTAATCAGAGGCCGAATACATGTACAGATGATTGATTTCAAAGGGCATTGTGTAATTCTTCATTGCACCTGTGGTGGCACTGCAGGGGAATTGAACATTTTCTGCTGGTTTCCGCCACAGATACAGGTGATTGCTGGGGATTCCAGAAGCAGGACACTCTAATCCACTTATCTTTGGGAAAACTTCTAAAAAGAAGAATTGTCAAAACAGCACAAACCCTTTAAGATAGCCATCCTGTTAATTGAACATGCTGCCTTATGTAAGGGCTGCATATTACAGCTACAGGTCCAGACTCCTATCATCCAAAATGGCACAAAAAAATGTCCCTTTTGGGTAATAGGAGAGATGAAAGATTACAGCAGACTCATAGTTGTCTTCCCCGGTTTTCAGCAATTTCTGACTGTTTAACTTTGGCAAAATCCAATAAATTTCTGCAGTCATGGAGTTTAATGTAAAGATTAAGTTTAAAGCTTAACTGAGGGATAAGTTATTTGATTTTAGCTAGAGCAGAGCAGTGACCGGATGCCAAGAATTCGAGAATTGAAAATCATTCTGGGAGTCAGAATTTAATTTAGTATGTTCTTGTACAGAAAGAAACTGTGAACTGCTCAACACGTGGAGACACTACCTCGACTTTGCAGAACTGCCATATTTAAAGATAAACTGTCTAATTTGAGATAATGATATTTTTTATCTACGCTTTGCCTTGTCGAGTAACATCTCTCAGAATTTTTTTAGCTTCTGCTTCTTTAGGCATAGGCAAATATGCACCTAAAATAATAAATGGAAGACTGAACAGCCAGGGTTGTACACAGAAATCATTGGGCCCCAATGGTAACTCAGAATAGGATCTACCCCAGAAAAGGATCGGGGAAAACAAGCAGGTAGGAAAAATGCACTATAGCTACATAAACTGGATTTCCTTCACACAGTAATACTGGATGCCTTCAATCGCCACTAGGGGATGCCTACTGCATATGCTTTTATGTTTTGTTTTTTTATAGCTAGTATCAAACTTGTTGGGAGTAGCGTGAATCTGTATGCAGTGAGTTCCCGTAGTGTCGGCTGCATGTAAACATAATTTTATCATAAAGGGAAGCATGAGAAGCATTTTAGTGCTGGCTCCTCTTACATGGGCCCATAGCAGTGGTAGGTAAACAGCTTAAAGGTTCTGTCCCACCATTAAATATCTTATTCCTTGTATGGATAAAAAAAAGAACAATGTTTGCTATTTACATGCAGTTAAAAAAACATTCCAGTGATGAGTACATTTACTTACATAGTATAGTGCTGCCTTGTTTTCAGAGTGTATAGTGCTGGTGTACTCATATGAATGTTCACTCACTCTCCCCTCAGGCAGGCCAGGCCTCTTCATAGTGATCCTCTGTTCTTAGCATAGTAGCCAATAGAAATTACTTTCTGCCCTACTTGTCAGGGAAGGAGCAGAGCCTGTATGTCAGTATAGATGAGGGCACATTCAGACGCGGCGGAATTGCTGTGGAAATCCTTAGCAGACAGTTTGTCCATTGGTTTCCACACCTTTTTAGTTATCTTCGTGCAGACGCTGCGGGAAAACTCAGCTGCGGACCATAGGCTACAGTGCGGAATTTTCAGTCCGCAGCATGCACTCTCTGTTGCGGAGAAGCGGAATTTCACTGCGTATGTCAGCCTTTGCAATGCAAAAACTGAAATCTGTGGCAAGTCCGCTGTGTTTTCTGCAACGTCTGAATTACCTGTCAAATATGCAAGTGTTGGTGCAGATTCGTTGCGTAACTGCCCCAAATCTGCACCAACATTTGCAGCGGAAAAATTCCGCCACGTCTGAATGTGCGCTAAGTGTGAGTTTACACGCAGATTTTCAAAGCAGATTTTACCCTTTGCAATGCAAAAGGGTAAGATCTGCGTCAAATTCACAACAAAATCTGCGACTAATCTACGACATGTGAACTTAAGCTATGCATCCTGACAGCTGATATGAGTCCTGCACATGCCCACTCAGCCTTTATTTTTTATTTCATTATAGTTTGAATTTTTTTAATGGGTTGCATACTTTGGATGTCTCACAATATACAGTATATCTTTACTACTCTGGATCCCATGTTACCTATCTGCAACTGGCAGAGGGGAAAGGAGACTGATTGGGTACATGACGTGAAGAGGAAAAGATGCAGTATTCAGGACACGGCGCCTGACAGGTAGGTATTCAAAACTAAGTTTATTAAAGTAGGCTTTATTTGTAATTGATACCAGTTGGTATCAATTACAAATAAAGCCTACTTTAATATAGTTCGTTTTGAATACCTACCTGTCAGGTGCCGTGTCCCGAATACTGCATCTTTTCCTCCTAACATCTTGTGTTCGTTTTCCCCCGGGAACATAACTTTTTCTCGTGGGATAGCAGCGGGTGGCAGCCGACGTCCACAACGATCTTCATGAATTCTCTTTTCCATGCTCAGCAATAGTGTTGTGCTTATCCTAGCACAACACTGCCAGGTGAGTGCATCAGCTCGCCTTTGCTCACATTGTCCCCCGTTCCTTACAATATTACCTTAGAGGAGCGCCGTGTCCTCCTCTCTTCGTTTTTCTTCATACAGATATGATTGTGCACAGAGCCCGCCCCAGCAGCACAGATTAGCAGCAGCACAAAGGGGTATACAGGGAAGCAAAAAAAAATATTTGTATAAATGCTAGAAACACTGCAAATTACTTCAATATAGCTATTAATCTCATTTATGGTCTTTTGGTATGAAAACAAATCATGGGATAACCCCTCTAGGTAGATGCTGGTTATTTTTCTTAAAACTTTAGCAACAGTTTAAGTATATTTTTTTAATAAATCTTAAACACGTTCATGCGAACATTTCTTTAAATCAGTAAATGTATTATCATCCATATATATATATATATATATATATATATATACATATATATTGAATACATTCTAAAACTATTCCGTACTTGGATTGTGAAACACCCTATACTCACAATCCATAAAATACTCTTTTTCATAAAGAACTAGTTTGATCTCTCAAGTCCTATTCCTGAGCACAAGTTATTCTAAGCTAACTTTTTGTATCCCTACGTATAGTATGTTGTTGGAATATGTCTTCACATCACCCTGCAGCTTCTACATTGAACTGTCCTTTCATGTCTGTTATCCAACTACTCAGTTTAAGGCCTCATGCACACAGCAATGCCACGTGCACAAAGCATGTACGGAACATGTAGTCCCTATGGAATAGCACTACAGAGCCATAGGCATTTTGAGAGCTGCTGTATGGTGCCACTTTAAAGCACTGTTTTCTCCTCTATATGCAATGCTTCTAAGGAAGAATATCCCTGTAATACGGCATCCCATTAAACATAGCATTATTTTTTTTTCTGT
The DNA here is from genome assembly GCF_050947455.1 of Rhinoderma darwinii. Taxonomy (NCBI): domain Eukaryota; kingdom Metazoa; phylum Chordata; class Amphibia; order Anura; family Rhinodermatidae; genus Rhinoderma; species Rhinoderma darwinii. The sequence continues at coordinate 56,811,433 of NC_134696.1, read as the reverse complement.
TAGATATTGTATGAATTTCTATATGAATTCCATATAACATTGGAGGCATATGGAGGTACAGTGATATAGAAAGTGATATAGAACAGATATATTTGCATGGTATGTTTAATACAGTGGTTGTAAGTTTAGATAGCTTGGATAAAATTATTTTTTCTTTTAGTATAAAGTGATTATATTGGATAAAATCTACTAATTGGTTTTAGGAAATTCCGTTTATGATGAGAAGTAAAAAGGAAGAAATATCCAAAGTAATGCTAAGTATGAAGTGTTATGCTGTGAAATCAACTTTGCCACTTTGTCTGAACTACGTGCCAGCTTGCGAGGTTACAGCAGGTTGCCTTGACTTTTCATCCTGTGAGTGATTCTACAGGGAGTCTTCTGTAATTTCGACTGAAAGAATTTCTGCAACATTATCCGGGGTTTTCACTTTTTTTTCCATGACTTAGCATCACCTGAATGAGTCAGGGAGAGCAAGGCAGGAGACATGAGATGGAGGGTGCTAGAGAGAAGGGCTCCTGGGCTTCCCAGCTGGTGGTTAAACTTGGAAATAGAAATCAGTGGGTGTAACTACAATATGAAGTACACAACTCAACTAACACCACTTATGCCTTGTAATATAATTAGCGAAATGTTAACCTGTCATCACTCCCTTCTCACCTGCCTGTGATAAGTTCACAACTAAATAATGCAGGACGATGAAAAGCAACAGCAAGTGATAAATGAATATCTTTGTCTGAAGCTGCGATTATTCTTGGGAAGAATAACCTCAAGATTAATGTATATACTGCAGGAAAATGAGCAGGCAGGGCCTCTTGAGACGAAGGTAAACTAATGATAATGGCACGTTTAGTAGGTTAAATATAGGATATTATTTATGTTGATGTCTTGTGTACTTTTCATACTCTTCTGTGGGATCTCCGACTGTGGTTGAAACATATGGGCAAATTAATCAACCTTTCCACGCCAATTTTCTGGCATAAGAAACTTGCAAAAGGGCCTTTTTGTGCGCCTTCGCCCCATTGGGGAAAAGGGAGCATGACTTAATAAAAGAAAGTGGGACCATAGTGGCCCTAAAAATTTATTATAATTTACGCCAGAAAACTGGTATTGTTAGGGTATGTTCACACGGCGGGGGTCCGTAACGGCTGAAATTACGGGGATGTTTCAGCCTGAAAACATCCCCGTAATTTCAGCCGTACCGGCATGTGCAGGCGCTTGAACGCCGCGTCATTTACGGCCGTAATTAGCGCTGCTATTCATTGGAGTCAATGAATAGCGGCTCCAATTACGGCTAAAGAAGTGACAGGTCACTTCTTCTACGCGGGCGTCAATTTACGCGCCGTCATTTGACAGCGGCGCGTAAATATACGCCTCGTGTGAACAGACAAACGTCTGCCCATTGCTTTCAATGGGCAGATGTTTGTCAGCGCTATTGAGGCGCTATTTTCGGGCGTAATTCGGGGCAAAAACGCCCGATTTACGTCCGTAAATAGGCCGTGTGAACATACCCTAAACCTACACTAGCTTCTTGCTGGCACAGATTTCACTGGTGGGTTGTAGCAAGGCAGAGGCCCGAGCCGGGTATCGTACCTTGCCCCCCCCCCCCGATCAGATTACCCCCCATTGGGCAATTAAATAAAATAATAATAATTAATGCTTCATTGCTACTCTTCTCCCCTCCAGGTCCCCTCGGGTCCCCTCAGAATGCGGCGTCTCGTACAAGGTCTTGATGCCGGCCTGACGAGGACGTTGTATGTGACGCAGCACTGATAACGCTGAGTGCTGCGTCGCATGTAAGGCCCTGACGCTGCTCGGCGTCAGGTGCTTGTATGAATGTCGGGATGTTGATGGAGCCTGGGGGGACTCAAAGCGGAGTAGAGGAACGGTAGCTCACAGGGAGATGTGCTGCAGACAAGCGACAATTTTTCTGGCCGCATAAAAAAATCAGCCGCATGTGCTTGTACGAATGTTTGTCAAGCCAATCATTAACCTGTATACAAGGGTCTTTAGGGTTTTGTAGGATAAGAAATTTAAGGATACAAAAATCTTGTTAAATGTTCAAATATATCTAAAAACAATGTATCTTTTCCAAACCCCTAATATCCACCTACCCTCATCTGTCTTTTCTTCAATTAGAAAACTCTTAACTAAATTTATGGATTGCCTACAAAATTCTGACCAGAACAAATGACAAATGACAATGGGGCAATATGCCTTCCAGACCCCTTTCTATATTACAAAGTAATTCATGTTAATCGAGTAGTGGACTAGCTAACACAACAACACACCAATATAAAGCTCTAGAAGACTCTGTCGCCATTTTCTCTTAGGCAATTGGTACTCAACAAGGACCACCAGTCTTCTGCCCCAAACTTTTTACAAAATCTATATATGAAATATTGCACACACTCAATTCTACTCCACTATAATTATATAACATATCTGTCCCCTATATTTCCTCACATCCAACATACTCATATCAAATAAAATGCAATTTTATGCAAAATTACTAGAAAACAAGACAGTTTTCTAGTAATTTTGCATAAAATGGTATTTTATTTCCCACATAGAAATATTATTGTTTAAAGGTTCTAACCAGATAGTACATTACCCGGTCTAAACTATGTAAATTTTAGCACCCATACCCGGATATATGCTGGAAATGTCAAAATTATGTGGGCAGCTAATTTTCTCATGTTTTGGACATGTCCCATGGTGCAAACATTTTGGTCGTCTGTGGCGAACGTCCTTGATACCATTTGTGTCAGAACTCTTCCTTGCGGAATTGTATTTCCTACATCTCATGTCTTACACCCCCCCCCCCTTCAAATATGAAATCCTTAGTTAGAGCTCTTCTCGCAGTTGGCAGGTAGTTGCTCTCTGCCTCATAGAAGTCCACAACGCCCCAGTCAATTCCACAGTGTTTATCTAAAGTGGAACATATCTATAGATTAGAGAAGCTTGCTCATTGAGAAAATGGAGATATTGAAGTTTTTTCGTAACAATGGGACTTTTCATCTCAGACACCCAAAACAAATGTTCACGTGAGGGGGGCAATACTTATCGCATTAGTAAAATTTTAATGACAGATTGGAACAATATGTCGCTACGCTCTCCCTGTAATTTTACACCTTATGTACACTTCACCCCCTCCCCCTGCCTAGTATTACCTCCCCAACCCTTCCCTTTTTTTACCCTGTGTTTATAGACACCCTGTTATTAGGCCACTTGACTGAATGAGTCGTATGCTGATTTTCTGCAACAATTATCCTTTGCGTCAGCTAATGTGTTAGCTGTTACTTTATCAATGTCTATGGTTGTAAACCCCACTAAGCTATTTAATGTTATCCTCTCTTTTTTTATTCCTTTAATAATAATAATAATAATAATAATAATAATAATAATAATAATAATCTTTTTAATGTATAAGGAAAAATGTAAAATCAGGAAAAATTTATCTAAGGGCTTATTCAGATGAACGAGTGTAAACTCGTATGTGAAAAACAGCAGTTTTTCACGTGCAAGTTGCACCCGTGCCGGAGCCGTTTTCACGGATCCTCATAGACTTGACATGTCCTATTTTTCACGGACCCTTCACATGGTCCGTTAATACAATGGCCGTGTGAACAGCCCCATTGAATTGCATGGGTCCGTGTGCTGTCCTTTTTTTAACGGACAGCACGCGGATGTATAATATGGTTGTCTGAATAAGGCTTAAAGAGAACTTGTCACCTTCCATTTGTAACTTCTATATTTAAATTATATCCAGACTCCATAGATGTCTATATTCTGAATATCCCGCTATATAGAAGCACAATTGAGCTACCCTGCTTCCTCTCTAGTGTATTCCGAGTCACTACAGACTGGTAAATAATGTCAGACAGACAACATCTTCAAAGCCTTGTGGGTATATTTAAGGAGAAGAGAATGGTTTCTGGTCCTCTGGTTTCATAAAATAGAAAGGATTATTCTCTTTTTAATTTTTTTATATCAATTACAACGTTTCTTGCAAAGTATGACAAAAAACCCAAAACATTATCCATGTGCAATATACAGATCTATGTAAAATGCACAATATTAACTCCACCAGCTGCCATACAATACTATTAGGCCTCATGCACAATTCCGTTGGCCGTCGTACGGCTGTTAATGACGGATCTGTGAAGCACGGACTGCACACGGAGGGCTTCCGTGTGCAGCCCGTTCTTTCACGGACCAAATCAATGAAAGGGCTGAGACTGTGCCCTCAAAAATGGACAGGAGTAGGACCTGTCCTATTTTTGACGGAACGGCCACACGGTTCGTGTGCATGGCCCCATTGAAATGAATGTGTCAGGGTGCTATCAGTTAAAAAAAAAGGTAGCACCCTGAAGAAAAAAACTGAAGTGGGCATGAGGTCTTAGGCCAGGTTCACAAGTAGCGTAAACGGATTTTCTGCAACGGATTTAATTGCGGAAAATCTGCAGCGTATTCCAGTAGCAGCAAAGTGGATGAGATATCAACAAATCTTTTTTTAATCCGCAGCATGTCAATTTATGTTGTTGGATCGCTGCTTTTCTCTTGCGGGTTTTCTCCATTGAATTTAATGGGGAGGTAAAACCCGCAACAAATAGCAGATGTTTCAATTTTTGCGGCGAAACGGGCTCTTAAAGATCATAAAATGCTCTGTCATTTCTGTCCTCACTGCTGCTGATCACAAACAACATTTAAAACATTCAGGATTTTTTATGCTCTGACAATTCACTTAAGTTCAACTTAAAAAGAAAAAAAGAACAGTTAAAGTGCTCCGAGTGTCAGGGCTAGCTGAGATAACGTTATTCCTTATGGACAATCATTTCACATGAGCACTTTGCATATTTTCCAGCATAAAAAATATATAGTTCATTGCTTGTTTTTTGTGATGACAATCAGGAGCTACATGGTGGAAAAAATGATACAGAGTGTATTTGAGTTTACTAATGAATTCTTACTAACTCCGAAAGCCAACACAAAAATACCAACATTGTATCTCTGCTTCAATTAATCACTGGATCAAACTGGCCCGCCGGAGTATCAGAGGATCCTCTGGTGGGCCCAGGCTCTGATACAATTGTGGGCTCCAAAGGCCCAAAAGAATGCAACCCCATTTTAAGTTGACTTCAGAACAATCACTACAACTAGGGTCTATTTCTTATTAGGCGAATCACACATAACCTATTAGACTTCATTGATGAAATGTCCTGTATGTGCACTGATAACAGCAAAGTTTTCCATGAAAATAAAAGTTTATGTTTACGTGTTCCATATAGAGAGAGGATGGACCCAAAAAATGACTTCACCCGGTGGGCCCACCAACACTGTTTGAACCTCACCATTACCCTTCAGTACTAATGTAAACTTGGGCAGATTTATTTTGTATGATAAATACCAGATTAATAGATCAATAATGCCAAAGAGCGGCCAACAAATTCTCACTGTTCACTTTAGGACCCCTAGTCTAGGACAATGGTTGTACTCAGGGCACAACAATAATGGGTAATAGGGAAAATATGTTTTTTAAGAGAACGGAAACGATGGCTAAACAGAGATAATTTTCTTAACACAATAATATATTACATCCACTGAATGCATTCACAATTTGCATTTATTCTAGTTATAGTGCTTTGCAGCTGGATCGGCAGGACAACTGCCTATTCAACTATTCATTGAAATTAATGGGTTTGGGTGAAGCACCTGTCAGTCATTGGGCAGCCATGATGGGCGCTCCATCCAATCAGGGCTTCTTTGGAAAGCAATGAATGCTTTCAATGAGCGCTCATTAAATTCTTAGATATGACGGACAATTAAAGCTGCGGATCTGTGTCAAAATTTGCATATGAAACATGCAGATTTTGTTGCGAATATAGCAGCGGATTTGCCACAGGTTTCAGCTTATGCATTGCAAATGCTGAAATCTGCGGGGAAAATCTTCAGCTTTCCAGGAATAGACTGAGCATGCTGTGATTTGAAAACCTGTAACATGCTCTGCTCTTACTGCATATCTTTTTGCTACATGTGGATGTGGTTTTAAAAACCCCATTCGCTTGTATTGTACTGTAATTTGCTGCAGATTTGCAATGTTGAATCCGCCTCGCAAATCTGCAGTAAATCTGCCAAATACGAACATGCCCTTATACTTTTAAATATCCACTTTAGTATCCTGCATTCTTTAAGAATGAGGCATGTGAAATGTGATATCCCGAGATTAATATTGCAGATAGTACAGTGTAGTGATTGTCTTTTGGATTATATTTTTCCTATATGCTGTAATTTACAGTATTATTTGCGTACAGATATGTCACCCACTATAGAAGAACGTAGTTTCATGGTTTATTTGATGTGCTTTCCTTTGCATACACAATGACTCTGGCAGCGACATTAGAAGAATCATGCTGCTGGAAGGAGAGTATCATCTTGTTTTATGCCTTCTCCCTTTGGAACCATAAATGAATATTATAAGTGTGTGCGTTGGAGAAGTAGAGCCAGTGACTATATAAAAAGTAGAACACACACAATCCACAACACATGGGAGATGTTCTAAAAACCAAACCTGAAATGTTAAAAAATTCTCAGCCAGTTTAAAATACAATTATACTGACCGTTAAAATAAATGCAGTCTTTACAGTGCTGGGATTGAATGTATTAGAAGATATTTATCCATACCACCCAAATCACTCTTAACAAATGAATTAAATGTTTCCATTGGCTGCTAAAGCCGTCTGTGTCCCAGGGAGCCCTAGATCAAGTTAGCCGTTCACTCCTACAAGAGATGAGAAGAGAGAGGATGGTGTATACAAGTGCCAGACCCACATGACAATTACATACCACCATATACATAACAGTCTTAATCGTCTTTATACCAAATTTACATGTATCCTCTGTTTGGCAGTTCTCTTGTATTCCCATCTACGGAGGAGGGAATAGGTTCCAGACACCCCTTGTATGACTTATTTCAAGGGGAAAACCAAATGAATCAGCAAAAAAAACTGATATAGCAGATGCATTCCAGAGAGCGGAAGGGTCTACCAACCCCCCATACAAATGAAACAGTCAGATGATCCCAGCCCAAAATGAGAGGACCTGTAGACATCAATTTAATAAGTGATTCATATGTACAAGTTAAAGAACTTTTGCCGTCATAAATCTATCTCTCTAAATGTAAAGTGGGTTTATAGGTTGTAATGGGGATTGTGTTTACTATACGAATGTCTACCACATCACAACTTTTCTTTTTATGGTGGAAAGCATGAAACCACCAATAAGCCAGTATCAGACAGTTACATAGGTTGGGCATTCTGCTTTAGCAATGCACATTGTTAGTCTGCTATTCCAATACAAACTTTTTACAAAAAAAACCTGATCTTGAAAATGATGTGATTTTCAGCCGTTTTTAATGCATCAAGCGGTTTTTGATGCGTTTTTTTTTTGTGGCCGTTTTTGGAGCTGTTCTTATATTGAAACAATAAAAAATGGCTTCAAAAACGGCTCAAGAAGTGACATGCACTTCTTTTTTACGGAGCGTCTTTTTACAAACGGCTGCATAAAAAAAACGCCCCGTGGGAACGAAACTCAGAAAGAAAAATTCAGACTGACGGCTGAACTGACAGCTCGGCTGAGAGTGGGTCCTGTGTATGTCCAACGTACAGGATTACAATGATATCATTCTAAGGTCATCAACTATATGTGATCAATGTTACTGTGATACTGTGTGTTAGCCACACACAGTTTCCACTATTAGCCAAGCCGTCAGTTCAGCTGAACTGACGGAACTGGCTTATAGCAAACAATACAGCAAAACTAAATCTAATCTTTAATACAAGTCAAATCAAAATATGTTTAGAATCACATAAAACTTTGAATTAATTAAACAAAAGCTTTCAAATGTGGTTAAAGAATTAAAAATCAAGTTTGCTACATCCGCATTGAATTCTCTGTGCACGGGCAAATCAGGATACACTGGGATCAAATGATTCAGAATACAGATGTCCAGCCCCAGTGGATGTCAATAAAATCTTCTGCTTTATTTGATGGCACAATGTTAAATTGACTACTTGCCCTCACTTGGATTTTAACTTGATGCTGTACACAGCTTTAATAGCCGTATATCACATGTTCCTCAGTGAACCTTCCTATTGGCTGTTTGAACATTTAAATATATCATGTTTGTTTAACTCAACTATGCTATGACCAAGGAAACTTTGCATGCCTGAAACATGTAAGAAGAATTTGTTACCATGTCCTGTGTATCCTGTTTTGATTTTTACTATGTGCCGTCAAATAAATCTGAATATTTTACTGACTCTATACATATTACCATCATACTGTTACTAAACAAAACCCACTATATCAAGACCAACATTACCAATAATAACACTGCATAAGGAACAAATAATATCCCCAGATAATGAACACAAATTACCACCACATAGTGACTGAATACCATCACCACACTGCTATCAAACAATAACTCCACACTAGGACCACAAATGACCACCACAAAGTGACGAAATAACACCACCATACTTCTTCTGATTAATACCTCCAACCCAGAACCACATATTACCACCACATAATGACTAAATAACACCACCGTACAGTTATGAAAAAATATCTCCACAAAAGGACCACATTTTACCACCACATAGTGACTGAATATTACAACCACACTGTTATCAAACTTTACCTCGACACCAGGACCACATATTACCATTACATAGTAATTGAATAATATCACCATACGTGTTCCTTAATATGACAGCCACATCAAGACCACATACAGACGTAGCCAATTTTATCTTGACTCCGTTCCGATCCAAAGTAGAGCATGTCCTACTTTGGTCCGGGATTCTGTGACCGTGAGGCCCATGCAAGTCAATGGGGCCGTCCAAAAAACTGAAGGCACACGGAAGGCATTCGTGTGCCACCCGTGTGCCGTCCGTGTGTGACGGAGCCGTTGCCTAGCAACGGCTGGGCGGGCAGAAAAACATAACAGAAATATTACACTAATCGGCAGCCACTTGTCTCTATCAATCACTGATAGAGAAAAGAGGCTGCTGATTAAAAATAAAATAAAAATCAGTTCATACGTACCCGGTTGTTGTCTTGGTGACGAGTCCCTCTTCTTCCTCCAGTCCGACCTTCCTTTCTGACGCGGCAGCCTGTGATTGGCTGCAGAGGCCGCTGCAGCCTGTGGTTGGCTGCAGAGGCCGCTGCAGCCTGTGATTGGCTGCAGAGGCGGTCACGTGGGATGAAGCGTCATCCCTGGAGGCCGGCCTTCTGACATCATCCTGACGTGCGTGACCGCCACTACAGCCTGTGATTGGCTGCAGCGGCGACATGGATGAAACGTCATCGCTGGAGGTCGGACAGGAGGAAAGTAAGTATGAAATGTATTATTATTATTTTTTATTACATTAAAATTGTATATTCCGTGCGCCAAGCATGGTACTGTCCAGGGTGCTGAAAGAGTTACCGCTGATCAGTGCAGCTCATTAACTCTTTCAGCACCCTGGACAGTACCATGCTCGGCGCACGGAAACGGAAACACGGAGTGCACACGGCCGCTAAAACGGGCACACGGATCCGTCACAAACGGCCGTGAAAACTGTGGCGGAAGTGTGCACGAGGCCTTATAGCACCATACTGTTATCAAATAATACCTCCACACTATCACCACATATTACCACCACATAGTGACTGAATAATACCACCATACTGTTCCTGAATAATAAAGCCACACCCTGACCACATATTCCCACCACATAGTGACTAAATAATATCACCATACGGCTTCTGAATAATACCTCCGCACCATGACTACATATTATTACCACATAGTAATTGAATAACACCACCACACTGTTATCAAATAATACCTCCGCACCAGGACTACATATTACCACCACATGGTGAATTAATAACACCACCACACTGATATAAAATAACTTTTCACAAAAGGACCACAAATTACCGCTACAAAGTGAATAAATAATACTACCATACTTTTACTGTATGATACCACCACACCATGACCACATATTGCCACTACAGATGGTAATAATGCCAACCTTGGTGCCCCACACAGTAAAAGTATACCCCTTTTGTGCCCCCTATATGACCTATACAGTAAATGCCACTTTTAGTTCCCCATACAGTAATAGTCTCCCCTTAGGACCTCATCAAATTATAGTGCCACTTTTATTGCCCCCTCCCACACAGTATAGTGCTCCTGTGCTACTCCTTGTGGTCAAAATAGTGCTTCCTTTGTGCCCTCACTCATTAATCATGCCCCCTTTGTGCCACCCCTCAGTACAAATTCTCCCCTTTTATGCCTCACTTAGTAATAATGAGCACTTGCTCCCACTCAGTAATAATGCCCCTTTATGCCTAGACTCAGTAATAATGACCCCTTTTTTTGCCCCACTCAGAAATAATGCCCCCTTTTATGCCCCCACTAAGAAACAATGTTCCCTTTTATGCCCCCTACAGAAGTAGTGTCCTACTTCCCCCATTAATGGTGCCCCCTTTGCGCCCCAGAAAAATAAAAAACACCTAAACTGACCTAACCTGCTTCTCACGAGGAGTTGGTACTCCTTTCTCTTTTTCTCTGCAGTCAGTGGCCTGTCATTGCGCCACCTGTGGCTCAGTCATAGTTTTCAATACAAAGGAGACTGTTGACTGCCGGCCCTGTAGTAACTGCTATTGCTCCTAGTTACGCCTCTGTCTTTGTACAAAGGAGGCCGTTAATGCGCAAATCTCTGGTGTGAAATCCTTAATCTCTCTGCAGGCTTATATCTTCATCCTTTTAGCGGGTTTGTGCTGTTGTGATGGAGACACAGTTATATCACCCAGTTCATAGAAATCTGACCCGATGTGTACCTCTCATGCACTTAAACCATTTATGTTTTGAGAAGCGGCTAAGAATAAACTGCTTGACAACAAGAAAACACATTGAGACCTTGCCATCTTCTCATGTGTTTTTTATGTTTTGCATTGTAATTAATTTAAAAGGTTTCCTTTTGTTCTTTTTTTCTCAAGTCTCTTGAGCCTTTGCTCATCTTTAGAACATTCTAGCCCCCTGTGTTAATTGTCAAAGATGTAACTAGGTTTTTCTTATGACTGTTGAGTCGCAGTTTTCCCCTTAATTTTCTTCAAGCGCGTTGAGAGTCGTACTTACGGCATAGAGTTCAGGTAAAAATATTTTTATGATACGCTTGACAGCCACGGTATACCTTAAATAAATCTTCTAGTGCTTTCACAGCAATTTGTTCCTCTTGTACAATATTTTCTTCTCGTATTAAACTGGGTTATGTCATTGACAGGAATATGAAATGTATGAATCACATTTTGCCATTTGAAATTCCTGAGATACTGTATATGTTATTATACATTTGCTGCGGAGGTACCTGATCAGTGTAGGGTATGAGCAGCAGAAATGAGCTTTGAGGTAGCTTAGCCAGATGTCGTACAGCCTGTCAGACATTATATTGGTTGTTATGACAGTATTCATTTTGAATTTTGCTGTTTCCCTGCATAATCGCACATATAGTATCACTCCCTTCTTGTCAGGTAAAGAAGATGTTATCACTGAAAGCATCTTTACTTATTACTACTAGTTTTTAGGTTACTTTTGAATACCATAGGCAATCTTTGTCTCTAGGATGTCTGTTTTGAAAGCAGTTTAGTATTCTGAAATTACAATTTTGATGACAATGTTCTAAAAAGCTATAAAATTCACCAGTGTAGTATATCAGTCCATTCAACAAAAAGTACAACCAAAGGGGTAAAATGTATTAAGGCAAAAATTAGGTTAGTGACTGGAACGGAAAAGCCATTATTTATGAATGTCCAAGGTATGAAATACATCTGTGCATAGTATGGGCAATATTTCAGGAATGCATGGAGGCATGGTATGACATGTCTTTGTATGCATCATGAACATGCGTCTTTGAAGAATAGAAGTCTCCACTGACATGAAATATGACAATGTAAAATATTTAGAAATTCTATTTAATAAGGCATTCAGTGCTTTCAGGACAACCCCACTGTTACTTTTGTATAATAGTTTTTGCAACTCTGATCAAATAGACGCATGGTAAATAAAATATATCTGCAGTATGCAGTTAAAGCAGATGGAGATAAATACAATAAAAGTCACCAATGCCCTGCTCACTCAATAAGTGCAGAGCTCTAAACCTCCTCTGGCATTAACATCTGCAAAATACTGTGCCTAGGAGCTTCATGGCATGGTATTCCATGGCCGACCAGATGCATGCAATCCTTACATCACCACGCACAATGCCAAGCGTCGGATGGAGTGGTGTAAAGAACGCCGCCACTGGACTCTGGAGCAGTGGAAATGGGATCTGTGGAGTGATGAATCCCATTTCTCTATCGGACAGTCTGATGGACGAGTCTGGGTTTGATGATGGACAGGAGAACGTCACCTACCTGACTGCATTGTGTCAAATGTAAAGTTTGGTGGAGGAGGGATAATGCTATGGGGTTGTTTTTCAGGGGTTCGTCTAGGGCCCTTAGTTCCAGTGAAGGGAAATCTTAATGCTTCAGCAAACCAAGACATTTGGGACAATTGTATGCTTTCAACTTTTCGGGGAACAGTTTGAGGAAGGCCCTTTTCTGTTCCATCATGACTGTGTCCCAGTGCACAAAGCAAGGTCCATAAAGAAATGTTTGGGGTGAGTTTGGTGTGGAAGAACTTGACTGGCCACACAGAGCTCTGACCTCAACCACATTATACAACTTTGAGATAAACTAGTACGGAGATTGCAAGCCAGGCCCTCTCGTTCAACATCAGCGTCTGACCTTACAAATGCTCTTCTGGATGAATGGGAAAAAAGTTCCCAGACACAAGGGCGGACTAATTCCATATTAATGCCTAAGGACTTAGAATGGGAAGTCACAAAATCTCCTGTAGGGGTAATGTGTAGGTGTCCCAATATTTGTGTCCATATAGTGTGTATATATAGTGCAAAAGGTTGAGAGGGTTAATCTGGCAAGGGATATCCCTAATCAGCAATTAAAAGGTTAACCCTGTGACTGCTCTTCCCACAGCGGGTGTCAGCTCTAGCATACAGCTCCTGCTGCAATCACCGGGATCGGAGTTGAATCTGATGCCGGCTGTTTAAGGCCGTGTTCCTACGTAGCGTAAAGGCTGCAAAATTTCCACAACGGAATTCTGTGCGTAAATCCCACAGCATTTACAGTAGCAGCAAATTAATGAGATTTAGAAAATCTCATGCCTACGCTGCGGAAAAAAAACAAGCAAAACTGTTCATAAATTGACCTGCGGTGCAGATTTTAAAACCATGGCATGACAATTTATGCTGCGTTTTTGTTGCCTTTCTGCTGCAGGTTTTCCCTATTGAATTTAATGGGGATGTAAAACCTGCAACAAATAGCCAAGTGTGGCTACTTTTGCGGCAGAATGGCAGCGAATACGCAACTTAAATAAAAAGCTTATACCTACAACCCGGGCATTGTCATAACGACGCTTTCTTCTATTCTTCTTCCAGGCCGGCCTCCTGGAATGACGTTTAATCCCATCTCACTGCTGCAGCCAATCATAGAAATTCTGCCCAAAAAAAATGCACCACAATGTGGTGTGGTTATTCGGACAGAACGTGCTCAGAGTTCTAGGTCATGTAGGCTGCTTCGTTTTATGCAGCGTGTCCGAGCTGTGGAAACCCGATCTTAACCCTCATATACCGCTGTTAATATTGACTGCAGCACCTAAGTGGTTTAGTAGAAGAAAGAGTTAAACTAAAAATATATCAATTTGGTATCGCCTTAATTGTAACGGACCGTTGAATAAAGTTGACATATTATTTCTATGATTTGGATTCTGTCAAAATAAATCCCCAAAAAGCAATGGTGAAATTTATTTTTTGTTTTGTTTTTTTTCATTCCTCAAAAAAAAAACAAATAAAGTTTATGTAATATATTATATGTACCCCAAAACGGTGCTATTAAAAAATAGAACTCATTTCGCAAAAAGCAAGCCCTCATACTGCTACAATGAGTAAAAAAAATCAGAAGTCGGACACTTACGTGTGATTGTTATGCGAGCGCTGTAAAGGAGGAGTCCGGCGTATTCATGAGCTGCCGCTCCCCCTGCCCAGCCACTGCAGATTTGTCAGTTTTCTCCATCTGCACAGTAATAGGGAGCGGGTACACTGTGGTTTTTCTGCAAGAACTTGAATTGTGGAAGATCCGCAGTGTAGTACAGTAGCAGCAGCGTGGATGAGAATTGAACAAATCCCATCCAAACACAGCAGAAAAACTGTTCATTAATTGACCTGCGGTGCGTTTTTTTAATCCGCAGCATGTCAATTTGTGCTGTGGAATCGCTGCACTTCTGTTGCTGGTTTTCCCCATTGAATTCAATAGAGAGGTAAAACCGGCAACTAAGAGCCATGTATTGTGACTTTTGCAGCGAAAACGCTGATATTCCACCGCAAAAAAACACAAATAAGGGAAAAAAAAGCTGTTCTCGATGAAAAATCAATAAAAAAGCTTATACTCCACCTCGGCTGTTGTCATAGCGACGTGATCCTTCATTCTGTGCGCAAGCCGGTCCCCATGAAAGACGTATCCTCTTATGTGACTGCTGCAGTCAACCAAAGACTGCAGCGGTCCTATGGACTATCGCTTCATCCCAGGAGGCCGGGCTGCGCTCAGAACAGAGGAACGTGTCGCCATGACAACGCTCAGGTGCTGAGTATAACTTTATTTATCACTGTAGTATTTCCTATGCGGACATTCGGCCCAAAAAACTGCACCACAATTTAGTTTGGTTTTTCAGGCGGAATTCCCTGCTGTTTCCAAGATGGATACACTGTGTACTTTTAACGCACCTTATCCATCCTGTGTGGCCCTACCTTAAAGTTGCTGACAGGTTTCCTTCAAGGCCCAAAATAGGCTGAGTTCCTAAAAGAGAAAACCCCTTTAAGGAAGGATTCCCATGGGTTGAATACGCCTAAAAACAAACTATGCAGAGTATCCGAGCTAGAACCCGCAGCACATTCCGTCTGAAAAACTGCACCACATTGGAGTGCAGTTTTCCGGGCAGAAATTCCTCTGCAAAAAGCATCGTTAGAAAAAAAACGTTCATACTTACCCTGGCCGTAGTCATGGTGATGCGTCTCTCTGTTGATGAGTAGTCCAGACTCCCAAGATGACGCTGTGGCCCATGTGACCACTGCAGCCTGTAAGGAGGCTGGCCTGGAAGAAGAACAGAAGATAGCGTCACTATGACAACGCCTGGGTTGTAAGTATTAACTATGGCTATTTGAATTCAATAGGGAAAACCCGCAACAGAAAATCAATGAAAACGCAACATAAATTGACATGATGCAGATTTAAAATCCGCACCGCAGGTCAATTTATTAACGTTTACACTGTGTTTTGTTCCCGCAGCGTGGGCATGAGATTTTCTAAATCTCATGCACTTTGCTTCTACTGTAAATGCTGCGGAATTTCCGCATAGAATTTGGTTGCAGAAAATCTGCAGAGGAATCTCAAAAAACCTCAGTCACTCGTTGTACAAACGCGACAAACGCGACAAAACTTTCCACATGCTGTATGTAAAGCTTATTTCTGTTACAACTTTTTTTAGGCTGAGGAATAGCTATATTTGCGTTTGTTGGGCTTAAACTAAAGCTACTTTTGAAGAAAAAACAAATGGGTATAGAGCTATTTTTAGTGTTTAGTATTTACATTTTTTGTGGGCATATATATATATATACATATATATATATATATATGTATATATATGTATATATATATATATATATATAAAAATCACTTCATATACACACATGTGTATATGAAGTGTGAAGTGATTTAACTTTTTTATTACCCCCCCTAGAAGATGGGATTGAATTGCTTGCACAATATACTGCAATAGTTATGTATTGCAATATATTGTGTTTTTACTGGCTCTTATTAAGTCCTGCCTCTGGCTGGGCATAATAGGAGCACAAAGATGGTAGACCAGGGGGCCTTCATTAGGCCCCCCTGCTGCCATGATAACCATCGGCTCACCCACTTTCTAAAAGCTTAGATGCCACAGTCACCATCGTTAGAGAAGTGTGTTAGCTGTAATATACAGCTGACACCCGCTACCCGTCAGTCCACTTTATATAACCCCTCCTATGATGTATATAGGCAGAGTTTAGTCGGAAATGGTTAAAGAGCCCACTTATTACAGTATAGTTCCCACATAATAGTATATTTTGATTCCCAAATGCTTGTGGTTTTAGGGATAAAGAGTAACTAAACTTTCCAAAAACTTTTCACAGTGGCATGTCAGAAGTTTCAATTGATGGGGATCAGAGCACTGAGACCCCCACTGACCAAGTCGCAGAAGTACTCGGGTGAGCGCTGAGCCGTTAGGCTTATAGACTTTCTATTGAGCCCGTACACCACTCGCTCGGCTCTCTGAGGAAAGATGATCAGAAACAAAGCGGCACAGTGCTCAACCAAATACTTCTGCAACTTGGTTTTAGCAATCGGTGGGGGTCTCAGTGATCTGATCGATCAAAACTTCTGACATGTCACTATGATATGTCAAACGTTTATTGAATGTTTATTTACCCTTTTATTTTAATCTCGGGAGGTAGCACGGTAAGAGTTGACAATACCTGGTGGTCTAGGATGGTGAAAGTGATTAATTGTGACATTTATGTCTGTCTGTCTAGGGAAATCAATAGGTTAATGGAGACATCCCTATTGGTCTAGGGCAGCGAAGGAGTTCCTGTTCTTAGGCCGTATAGGGAACAAGGACCAGTTTCTCACCCAATAAAACTAACCCTCAGTACCTACAAGAAGTAATTTCTTTTTGAGGTATTAGCTGGCCCTCATGTTGTGATGTGGACTGTCTTTATTACATTTTATATTCTGTCGTCTTCTGTTGATTCTGCCCATTTGCATTACAAGCTTGTAGTGGGTGCTATTTATATTTCACAGTTCACTTCTGGTCCTGATTATTTATAGTGATCTCCCTGGCCTTGGCTGAATGTCAGACGTTCTTTTGACTGAATTCATCTGCTGAAATACATGCACGCTTTCCTTAGGGTCGCCTAACCCTTTTATTTGATTTGTCGCTAAAACCACATGTATAATGCATATCCTATCATTCAATTAGTCTATATTAGCAATTTTCTTCCCCTTATATCTCAGCTTATACCAGGCTATGATATGATCGTTAATCAGGACTACAAACGTACAAGTCTGTTCAGCCAGTTTGAACTCATTTGCATGATGATCAATTGATATACCATCTTTCAGAGTAAGTAAAAAATAGTGTTGTTTTTTTTGTAGGCACAGGGAAAACTAGTTCTGGCATCTTTCTTCACACAAATCCTGTTCATGAAGATAAAAGCATAGACACAGCTAAATAAGATGTTATTTGTTAGGTTATAATCAAAGCGGTTGCCAGCACTACAAAAAAAAGAGTCTGTTTTTTATTTACCTAAAGAGCGCCACTCTTTTCCATGGGCTGGTTTGGTATTACAGCTTTGTCCCATTTAAGTGAATGAGGCTAATCTGCAATACCAGACACAACCTATAGACAACAGTGTCACTGTTTCTGGAAAAAAGCAGACCTTCTTATTAACAACTATTAAAATCCTAGTAATTTACATTATATAATACACTATCCAATATATTATTTATACTATCAGAGTTTATTTCACAGATCCCCTGCTGGAAAAATCCTCATGCATAAATCTCATAAGCTCTGGAATTTTATATTCTTCAAACTTATTGTGTTGATTTATTCATAAAACGAAATGTTCATTGATGCTGTAACAGTTGTTCTTTCCACTAGAGAAATGATTACTTGTGAAGACATCAAGTATAAACATGTCTCCTACATTCAGTTTTAAGGTCTTCTGCATCATTTTGACATTTTCACTGAACTCACGTGATAAATATGCAAATGTAGAAAATTACACCTATATAAACAGGCATCAATTCATCATTTATGTTTTTTGTCATTTAACAAGTTATAAACTGAGGATTTGATACAGGATTTGGTACATATGATGACGACGATGATGACGATGATGGTGGTGGTTGTCCATAGACAACTCCTACAATGTCCGAGTTGGTTGAAGAAGTTGTCATTGTAAGCAAATGTTCAACCATTTCTAGAGCATTGAAATACAAAATTGGGTTAATAGCCAAACCAGAGTCACCCATTCAAAGCTCTATAAGGAGTCGGACATTGAGTTACAAGGTAGTCACCTATAGGTGGCAATAGGGAAACAGTTTTCTTCTTTCTGGAGGAGAGCTATTTTGCATACTTATTCTCAGGGGGCATTTCCCTTAAAGGGGTTTTCCCAGAATCATAAATTATCACCTATTCGCAGGATAGATGATAATTTTCTAATAGCTGGGAACCTCGTCATTTGTGAGAATGGTGGTCCTGAACCCCCGTTCCTCCTCACCTCTCGACCACAGTGAGGAGGGCAATGAATGGGACGGCAGTCGAGCATGCACGCAGCCACTCCTTTCAAAGTCTTTGGGAATAACAAAAGCAGCCGAGTGTTGTACTCGGCTGTTTCCATCAGTCCCATAGATATTGAATGGAGTGGTAGCGTGCATCCTCGTCTGTGGCCCTATTCGATGTCCTCACTGCGCTCAAACAGTATGGGCCCCAGCAATCATAAAGTAGTCACTTATCCTATGAATAGGTGATAATTTATAATTCTTGGAAAACTTCTGTAAGACTTTCTACCAGCTTAATCTCTGCAATGAAAAGCTATACCTTTAAAGAGCTGCTACAAAGGCATCTTAGTCAACCACCCAGAACCCTACTCTGTACTGATGAGAAACAAAACCTCTGAAACAGTGCTGTCTAGATATGGGTGTCTCGCGTTTGTGAGTCATGTTTCAAGGCTCCATAAAGGGTCGGACATTGACTTGCAAAGTAGTCACCTATAGGTGGGACTAGAGACAGTTTCTGTCTTTTCGGAGGACTGCTCTTTTAAAGGGGG
This sequence comes from Rhinoderma darwinii, assembly GCF_050947455.1. Lineage (NCBI taxonomy): Eukaryota > Metazoa > Chordata > Amphibia > Anura > Rhinodermatidae > Rhinoderma > Rhinoderma darwinii. The sequence goes on along the minus strand of NC_134696.1, from coordinate 56,792,396 downwards.
TTTCCAGTACCATAAAATTGATGGCCTATCCTGAGGATAGGCCATCAATATGTGATCGGTTGGAGTTCGACTCCCGGAACCCCCACCTATCAGCTGTTTTGAAGGGGCTGCAGTGCTCGTACGAGGTAGGACCTGGATCTATCGGACATTTATGACATATCCTATTGATATGTCGTAAACGTCCCACGTGGGAAAACCCCTTTAACCCCTTCGCGCACCCAGACGTGCCATTACATCCAGGTGCGGGTGGTGATGCTTGGAGCGCGCTCATGCGCTGAGCGAGCTCCATATGCAGCGGTTGTCGGCTGTATTTTGCAGTGGACACATGGGACTAACAGCCGGGAGCAGCGATCGCGCTGTTCCTGGCTGTTTAACCCCTCATATGCTGCGGTCAATCGCGACCGCAGCATCTGAGGCGTTGAAAGGCGGGGGGCGGCCCCTCTGACAGCTTGTTGCCTAATGAAAGCCCCCAGGGCTGCCTTGCCTCTGTTAAGCCCTGCCTGTGATAAACGTTAGTATTGCAGTATATTGTACCAGCGATCTAACAATCGCTGATTCAAGTCCCCTAGGGGGGCTAATAAAGTGTGTGGAAAAAAAGTGTAAAAAAGTTTTTCGTAGTGAAAAAAAATAAAAAAATATTAACAGCTCAAAAAAAAAACTTTTACCATTTTACCCCTACAGTAATGTAAAAAATAAAAAAAGTTAACAAAATTGGTATCACTGCGTCTGTAAAAGTCTGAACTATTACAATATACCATTATTTAACACGCACGGTGAACGCCGTAAGAAATAAAAATTTAAAACGCCAAAATCGCTGTTTATTGTTCAACTTAGCTCTCAAACATTTTTTTATAAAAAGTGATCAAAACGTTCTGCGTACCAAAAAATTGTACCTATAAAAACTACAGCTCGTCCAGTAAAAAATAAGCCCTCACAGTGCTCAATCGGTGAAAAAATAAAATAGTTAGGGCATGGCCCCACGTGGCGGTTTTCCTCCGCAGCTGTCCGCATCAATGCCGCACAGAATCTGCGTACATGTGCAGTAAATTGATGCGGACTAGCTGCTGCGTACTGCGGTAAAAGTGCTTCCCTTCTCTCTATCAGTGCAGGATAGAGAGAAGGGACAGCACTTTCCCTAGTGAAAGTAAAATAATTTCATACTTACCGGCCGTTGTCTTGGTGACGCGTCCCTCTTTCGGCATCCAGCTCGACCTCCCTGGATGATGCGGCAGTCCATGTGACCGCTGCAGCCTGTGATTGGCTGCAGCCGTCACTTAGACTGAAACGTCATCCTGGGAAGCCGGACTGGAGACAGAAGCAGGGAGTTCTCGGTAAGTATGAACTTCTATTTTTTTTACAGGTTGCTGTATATTGTGATCGGTAGTCACTGTCCAGGGTGCAGAAACAGTTACTGCCGATCACTTAACTCTTTCAGCACCCTGGACAGTGACTATTTACTGACGTCTCCTAGCAACGCTCCCGTAATTACGGGAGCCCCATTGACTTCCTCAGTCTGGCTGTAGACCTAGAAATACATAGGTTCAGCCAGAATGAAGAAATGTCATGTCAAAAAAGCAAGACGCATCCGCAGCACACATAACATGTGCATGACATCTGCAGACTTCATTGCGGAATTTAGAATCTCCATTGAAGTCAATGGAGAACTTCCGCAATGAGTCCGCAACCAGTCCGCCACTGGTCCGCAACATCCATTGTATGCTGCGGACACCAAATTCCGCACCGCAGCCTAGGCTCCGCAGCGGAATTTTCAGCCTCGTCTAAACGAACCCTACTAAAAAGAAGTGGAAGGCAATGGAGAAATGGGTCAGCTGCGGATTAACGCTGCGGAATGTCCGCAGCGGAATTCAAGTGCAATTCCGCCACGTGGGACTTTGCCCTAATCGCTCTCAGAAAACAAAACATTTTTTTTTTAACAAAGAGTTTATCAATAAAAGTAGTACAATATAAAAAAAACGATATAAAGTTAGTATCACCTTAATCGTATTGAGCACAGAATAAAGTTGTCGTGTTTACCGCACGAGGAAAGCCGTAAAAATGAAACCCAAAAAACAATTGGGGAATGACAGTTTTTTTCCAACTTCAGCCAGTTTACCAGTACATTATATGGAACTATAAATGGTACCAAAAGAAACTACAACTCCTCCCACAAAAAAATAAATCCTCACACCTCTCTGTTGACGAAAAAATAAAAAAGTTCTTGGGAGTGAAAAACGAAAATTGAAAATCAAAAAATGGCTTCGTCCCGAAGGGGTTAAAGACTACCTACCAAGATCTCAACAAGAAAAATCAGTACCTTCCAAGAAAAGATCTGGTTAGCAACAAAGCCAGATGTGTTCCCACTGTCTTTGCAACATGAAGGGCCCTCAAAAGACCATCTAGAATAGTTAAGTATGTATCTATTAGTCTGCTCATATTTGATATCACTAGGGTAACATAATTTAAGTAGATCCTTAGTGATGAATATGTTTATCCAATCCACTCAGTCTCTAGAGATGCTTCAGTTTCCAATTGTTTTTCTTACATGCTCGTGGTCTCAAACCCTTAGGCCACGTTCAGACATGGTGAAATTGCTGTTGAATTCCGCTGAGGACAGTCCGCAGTGGAATTCTGCAGCAGCCGTTTTCTACATTGGTTTCTATAAGTTTTTAGGAAACTTAGTTCAGAAGTTGCGGAAAATAACTGTGCGGAAATTAGGCTGCGGTGCAGAATTTTCCCTCCAAAGTATGCTCATTATGTTGCAGAGAAGCAACGGAATTTCACTGAGGATTTCAGCCGTTGCAATGCAAAAACTGAAATCGGTGGCAAGTCCGCTGTGATATCTGCAACGTCTGAATTACCTGTTAAATATGCAAATGTTGGTGCAGACCCATGGGTCGGATACGCTGCATAAAAACTGTGCAGTGTATCCGACCTGGAACCTGCAGTATATTCCATTCGAACAACCGCACCACTCCGCAACACAAAATCAACGAAAACGCAGCATAAATTGACATGCTGCGAATTTAAATTCCACACCACAGGTATTAATGTTTACGTTGTGTTTTTTTCCGCAGCGTGGTCATGAGATTATCTTAATCTCATCCACTTTGCTGCTACTGTAATTGCTGCGGAATTTCCGCACAGAATTCCGTTGTGGAAATTCTACAGCATTATGCTAACTTTTATCAACTTTTTTTGGGGGAGATAGAAGAAAACAGCGATTCTGCCATTGTTCTATGCCCGTTTAACCCCTTCCCCCTGCTTGTATTCTGGGCCCTAATGACCAAGCCAATTTTTACGTTTTTCCATCGTCACATTCGAAGAGCTATAACTTTTTTATTTTTGCGTCGACATAGCTGTTCTAAGGTCTTATTTTTGCGGGACAAGTTGTACTTTTTAACAGCACCATTTTGGGGTACATATAGTTTATTCATTAACTTTTATTAACTTTTTTTTCGGGGGATAGAAGAAAACCTGAAATTTCGCCACTCTTCTTTTGGGGCAAAATGCACAAAATCTGCATCAAAATTGCATGCAATTCCGCAGGTAAAATCCACACCTAGTAGTGCATTTTTTTATGCGTTTTTAGGTGCGGTTTTTACATTTTAATGTGGAAGTAGGTGTGGTGTTATGCTGCAGATTTTTGTGCGTTTTTTTAAAAAACGAATCAGATACAATTCGCAAGCGAAACGTAAGATAAATTGACATGCTGCAGATTTTAAAATATGCCCCGCAGGTCAATTTACGGGCAGAAAAATCTGCACCGTGTAGGTGAGATTTCCTGTAATCTCATTTATTTTGCTGGTACTGTATTACGCTGCGGATTTGCCACGCAAAAATCTGCGCGGCAAATCCGCACGTTATACGCATCGTGTGCATTTGGCCTGAATGGCAAAAATTCTCTGGTATACTAAGTATACCAAAGCATTATATAAGTGATCAAAAGAAAGCAAAGTGATTTCCCCTAGTGAACTAAAAATTATTAATAGTTAACAGCAAAAAAATAACACCATTTTACCATAAAAAGTGGTTATATTTAGTAAAAGTGTCAAAAATAAATAAGAGCACACATATATGGTATGGCCACATTCACAATGACCTGAAATTAATTTAACATGATATTTAAACTGCAAAGTGAATGCTGAAAACATAAAAAGGCAAAAAAACAAAACAATGGAGGAATTGCTATTTTTTCCATTGCCCCCCAAAAATAATAAGTTGATCAATAAGTCCCATGTATCCCAAAATGGTACCAATGAATAGGATATTTCGTCCTGCAAAAATCAAGCCCTCATATGGCGACATTGACAGAAAAAAAAAAAGTTATGGCTCTTAGAAAGTGGCAATGCAAAAACAAATAATTTTAGTTCAAAAGTGTTTTTATTGTGCAGTAAAACATAAAAAAACATATACAAATGTGGTATCGCTATAATCATACCGACCCTTAAAATAAAGACAACATGTTATTTATGCCGCATGATGAATGGTGTGAATTTAAATCACATATTACAATGGTGGAATTTCTGTTTATTTTTCCATAAAGGTTAATCAAAAAGTTATATGTAACCTATAATGGTGCAATTGAAAAATACAAGTACTAATACAGATATTTAGACTGTAAAATAAAAAAAGATATAGCTCTTTGAATGCGACGATGGAACAATGTTTGTTGAGTAAGCACATGGAAGTGATAACTAATCTACACTCCTCAACATTGAAATTGCAACACCAAGAAGGAAAAGTTTTGGAATTGTGAAAATCACAAGATCGATAGACATGTTAATGATATGCAAATTATAAAAAAAAATGGAGACAAATTATTCCAAACATCTTAATTTATTCACGCACTTACACGCCTTGGCATGCTATCAATGAGATTATTAATGGTTGTCTGAGGAATGTTATGTCACGCTGAATGCACGCAAATCATCAAGAAGGCAGCTCCCTTTGTAATTGCTGACCAATGATGTCCCAGATGTGCTTGATGGGAGACAAGTCGGGAGAGGCTGCAGGCCATGGTAGCACATATAGGCCATGCAGGTTTCTTACAGTAGCACGAGCAACATTGCAGGCTGGCGTTGACCTGTTGAAGAATGGCCGTACCATTGGTTCCACGACCAAATCAATGTAATGCCAAGCTGTTAGTGTACCTGAAATGAAGACTAGAGGGGTCCGTTTGCAATACATTATGTATACGGTGTGACGTTTCCTTGTGAAGACCTCTTCATGGTGTTGCCCACGTTGTCTCCAGACCAATCTCCAGCTATAATTGTGTCCAAGACAAAAGCGGAACTCATCGCTATAGAGGATAGACCTCCATTCCAGGCTCCTTTGCCATCTTGCTGTGCACCATGACAGCCTTTGAGAGCGGTGGTGTGTGGTCAATGTAATGCCTCTAGCTGGATATCTGGCTTGTAGCCCAATGACGTGCAAACGCATTCTGATGGTTTGTGTCGAGACTGGTTACCGCCCTAGGCTTGGGATGCGACGTCCAATTTCACTTGCAGTACAGAAGGGATCACTATGGGCCATTCTTCTAATCGGACGATGCGTCCGTGCAGAGGTTCGCCTCCACTCACCTCTTGCTGTCATTCCCGTTTGTTGTTGTTATCCCCACCTCCGGGATATGCAACGTTGAACAGTGCTAACATCTCGGCCTAGGCACGTAGCGAACTGCTGGAGTGATAAACCAAGGTCTCTCAGTTCATGGAGTTTGCGACAAGTAGCGATATCTTGCACGTCGATGAGCAGGAAGCATCGAACAATCATCCCACACCATTAGATCCAATGTTTGAGGTTTCATGTAGCTGTAAAACTTTGCTTTTAATCTTACTTTTATGCCCCTCGCATGTGCCACAGATTGGAGCTAGGTGCTTGATAATGTAATAATTTGATAATTAACTCTTAGCAACACCTGCTACTTCTCAATTTGCATAACCTTACGGCTTGCCCTTCTAGATGTTGCAATTTCAATGTTGAGGAGTGTATATCCCACTTTATACATTTTTCATAAGCACCAATAGTATTTGAATTCCTTTACTCTAATAACTTAATTCCCTTTCGATCGATTGTAAAATTTGGAGTTCAATCTCAATTATAAGCCTTATTACTGTACTAAAGGGATTGCAATCAAGGCCGGAGATAGATTCAAAATTCTCACCATTTCTGCCAATGTCTTTATTCCCCTCTTTACTATCAAATAGGCCAGTAGAGACAACTCTGCTATGTAGAAAAGTAGGTGCAACCACAAAACACATAATTCCTCAATGGCACCATGGTTTTTGATCCCACCTACAGTTGTAGCCGTCTTACTCTTGAATTTTAAATTCACAGTCATTACTTTTTCAATGGCTTTTCAATGGCTTTTGTTATTTGATATTACGCTGCAGCAATTTATCAGTCAAGATAAAGATGGCTACATCCATGCCTGAAGAATCTTATACATTAGAAATCTCTGAATCATTTTAACAATCAAACGCTTAGAAATTTTTGAAAAAAAATTCTCAGAAATTCTGAGACCCTTATGATATGAAAACTATTCAGCTTTGCCCAAAATGCCCCCTAAACTTTTTTTTCTAAATTATATTCCCATCTTCTTAACTTATGTTCTGATAAGCCTAGACTTATTTGAGAGTGGAAGACTGTTATATACCACCTTTTTGACATGGGGAACCAATAAAATAATGTGGAACGCCCATGTTTTTTTTTACGTGTGTACGCATGCAGAAAAACTCACACGTTTATGGCAAGGTGGTATAGGTCTCCGGCTTTCCTATACAAACTCAACCTAGCTCCCAAAAATCATAAATGAATGCTTTGCTGGTAGAGATTAAATATTTTTTGTGAAGCTGCTAGCCATGGGTTCCCTATATAGTGGTGCAATGGACTTATATCATATATTATATCATATATTAATGATATCTTTAATTCTGTTTTCAAAGCTCTAGACAAGGCAGGTAATCACTCAGTACTAAAGAATTATTCAAATTTCCTAAAAACAAAATATTAATCATTTTGAAATAGAGTGAAGATTGGAGTGGCCAATCATGTGACTGCACCCTAAGGGTAGGTATTTATGCTTACCAATCAGTAACTGCTGTATTAATGAAGAACATAGAGCTCTTTTACTCTAAACACGAGAGCTCTGCAAAATCTTGAGTTCTGAGACTAGAGTCTGACTAGAGATGTGGGAAGTCACACGGGGTGCCGAGAGCACCAAATGAGGACGTTCCATAACGTCCTGAAGAGTTAGCTGGTTTGCCGCACCTGTCTCTGGACAGCTGTATAACAGAGCTTCAAAGCAAGAACACTCAGCGTGGTGTCTGGTCATGTGATCGTTGTGGCAATCTGATTACAACGATCACATTCCTCTACCCAGGCTGCCAGGGAGGGAGAAGAATAATGTAATGTAAAAAACACACACATACTTTTTTTTAATAAAGATATTTTTTTATAAATATATTTATCTGTCTGTCCATCTATCTGCTATATGGCGACTTTGGCCACGACACAGGTCGCCCGTAGTCAACATTGAAAGAAAGTCAATGTTGTTGTGTCGCAATGCGCAAGTTGCCGCGACATGACATTTGCAAGAAATACAAACTGTCACGTTGCAGTTACTTGCAGGTCGCACCGCGACTTTCACTAATTGCGATGTAGGCTATGGGACATAGCGATCTTTGGCTGTGCAACCTGTGTCACCATGTACCCCCAGTCTTAGGCCTCATGCACACGAACGTAAAAACGCCCGTAATTACGAGCCGTAATTACGAGCCGTGATTACGGGCCCATAGACTTCTATTGGCCACTGGTACCTTCCCGTATGCTTACGGGAATGTGTCCGTGCTGTTGAAAAATATAGAACATGTCCTATTTCAGGCTGTAATTACGGCACGGGCAGGCCCATAGAGTCTATGGGGCTCCCGTAATTACGGGTGGCTACGTGTGTGCACCCGTAATTACGTTAGCGTTGCTAGGTGACGTCAGGGGATAGTCACTGTCCAGGGTGCTGAAAGAGTTAACTGATCGGCAGTAACTCTTTCAGCACCCGGGACAGTGACTACCGCTAGTATTAAAGGTTAACTTACCTGCTTCTTCCTCCAGTCCGTCCTCCCGGGGTGACGTTTTATCACATGTGACTGCTGCAGCCAATCACAGGCCAATCACAGGCTGCAGCAGTCACATAGACTGCCGCGTCATCCAGGGAGGTCGGACTGGACGTCAAAAGAGGGACGCGTCACCAAGACAACCGTACGTATGAACTTTTTACTCTCAATCGCTGCGGAAACTCTGCCCAAAACGGCTGCCCCTTCTCTCATTCCAGCACTGATAGAGAGAAGGGGCTGCTGATTAGTGCAGAGAAAATGGGTGGAATACTGGTGACACCGGACCCATATTTAAGGGCATGGGTCCGTAAATACTGGTGGAACACGGGTCGAATACGTGTGACAAAGGACCTGTATTTACGCCAGCATTTACGGGAGGAAAGAAAATACGTTCGTGTGCATGAGGCCTTAGGGTGATTATGCATATGGCGGATTCGCTGCAGATTACAGTACAAGGCAAATCTTATCCACATGCTGCAGACATTTTACACTGCAGATTTTCAAACCTTTGATATGTCATTAAATGAATATCTTAAGGGTTCTAATTTCCATAAAAGTGTCATTTTGGGGTTTGTTAACCCTTTAAGGACACAGCCTGTTTTCACTTAATGGACCAGGCCATTTTTTTTAAAAATCTGACATGTGTCACTTTATATGATAATAACTTTGGAAGGCTTCTGTTTTTTCAAGGGATTCTGAGATTGTTTTCTTGTGACACATTGTACTTTAAGTTAGTGGTAAAATTTGGTCGATACATTCAGTGTTTATTTGTGAAAAATACCAAAATTTTGCGAAAATTTGCAAAAATTAGCATTTTTCTAAATTTAAATGTATCTACTTGTAAAACAGATAGTAATACCACACAAAATAGCTACTAGTTAACATTTCCCATATGTCTACTTTATGTTGGCATAGTTTTTTGAACATTCTTTTATTTTTACAGGATGTTACAAGTCTTAGAACTATAGCAGCAATTTCTTACATTTTCAAGAAAATGTCAAAACTCTATTTTTTCATGGACCAGTTCAGTTCTGAAGTGGCTTTGAGGGCCTTATATATTACAAACCCCCTATAAAACACCCCATTTTAAAAACTGCACTCTCAAAGTATTCAGAACAGCATTTAGAAAGTTTCTTAACCCAATTGGTGTTTCACAGGAATTAAAGCAAAGTGAAGGTGAAATTTACAAATTCTTTGTTTTTGCAGAAAATCTGTTTTAATTTATTTTTTTCTGTAACACAGAAGGTTTTACCAGAGAAATGCAAATTCATGTATATTGCACAGATTCTGCAGTTTTTAGAAATATCCCACATGTGGCCCTACTGTGCTACTGGACTGAAGCACCAGCCTCAGAAACAAAGGAGAACCTAGTGGATTTTGGGGCCTCCATTTTATTAGAATATAATTTAGGCACCACGTCAGGTTTGAAGAGGTCTTGTGGTGTCAAAACAAAGGAAACCCCCCAAAAAGACACCATTTGGCAATCTACATCCCTCAAGGAATTTATCAAGGGGTATAGTGAGCATTTTAACCCAGCAGGTTTTTTGCTGAATTTAGTGGAATTAGGGTGTAAAAATGAAAATAAAACATAGAAATCTTCAATATTTACAAGGCATAAAGGAGAAAAAGCACCCCAACATTTGAAAATAAATTTCTCACGATTACGGAAATACCCCATATGTGATAATAAACTGCTGTTTGTACCCATGGCTGGGCTCAGAAGTGTAGGTGCACCATTTGGCTTTTGGAGCTCAAGTTTTGCTGGAATGGTTTTCGGGTGCCATGTTGCATTTGCCAAGCTCCTGAGGGACCAAATCAGTGGAAAACACCCAAAAGTGACCCAATTTGGGAAACTACACCCCTGAAGGAATTTATCGAGGAGTATAGTGAGCATTTTGACTCCACAGTTTATTTTGCTGAATTTAGTGGAATTAGGCTGTGAAAATGAAAATCTACATTTTTCTAATTACATGTAGATTTAGGTCAGATTTTTTCAATTTCACCTTAGATAAAGGAGAAAAAAGGAACCCAACATTTGAAAAGCAAACTCTTCTGAACACGGCAAAACCCCATATTTTGTGATAAACTGCTGTTTGGACCCACGGCAGGGCTTAGAAAGCAAGGAGCATCATTTGGCTTTTGGAGCTCAAATTTAGCTGGAATGGATTGCGGCGCCATGTCGCATTTGCAAGGGTCCTGAGGGGAAAAAACAGTGGAAACCACCCAAAAGTAACCCCATTTGGGAAACTACAACCCTGAAGGAATGTATCTTGGGGTATAGTGAGCATTTTGACCCCACAGTTTTTTTGCTGAATTTAGTGGAAATATGGTGTGAAATTAAAAATTACTTTTCTTCTGATAAAACGTGGAAACGTTACATTTTTACAAGGAATAAAGGAGAAAAAGCACCCCAACATTTGAAAATAAATATCTCCTAATTATGGCAATACCCCATATGGGGTCATAAACTGCTGTTTGGACACACTGCAGGGCTCAGAAAGGCAGGAGCGCTATTTGGTATGCAGATTTTGCTGGCTTGGTTTTTGGGCTCCATGTTGCATTTGCAGAACCCTAAGGTACCAAATTACAGTTGTAGCCCCCAAGTAGTGACCCAATTTTAGAAACTTCACCCCTCAAAGCATTTATCATTTGCCTGTACATATGACAGGGCTTAGAAGTGAAGAGCACCATGCGCATTTGAGGTCTATTTCGGTGATTTTCATACCATTGGCCCACAATTGCAGGGCTCGGAGGTCCAATAGTAAAACAAACCCCCAAGTAGTGACCCCTATTTTGCAAACTACACCCCTTAAGGCATTTTTAGGGGTTTAGTGAGCATTTTGACCCCATAGGTTTCTTTCATGAGAAATTAATGCGCAGCAGATGGTGCAAAGTGAAAATTGCAATTTTCCTCTGATATGCCATTTTAGCGCACAATATGTTGTGCCCAGTTTGTGCCACCGAAGAGAAATACCTCATAACATTTTAAGCGTGTTCTCCCAGGGTACGGCGATACCATATATGTGGACGTAAACTGTTGTTTGGGCATGCTGTAGGGTTCAGAAGGGAGGGAGCACCATTTGTCTATCAGAGTGCAGATTATGCTTGGTAGTAGTTCTGTTTGGGGTTTTGCCGATATTTCAGTTTATAATGTGGGGGCATATGTAAACTGTAGGAGTACATCAGGGTATAATAAGAGGGTATAATAATGGGGTAAATAAATAATAATTCATAGATGTGTGGCCGGAGTTGCAAAGATAAATGGTTCCCAATCTTATCCACTTTTGGAACACTATGCACATTTTGCATCGCCATTTTCTGAGATCCAGAAGGTCTTTATTTTTTCTTCACTGGAGCTGTGTGAGGGCTTATTTGTTGCGGGACAATCTGGGTTTTTTATTGGTACATGCGATTATTTGGGGTACATGCGATTATTTGATCACTTTTTATTAAATTTTTTGGCAAGCAAGGTGACCAAAAACCAGCAATTCTGTTATTTATTTTTTTACGGCGTTCACCGTGGGCAATAAATGACCATTTTACTTTATTCTGGGGGTCGATCCGATTATGGCGATTACAAATGTACATAGTTTTTTTACGTTTTGCAGCGTTTGCGCAATAAAATCACTTTTTAAAAAAAATTTAATTTATTTCTTGTGTTGCCATATTCTGAGAGCCGTAACTTTTTTATTTTTCAGTCAAAAAAGCTGTGTAAGGGCATGTTTTTTTGCGGGACTAGTTGTAGTTTTTATTTGTACCATTTTGGGGTACATGCAACTTTTTGATCATGTTTTATTCCATGTTTTGGGAGGGATGGTGATAAAAAAAAAAGATTCTGGCATGCTTTTTTACTTATCTTTTTTGCAGTGTTCACCGTGTGGAAAAAATAACATTAGAGTTTTATAGATGGGGTCGTTACGGACCAAATTTGTGTATGTTTTTTAACGTGTTCATTTTTTCCCTATAATAAAAGACTTATTATAGTAAAAATGGCAATGTTTGTTTTTATTAACTAGAAACTTTTATTTTTACACTTTTATTCAACTTTTTTTTTGTCCCACTAGGGGACTTGAGGGCCTGCACCTCTGATCTTTACTCTAATGCATTGCACTACCCACGTAGTGCAATGCATTAGAGCTGTTAGTCATTCACTGACAGCAAGCCTATTAGGTCCCATCTGTGGGCGGGTCCTAATAGGCTATCGTACGTGGCAGACCAGGAGGCTATTATTAGGTCTCTGGTTGCCATATCAACGATCCACATCGTCACGATAACATCGTGTCCATGCCGATCGCTACAAATTACGAAGATTCCGAGATCGCTTTTGATCGCGGCATCTAAGGTGTTAATGCCAGGGATCAGAGCTAGCTCCGTTCCCTGCCGTTACAGCATGGTGTCAGCTGTAAAATACAGCTGACACCGGCAGCTGATGTTGCAAGCTCAGCTTCTGCGCCATCTTTCTTTAGCTACCGGAAGCCTTTTAGGCCCCGCCTCCGGGCGGGACCAGCAGGCTACCGTACTTGGCAGACAGGAGGCCATTGTTAGGCCTCTAGTCTGCCAGAACAGCCATCGGAACCCGGCGATTTACATTGCAGGGTTCTGATCTGCTCGGAAACACCATAGATGCGGCGCTTGATTTTGAGCGCTCCGTCTAAGGGTTTAATCGGCCGGTCCTGGCCATGCCGCAGGGTGTCAGTTGTAATATACACCTGAAACCCGCTGGCGATGATGCGGGCTCAGCTTCTACCCATACGTTGTGTTGCATTAAGTCCTCAACGACAACGACGTACTCATACGTTGGATGTCGTTAAGGGGGTTAAAGGGTTTTCCAGGATAGGCCATCAATAGCTGATCGCTGGAGGTACGACTCCCGGCACCCCCACTTTACGAGCGCTGCTTCCCCTTCATTTCCCCCTTCAAAATGTGAAAATGGGACAGGTCAGGAAGGGGGGTAAAGCTTCTGGTCAGGAAGTGGTTACGTTTGTTTATACTGATCTTTACCTACATTTGTTTAAATTGAATACATCATGGAAAATAGTACTTTATAAAGGGGCTAATGATTTTATTAATTAAAAAAAAGTACCGTATTTTCCGGACTATAAGGCGCACATAAAATGCTGAGAATTTCTCAGAAATAGAAAGTGCGCCTTATAATCCGGTGCGCCTTATATATGAACCCGACAGTAAAGAGAGGGGTTCATACAGGATCCTTTACCTCTATCGTGGGCGGCAGGGGTAGGCGGCGGCATACCACAGCACACACCATGCTCCTCCCCCCCGTGCGCCTATGAATTTATTCTTCACTTGGGTTTTTACAGTATCCATAAATGGATTGAGCATTACGGCCACCGTAGTCAGGAGCCACACTGAGTGATACTTACAGCTCTGTAGGATCCTTGCAATATATCTTTGCTTTAGCGTTAACTATACCCACTACCCCAAAAAATGCCTCCTGTTAAGAGACATGCTTATGATGCAGGTTTCAAGCTTAAAGCTATAAGTTATGCAGTAGAGCATGGAAATAGGGCAGCTGCAAGAGAATTCAACATTAATGAATCCATGGTGCGTAAGTGGAGAAAACAAGAAGATGCCCTCCGCCAAGTAAAGAAGACCAAACTGAGTTTCCGAGGAAACAAAGCAAGGTGGCCACAGTTGGAGGACAAAATAGAACAGTGGGTTATGGAACAGAGAAACGCAGGTAGAAGCGTCTCCACTGTCTCTATTCGACTCAAAGCCACTGCTTTAGCACGTGACATGGAGATCAAGGACTTTCGAGGAGGTCCTTCATGGTGCTTTCGTTTCATGAACAGGCGTCATCTCTCCATTCGCACCAGAACTACTGTGTGCCAGCAATTACCAAAGGATTATGAAGAGAAGCTGGCCATTTTCCGCACCTACTGCATAACCAAGATAAATGAAAAGAATATCCAGCCAGAACACATTATTAACATGGATGAGGTTCCCCTCACTTTCGATATCCCCGTAAACCGTACTGTTGAGAAAACAGGGACCAGTACGATATCTATACGTACCACAGGAAATGAGAAGTCATCTTTCACTGTAGTTCTCGCTTGTCAGGCTAATGGCCAGAAACTACCACCCATGGTAATTTTCAAGAGGAAGACTTTGCCTAAAGAAAATTTTCCTGCTGGTGTCATCATTAAGGCTAACCCAAAGGGCTGGATGGATGAGGAGAAGATGAGTGAGTGGCTGAGGGAGGTCTACGTCAAGAGACCGGGTGGCTTTTTTCACAAATCCCCATCCCTATTGGTCTGTGACTCGATGCGCGCCCACGTGACCGATACTGTCAAAGCCCAAGTGAAGAAAACTAATTCGGAGCTTGCTGTCATCCCTGGTGGATTAACCAAAGAGCTCCAGCCGCTAGATATCAGCATCAACAGGTCATTTAAAGTTAAATTGCGAGCTGCATGGGAGCATTGGATGACAGAAGGTGACCACACATTCACCAAAACAGGGAGGCAACGCCGTGCGAGTTATGCCACTATGTGCCAGTGGATCGTGGATGCCTGGAAGAATGTATCAGTCTCCAGTGTCATCCGAGCTTTCAGGAAGGCTGGAATCACCACTGAAGAGCCTAGCAGCAGCAACGAGACCGACTCGGATAATGAAGAGGAGGACCCCATGCTTGATGCCGAAATCGCCCAACTGTTCAACTCCGACACTGAAGATGACGGATTTGATGGATTTCTGGTGGAGGAATGAACTGAAAAAGTACGGTAAGGGTATGTGCACACACACTAATTACGTCCGTAATTGACGGACGTATTTCGGCCGCAAGTCCCGGACCGAACAGTGCAAGGAGCCGGGCTCCTAGCATCATACTTATGTACGATGCTAGAAGTCCCTGCCTCGCTGCAGGACAACTGTCCCGTACTGTAAACATGATTATACTACGGGACAGTTGTCCTGCAGCAAGGCAGGGACTCCTAGCGTCGTACATAAGTATGATGCTAGGAGCCCGGCTCCTTGCACTGTGTTCGGTCCGGGACTTGCGGCCGAAATACGTCCGTCAATTACGGACGTAATTAGTGTGTGTGCACATACCCTAAACGTTTTGATTTGCAATTACAGCTGAACCAGTTGCAAGTTATTGTTAAAAAGTGTAATAAATTTTGACTTGCAGTCTGAGCAATGGTTTAACAACGGTAATGTGCTGCGCCTTATAATCCAGTGCGCCTTATATATGAAACATGATTGCTTATAAGGCGCTCATAGAAAGTGCGCCTTATAATCCGGTGCGCCTTATAGTCCGGAAAATACGGTACCCTACAGTATGTGCCGTGATAGGTCCTCGTTAAGTATGAGGGTATTTGGCCTACTATGAAATTGGACACCTGCAAGAGACTTTAGAGACTCTTTGGTTGGATCTTTGTTTAGAAGGCTTTATGCTGCAGCAGGATAATGACCTAAAGCATGCATCAAAGCTTTGCAAGAACTACCAAGAAGACCAAAGAAGAGCTAGTAGTACTGACTGTGAGGGTATGTTCACACGCTAGCTGTCATTTACGTGTGAAAAGGCAGACTGTTTTCAAGAGAAAACAGCTGCCTCGTTTCACACGTAAATGCTCCTCCTCGCATTTTGCGAGCCGTCTGAGACGCTCGTAAATCTTGAGCTGTGCTTCATTGAGTTCAATGAAGAACAGCTCAAATTACGTGGCAAAGAAGTGCCCTGCACTTCTTTTCCGAGGCAGTCCATTTATGCGTCGTCGTTTGACAGCTGTCAAACGACGACGCGTAAATTACAGGTTGTCTGCACAGTACATCGGCAAACCCATTCAAATGAATGGGCAGATGTTTGCCGACGTACTGGAGACATATTTTCAGACGTAAAACGAGGCATTATACGCCTCGTTTACGTCTGAAAATAGGTCGTCTGAACCCAGCCTTATGGTCTTCCCACCAGTTACCTGACCCAAACCCCATTGAACATTTATGCTGATACGTGAAGACCAAAAAAGCCAAGCTTTCAGTAACATCACAAGATGCACTTAGGAACATATTCAAATCATGCTTGAATCGTCAGGTTGTGCACACATTTGTGGCATCTATGCCAGTTTAACCACAGTCAAACTTAAATAGCTAATTTAATTAGCAGTGAGAAATTTTGGATTAAATTAGAAAAATGGTCATTTATTATGAACATTTATAAAAAAAAGAAATTTGGTGTCAGTATAATAATTGTACTAATACAATCTGTCTTCTGTACTTTTGATTACTAAGTATTAGGGCAGAACACTTTAGAAGCTCCTGAAGTTGAAAAAACTAATTTACATATTTTTTCGCAATCACACAATTACAAGAGCGTAGATGCTGATTAAAAATGACATTTTAAAAGAGTCACAACAATTTTTGAGCCTTCGTTTGGTGTAAAGATGTTTGAAAAAAAATGCAAACATTAGCAATCTAGCTGCTTATTAAAATGTCAGGAATGTGATTTGCTTAACACACATAATAAGAAGAACATATTTAGGCAAGACTCCCGTATGGCCATACAGTATGATTATGATATCATTGCATTTAGTACGGCTGACTAATTATTCACAGTCATGGAAAATAACTTCTTGTCATCTTCATTTTAACCTATTAGTATAACCTCAACGTTTCAGTGAAGGTTCAGGAGACCAAGTTTATCAAATATATATACATAAACTTAATATATGCAATTGCCATATGCCAAGGTGAAGCAGAAATATTCATAACCGTTTCATCTCTTTTTAAATGTGTTTATTGTCTATTCACATACTTTACATTTTAATTGAGATGCCCAGTAGATAATCATATTGTACAAATGATCAATATACACCAATCAGCTATAACATTAAAATCACTGTCAGGTGAAGTGAATAACATATATTATATTATTACAATGGAACTTGACAAGGGGTTGGATATATTATACAGCTCGTGAACATTCAGTTCTTGAAGTTGATGTGTTGGAAGCAGGAAAAATGGGCAGGAATAAGGATCTGAGCGACTTTGACAATGGACAGATTGTGATGGCTAGACAACTGTCAGAGCTTTTCTAAAATGGCAGGTATGTCAGAAGTGGTCAGCACCTACCAAAAGTGGTCCAAGGAAGGACAAGCGGTGGACCAAGGACAGGGTCATCGGTGCCAAAGGCTCATTGAAACATATGGGGAGCAAGGCTTGACCGTCTGGTCCAATCACACACAAGAGCTACTGTAACACAAGTTGCTAAAAAACGTAATGCTGGCTATGATAGAAAGGTGTGAGAACACACAGTAAATCAAAGTCAGAGTGCCAATGCTGACTACTGTTCATCACCAACAGCACTGACCATCGGCACGTGAGAATCAGAACCGGACCATGGAGCAATGGAAGAAGGTGGTCTGATCTTATAAATCACATTTCTTTTGCATTATGTGGATGATGGGGTACGTGTGCATTGCTTAGCTTGGGAAGAGATGGCCCCAGGATGCACTATGGGAAGAAGGCAAGACAGTGGAGGAAATGTGATTCTCTGGGCAATGTTCTGCTGCAAAATTGTGGGACCTGGCATTCATGTGGATGTTACTTTGACATATATCACTTACCTAAACATTGTTGCATTCCAAGTACACCCCTTCATGGCAACGGATTACCCTAATGGTAGTGGCCTCTTTCAGCAGGATAGTACGCCCTGCCACATTGCAAAAATTGTTCAGGAATGGTTTGAGGAACATTTAGAAAAGGTTCAAGGTGTTGACTTGGCCTCAAAATTCAATTCAAATTCAATCTGTGGGATGTGCTTGAAAAATAAGTTCGACCCATGTGGGCCTTACCTCGCAATTTACAGGACTTAAAGGATCTGATGCTAACGTCTTGGTGCCACACACCACAAGACGAATGTAGGGATGAAAAGGAGTGGATCATCTGAAGGCGCTGCTGCGTGGTGAAATCACGGAAGGACGAGGAGATGAAGTCCAAGTATAAAATATCTTTTTATTTAAGACAAGACGTGGCTACGCGTTTCGACGCTGAACAAGCGTCTTCCTCAGGCCATGTACACATTATGCTTCTGACACTTATATAAGAATGAATTCAATTTAGCAGGAGCAAAAAACCGCCAAGTCTGCCGGGGTCAGAGTGTGACTGTGACGTCACACCCAGTTCTTTTGTTAAGAAGTGACTATGCTTAGAACAGGCTGTTGGCACTGAACTTGAGGTTCACGGTCACACTCTGACCCCGGCAGACTTGGCGTTTTTTTGCTCCTGCTAAATTGAATTCATTCTTATATAAGTGTCAGAAGCACAATGTGTACATGGCCTGAGGAAGACGCTTGTTCAGCGTCGAAACGCGTAGCCACGTCTTGTCTTCAATAAAAATATATTTTATACCTGAACTTCATCTCCTCGTCCTTCCGTGATTTCACCACGCAGCAGCGGCTTCAGATGATCCACTCCTTTTCATCCCTACATTCGTTTTACCAAGCGGTCCCTTCTGGGAATCGGTTCGGATCCGGCAGCAGCACCTGTGGACCTTTCTTGCGATATATACATTGGACCTAGGTGAGTATGGTAATGTCCTACACTCTCACCTACCTAACCTATTGATCCGCACAAGGTGGCGCCGTGTTTTTTGCTCTTTTTTCTTCACACACCACAAGAGACCTTCAGGGGTCTTGTGGACTCTATTCCTTAACAGGTTAGAGCTGTTTTGGCAACTTGAGGGGGAGCTACACAATATAAGGGAGGAGGCTGATTGATGTACATACTGTATAATCCATTTCAAATCTTTGGTGCCAGTGAAGTCCTCAGAATATAAATTTTTGCACATTTTTGGGCCTTGTACCCTCTTTTAGGGGGGCTATTGAGATTTAGTCTAGGATTAATTATCCTACATCATATGTCTTATATGCAGAAAGAAGCTAGCAAATTCACTTGCCTACTCACCCAATTATGTTGTCATTTATTTATAGTTTTGTTTATATAATTTAAATTATTATTAAACTTGTATCATTTAGTATACAAAAAAATTAAGATGATCATACCAAACAGTTGGTATTATCCCCAAGAGGCCCCCATGTTTCTGTAGGTCAGGAGCCACTGTTAACATGGTAGCTGGTATAAAGGCACACTGGATATTAATAGGGAAAAAAAAATCTCTGAAAGAAATGCCCAAGTTTTATGGCTCTTACCTTAGTGTTAACTTCTCGGTAAACTCTAGTGCCAAGTTCAGTAATGCTATTAGATCCCTGATGCCACTAGTGCACAATATTGCTTAGAGCTGCTACAAGCTGTGGAGCCACGTGCAGGAAGCCTGACAGCCACATGCGGCTCACAAACCACTGGTTGGCGATACAGTGATAAAGAATGTCAAATTAAGGCTCTGTTCACATGGTGTTTGTTTTCCATTTCTGCTGGGTTTCCGGTATTTTTTAAATCAAGAATAACATAGACTAGAGCACTATTCTTGCGGTCATAAATACCAGAAACCTTACAAACTCTATTGTAAGTCGATGGGATCTGTTTGAAAACTGATCCGTCGTAGCTTAACTTTAACAAATGTACGATTTTTAGATAGTATATGTGTAGATAGTATATCAAACAAAATATATCATTTTAATGATATAGTATAGTGACGCAACGTTGTCACTATATCAAGACTTTTAGATTGTTATATATTTATATCTATGTTCATTATCTCTCTCTACAGTATCCGCAAATAATACATGTCGTTTTTAATTAATGTGGCAGAGTTTTAGTACAGTACATGTGATTACATATTAAAGGGAACTTGTTAGAAACTTTATGCTGCCCTCTCTGATTTCAGCGGTCTGTCACTTATGTGGAAATGTACAGTACTTTCATTTTTATAATTTACATTTTAACCTCTTCCCACCCATACCACAAATTAACAGGTAATGAATGACATTGTTCTCTGTGCCTGCAGCCGGTTAATTTACGTGCTATCTTTAATAGCATTGCACGCTCCGGCACACAGTGCCTTCGGCAGCGTCGACATCCCGAACCTGTACGGTGATGGAACTTAAATAATCAGTTTCCTGTCACAGAAAACCCTAAACACAGTGCTCATGTTGATCGCAGGGTTCCCAAACGCAGAAGCCGCTGCTTGAGCTAACTTGTGCCCCATATAGTAAAAAAAAGTAACAATAATATGTTAAAAAATTAAAAAGCTCTCTTCCCAAAAACAAGTGCATACCTCTCTGAATCCACACGCCAATTTGACACATTCTGCGTCACACAAACACGTTGTGCCTGGACCTCAGGTGCGCAAGCATTAAAATGTTCCTGTTAAGCAGAACTTCTGTTACGCCAAACATAAAATAATGACCCCTGGCCATCCATTTTAGTCCATGCTATGCCAATTATTTCTACATTTTGCACATTTACTTAAAAAATTTCTGTACAATGTAAACATATTTGACATTGCTAAGTGTGGGAGAATTACAGGATACATTTTTGGGGTAAATATTATTCATTAAACAAACAACATTCAAAATTTAGCATAAAAAAATAAGGAAAACCAGTATACTTCAGTGTAGCCGGCTGACTGTACCTATGTGTCTGGCAGCCATAATATACAGCGCTGCAGTTCTTCTTTATTAGGGTTGTACTGATCATAAGTGACACTGATCAAGGTATTTAACCCTGTTCCACATAGAAACCTTTTAGGTGAAATTGGACGCTTCGTAACAGCAGTATCTTTTAATGTATATCTAATAAAAGTGATGTCATATAATTATAATCCACTAGAGGCAGTGATTTTGTTTAGAATAGGTGGATAAAAGTTTTGAATAACTGCACTGATTGTTGGCTGATTTACAGTAATTTTTATAGGGAACCTGCCAGGTTGAACATGGTGCCCGATGTGTAGGCAGCTTGTTATAGAGAAGGAGGAACGGAGCAAATGGATACATAGTTTGTAGGAAAAGATTCGGTATAACTTATAATTTATTGATTGACATTCCTGCTCAGTGCGGGCTTACTAGTCCAATGGGTGGAGTGACTCAATCATTTGATTTCAACTTCATTTACTGTTTTCAATTCTCTCCTCATTTTATCGGTTGTTATTTTTCCGCATGGTTATGTGACACATATTGCTGTAGTTGGCAATCCTTTATATAAAAAAAGCCAGTAAAATACTGTCTAAATGTTTGAGGAAAATCCACAGATGATCTGTTTTTCAGCCATCAGTGTCTGAGCTTCGCCTCCGTTCTGAACAAGTTTCATTAAACATTAATGCTCAGCTTAACTCAAGATGATTTTATTATAAAATTATAGAGATTCTGAAGTTTACTCTAACAAATGAATATTTGAAAGCCTTAGGTTGACATATGACCACATGTAAGGCTGTCACTCAAAGATGATCTTCCTGAGAAGGTACTAGATATTCTAAGGCCCTGTGCTGCAGAATGAATCATCTGTGAACTTCTTAAAATCTAGAGGTGTTTCATGCTCAATATATTTATATGTAATCACAGTTAGAACACAGTTAAATGAAAACAAGCGTTTAGTCTGAGCTGACAGCATGGAGGAGATGTGCACAGCATGGAGAGTATTCAGATCTGTAGTATGCTAGAGATACAGATGTGTCCACCCTTACCTTTGGTTGTATCTGGTTGAGGACTCCAATTTCACATGAAACAAAGTCAATACAATATCACAACATGATAGCAAAACCCTTGACTGGCTGTAATTCACATTACAACCACTTGGTGGCCAAACATAGACACATATAGCATAGACATCTCATGACAGAGTATCACGAGATTATGTTTTTTTCAAAGCTCATCATCCAGCGCCACACATCTAAGAATCTGTTGACATAAGAGAACAGGTAAGGAGGACACATCTTTAGGGACATACATGAAAGAACTGGTCCATTGCATGCACAATGCATTCTGTGTGGCTCTTGGCATTTAATAGTTCTCGGTTATATGCAATATAAAATTTGGATCGCAAGTATAAAATGTTTTTGTTTTTTATGACAATTTTGATCTACTGAATACATAGCACTATATTAAACCTACCCTCTCACTGACGTCCATATTCCCTAAAAGGGGTATTTTGTTTTTAGCGAATAAAGCGTAATCACTGTATAATAAAAGTTATACAATTTGATAATGTACTTAGTGTATTAATTCTTCATGTTTTTAATTATCTCTGCTTGCTTTCATTGTATGGGGTCCTTCAGTGTTTACTTTTAGGGGATAAAAATTTGTCCTATCATGCAATGATGATCACACATGTACTCGTCTCATTACAGGTAAAGTTATCAAAATTCTTTCTTGCAACGAGCCCTGCACCTATGTGAGCATCCCATGACCAGGACAAATTCTCATCCTCTGCAATGGAGGTTCTCATTCAATTACAAATAAAAGCTATATAAGGACTATCAATGTTTTACTTCATATTTAATCAAGAGTCACTTAATATCATGATACACTCCTTAGGCTGGGTTCACACGTGGCGGAATTTCACTTGAATTCCGCTGCGGACGCTCCGCAGCGTTAATCCGCAGCGGAACCGTTTCTCCATTGACTTCCACTTCTATTTAGAAGTGTTCGTTTAGACGATGCGTAAAATTCCGCTGCGGAGCATAGGCTGCGGAGCGGAATTTGGTGTCCGCAGCATGCTCTGTCTGTTGCGGACCAGTGGCGGACTGGTTGCGGACTCATGGCGGAATTTCTCCATTGACTTCAGTGGAGATTCTAAATTCCGCAATGAAGTCCGCAGCTGTCATGCACATGTTATGTGTGCTGCGGATGCGTCTTGCTTTTTTGATATGACATTTCTTCATTCTGGCTGGACCGATGTATTTCTAGGTCTACAGCCAGACTGAGGAAGTCAATGGGGCTCC
This sequence comes from Rhinoderma darwinii, assembly GCF_050947455.1. Lineage (NCBI taxonomy): Eukaryota > Metazoa > Chordata > Amphibia > Anura > Rhinodermatidae > Rhinoderma > Rhinoderma darwinii. The sequence continues at coordinate 56,769,446 of NC_134696.1, read as the reverse complement.
CGTAATTACGGGAGCATTGCTAGGAGACGTCAGTAAATAGTCACTGTCCAGGGTGCTGAAAGAGTTAAGCGATCGGCAGTAACTGTTTCTGCACCCATGACAGTGACTACCGATCCCAATATACAGCAACCTGTCAAAAAAATAGAAGTTCATACTTACCGAGAACTCCTTGCTTCTGTCTCCAATCCGGCTTCCCAGGATGACGTTTCAGTGTAAGTGACGGCTGCAGCCAATCACAGGCTGCAGCGGTCACATGGACTGCCGCGTCATCCAGGGAGGTCGGGCTGGATGCCGAAAGAGGGACGCGTCACCAAGACAACGGCCGGTAAGTATGAAATTTGTTTACTTTCACTAGGGAAAGTGCTGTCCCTTCTCTCTATCCTGCACTGATAGAGAGAAGGGAAGCACTTTTTCCGCAGTCCGCAGCAGCTAGTCCGCATCAATTTACTGCACATTTTGGGCAGATCCGCAGCGTAATCCGCAATGCGGATTATGTGCGGCATTGATGCGGACACTTGCGGAGAAAATCCGCCACGTGGGGGCATGCCCTTAAAGGTAATGTGTCGCTAGAATTTTTTTTTTTTTAGTTAAACAGTTAGTGTATAAATGATTAAACATTGTTCTAATTTTTTTATTTTTTTCACGAGTCAGGAAATTTTATAAATTAGATTCTAATTTATAACATTTCCCAGTGCTGGTCACTAGATGGAGCAATTCCCAAAATTGCAGCGATGGCATGTGGTAAAGCAACCACATTGCTTTATGCTGCAAAATTTGAGAAAACGCACTCGCTCTAGTGAGCTCACAGAATCCCCCCTCCCTTATCCTGGATAGTACCAGGAGAAAGGTGGGGATTGAACGGTCAAACCTCCTACACTGTTTGTCGCCATTTTTTGAGCGAACACACAGTGTAGTAGGTTTACATACAGTGGTAATCACACACTAAAACACGTACATACACAGAAATAACTTACCTGCTCCTGCCGCCGCCGCTCCCGCCGCTCCCTCCGCTCCAAGTGCTTGCATTAGAACACAAGTCCGGAACCCGCGACCGGAAGTAGTAATCTTTCTGTCCGGCCGCGCCTTCCGGTCCACAAGAAAATGGCGCCGGACGTCGCTCGGCTGAAGACCTTCCATTTGGACTGTGTGGGAGCGGCGCATGCGCCGTTCCCACACAGACGGCGTACAGCATAGTGAATGGAACGGGTCCCGTTCACATTCACTATGGGGCTGTATGTGCCGTATTCCATGTCTGTATGTGTCGTTAATCGACACATACAGAGATGAAAAAAAAAATGACAGCCCCCATAGAGAATAAAAAGTTCAAAAATAAAAAAAAGTAAAACACAAACACAGAAATAATTAAAACATTTTTTAATAAAACACTAAAAGCAAATTGATATAAAAAAAATTTTTTCGCGACACTTGTCCTTTAACTGCATTATTTGCAAAAACAACACCTAAGGATTAACAGAGAGACAAACCTTGCCCTACCATGTTCCTGCGTCTATAAAACCCTGCCTACACCAGGACAGCCGCCCTGGTAAGGACAACCCCACTCAGGAACCTTATTTCGTAACCCTAACTAGTCCCTAATAATATGATAATTTTATGTTGCAATAAATGGCCAATGACAACAATAATGGTGTTCTGATACCAAAAACAATAACCAATTCTAAGCCAAAGATCTACAATTAACACAAGTCCAAATAGTTCAAAGCCACAAATATGCAGTTAATACAAAGCAGAAATTTTTATCCCATGATCCCAACTAGTCAAAAAGTCCCAACGCATTCCCCTATGGCAAGTACCATAGTTCATCAAAGCACACAAGACACAATAATTAATTACTATCCAATGAGACAGTAATTAGACGGATGCCATACAACAAACCAGTGCACAATACCGGCCTAGATAATAAATTGTGGCATGATAAGCCCAAAACTGAAAACTGGTAGGACTTGCACATCCCAAGAAAAGAGGTCACTGACGTTCACCCAATTGATACTATGTCGGGCACGATGGTCGACCACGTCCATGTATTCATTCAATTACAGCAAGCAGAGATTTTGAAAAACATGAGGATTTACATTTCAATATAAACTGAATAAGCTTTATTTGCTGAAACTGAAATATTGCTTTCAATTTTCCTTTTGGTCAACTGTGCGCTGACTTCTTCTAATGGTAATTTGAACTTACAAACATTACAGAGATGTCTTACTGATTTTCAAGGTTTTTCAATCATTCTTTTCAATTTCACTCTGTAGAAGAATACTATTCTTTCACTTTTTATATTTGAAGTAAAGACATACATGAGTCACTTTTATTCTCCACAGCTTGAACTTTGATTTATTAAAAAACTACGAGTGGACAAGATTGTGCAAATGATTTACTAGTATAATATAAATATTTTCTACAATAATAGCTGTTTACTGTTCTTTTAAAATACTTGTATGAGGGCGTGTTCACATCTGCGTTAGGTTTCGTTGATGGGTTCTGTCAAATCTTTCCGTCAGAGGAACCCATCAATGGAAAGGCAAACGGAAACCATAGCTTCCATTTGCATTACTAAATTCATTTCATATCATTAAATAGAACCAGTAAATGCGCCCCGGGTCACAATGTTATCTCAGAGCCCCCACTGTATAAACAGGAAAAAGCACCCCTATTACTAAGTGACCAGCTTAGAGGGATCAGTACATGCACATAAGAAAAGACTAACCAGGCTTAAAGAGGATCTGTCACTAGTTTATTAATTCCCTATCTTCTAACTAATCTAATAGGTGCTATGATGCTCATAACTAAAGTGTACATTTTGTTTTTATTATTTGCAGAGTTATGAGCATTTTTCTAAATATGCCAATTTGGCTATACTTGCCAATGGGAGGTTACTCTTTCTTTTCACTCTGGGCGGTGTAATGTTTTCTGTATGACGCTGTCCAATCTTCATACAGCTTCTCCCCCTTCCCAGCCCAGCAACACAGCCTGATCATATAGTATTTAGTTTCCATTCCTGACTATGTTTTCAACTGGTGATACCTCCAGTTGTTTTACAGCTAGAACTGCGATCCTTGTGCCATATGAAATATTAGAATCTCATCTTTCATATGACACCAGAACCACTATTCTCCACACCTGGAGATATGGCTTTTTGAAGTGATCCCCTTTCCCCGCAGCCTCAGTCTCTCACACTGTGTGAAGCAGCTTCATGCTGATAGGACAGCGTCAAAGGCTGTGCAGTAGCTCAACCTCTGGAAAATCGCTGGTGTTACCTCCCACTTGTCTCATAGAGGCTCATTTGCATATTTAGAGAAAAGCTCATAACTTTTAAAATAATAAACATTTTGGAACACAATTTTCACTAGCATTTTCAGCGTGACAGCACCTATTAGATTAGCTAGGAGATTGGGCATTACTAAACTAGTGACAAATCCTCTTTAAAGGGAAGTTGTCATGATTTTTTATTATTATTATATTGCTTTTAATATAATGTAAACAAAAATTTTATTTATTTGTGTTGTCACTTTCTACTTTTTAATGTATTCATACTTGTCTATGGGGGCTGCCATTTTTTTTTTAATCTCTGTATGCGTCGATTAATGACACATACAGAGATGGAATACGGCAGCTACCATGCATAGGGCACAATGAACGGGAGCCGTCCATTGCTTCTGCTATCTGGCTCTGTACTGCGCAGACGCAGGTCAGAGTCACAAAGCAGAGAAGCTGTTTGTAGGGAGATAGCAGGCGCCATTATGAAGACAAGCTGAACTGCAGGTAAGGTGTGTGTGTCTATGTCTGTCCCTCTCTCTCTCACAGATCCCCGCTCTCGTGACCCTCGACGGGCCCCCCCGACACCCCCGATGGGCCCCCCCTGATGTCCCCCCCGACAGCCCCCCGATGGTCCGCCCACCCGACAGCCCCCCCCACATGACGGCCTCCCCTGACGGGCCTCCCACCCGATGGCCCCCCCCACAACGCCCCACCTGTCGCTAGATGTATTGTCAGTGTGGATGGTGTGCAGAGCGAAGCTTGTCAGATGTGGCAGTACTGAGTGTGTGTGTGTGTGTGTGTGTGTGTGTCTGTGTAACAGAGCTCAGTGTGTGTGTGTCTGTGTAGCAGAGCTGAGTGTGTGTGTCTGTGTAGTAGAGCTGAGTATGTGTGTGTGTGTGTGTGTGTGTGTGTGTGTCTGTGTAGGAGGGCTGAGTGTGTGTGTGTCTGTGTAGCAGAGCTGAGTGTGTGTGTGTGTCTGTGTAGCAGAGCTGAGTGCGTGTGTGTGTGTGTGTGTGTGTGTGTGTAGCAAAGCTGAGTGTGTGTGTCTGTGCAGCACATGTGGCATATGCACGGGCGCCGGTGATCCTTCATAGCCACTTATCAGCTGTTTTGAAGAATCAACGGAAAACACCCCCCATACACACACACACACAATTCCCCCTAAACATGCAACTACGCCACACACAACCCCACCCACTGTTCTTTTTTATGCAACACGTTTTTTAAAAACGCTTGCGTAAAAAACTAACGGCTCGCTTTGCCATTGACCCAACAGGTTTTTTTAAAATGTGTGTGTAAAAAGCGCGTTGTATGTACTAGCAGCGCACTTTACCAATTATGTAAATAAAAAGCGTAAGCAAGCGTTTTTTTATGTGGTTTTTGGCACGTAAAATGCACAAAATTTTTTATCAAATACACGCCGTGTGAACCTGTCAACTGAAAAGTCATTTACTTCACTTTCATCATTCTAAGGGTATGTTCACACGCAAGGTTTTCATCCGTTTTTCGGGCCGTAAACGTCCCGAAAAACGACTTAAAATCGGAAGCAGAACTCCTACAAATGTCTGCCCTCTGGTTTCAATGGGAAATACAGCGTTCTGTTCCGATGGGGCATTTTTTACGCGGCCGTTTTCCAAAAACGGCATGTAAAAAGACGCCCGCCAAAAAGAAGTGCACTTCTTTGGACGTTTTTGGAGCTGTTTTTCATTGACTCTATAGAAAAACAGCTCCAAAAACGGCCGTAAAAAACGACGCCAAAAACGCGAGTTTGATTAAAAAATGGCTGAAAATCAGGAGCTGTTTTCCCTTTGTTTAGTAAGCGTGTGAACAGAGCCTTAGCCTTTTGGTGTATCCTATAGCTTCTGCCAGCTGCAGAATCACACAAAAAATGGCAGCCGGACACTGCTTAGCAATTTGAAGACAACTTTTCCTGGCTTGTAGGGGGGGGGGGGTGAGATTCCCTCTCACATTTACGGCAGCTGTGAGTCAGGTTGCTTTGCCGTATTCACCTTGCTGTAATTCTGGGAAATGCTCCCTCTGGTGGCCAACATAGGAAAACATGACAAATTATTATTTAATTTTTAATACTTTCCACCATGTGGAAGAAAAAAAAAATACAGCAAAAAACTTACAAAATAAGTAACTTACTTTAGAAAAAAAAAAGGGTTTAATTTGCGACACATTCCCTTTAACACAAGCCCAGTAGGATGAGTGCCCCTAGTTACTGGACTTCTATTGAATCCGAAGATACTTATGAAATAAGTATTGGGAGACACCTCTTAATCATTGAATTTAGGTCTTTAATTTAGTCCCATTGCCACAGGTGTATAAAACCTAGCACCTAGCTATGCAGTCGCCTTTACAAATATTTAGGAAAGAATGGGTCATTCTAAGGAGCTCACTGAATTTGAGTGTCTTACAGTGATCAACTGTGAGTAGTATTATTGCATAGTAGAAGAGTTCAGGAACCACAGCAACTCAGCCACGAAGTGGCAGACCACGTAAAGATACAGAGCAGGGTCACCGAGTGCTGAGGCGCATAGGGTATTGCTCAGCGTGATCTCGAGAGGCCACGCTAAGCTAAAACAGTGTGTGTAAAGCAGCCTCGCACTGATTGGGCAGCGTTAGGGGCTGTGAGGTAGCTACACCTCAGGAGAATCACTGGCCACTTGATGCCCACTTGACCAGACAGCGAATGATTAGCATATTTGGCACCCAAACTACCGGGGCCATTTCTCAGGGACTGGGGGGTGGGCTAGATATAAAACAAAAGCACTGCTGGAGTCCAGGAGACGGCGGTAGTAAGGGGAGACTGATGGTTCACTTTTTAGGACCTAGTGATAGGTGATCTGTAATCCCAAAAGGTAAAGGACCAAAATAATGCTAACATATAATATCTCTATCTAGCATGGTACTACGCCCTATATAGTAATATAAGGGTCCTTCCACGTGGGGAAATGTGATGCACCAATGGGGCATTCATTTCAGATGACCTCATCACTTGCTGCACAGAGGAAATTGTTAGCACAGACAAGTATGGACACAGCATATTTTATTATCTGTGTGAACAAGCCCTATGGGTGTTTTGGAAAAAATATATTTCAAGCCTTTTACAAATTAAAGCAGAAGTTTACGCTTCTGTATTTTTATTGGTACAACATCTGTTCCTGGAGAAAACATTAAAAAATGTATATAAAACTGTCTAGCGTTGTCACTAATCCTTTTTACTCAATATATGACAGCTTTAATGAGTGCTATCATTTCCTTGCCTTATATTATCTTGCAATGTGAAATCAAATATACAAGAAACCTCTAAATTGCTCTTCAGAAGTGTCTCTCCTTCTCCCCCTCTTTGTATTTAGGAAGTGTCTTTATCTTACTTCTGTTCTTATTTAATACAAATTTTGAAGTGTTCCATCCATTGCATTTAGAAAATTGTGTCTGAAAAAGATCACAAATACTGGAATGTAAGTCTAATAATATGTGGTTGCACAATACAGACACCTTGTAGTAATTCTCTGTGATCAGTACTATTGCAAACTATCATAGGCATTGCTGTATGGTACTGATATAACAGTACTATTGTGAAAAAACTTTCTAGTATGTCGAGTACAAATGTGTAGGCTTTATTTAATAAATGTTGTGGAGGAACACCAATTTAGTCCATATGTTATGTTGAGTAGCTTCCTGAACGTATTAGGTATCAACAATAGTTAAATACCCTTAAAAAATACATCATCATGACATTAAATATCCCCCACATCATCAAAGTGAAATACAATTATAAGACATAAATAGATCGCCAGTCTAATACCTGTATATCAGTCGATTAGGACACATCTTATCTTGTCAGCGTCTATGGTTCTCCATTACGAATGATCGGAAATCCTAGTAACCTCAATGTCCGGCGTCTGCCGTTACTATGGTTTCACATCGCGATCTCACTCAGGACCGCGCATGCGCATGCATATTGAGATAGGTTACGGAATCGAAACATAATTACCACAGAACCCGTTGTTATAGTAACAACAAGACGCTAACATAGATGATTCCCAAAAAGAGGCATTCTGCGTGTCTTATCAGAGAAATGGTAATCAAAGTGTATTTATTTTACAATATATTTAACAAATGTCCAAAAATGGAATCATTAATATCAGTTTCAATAAAAATTGGACAGAAAAGCCTATAACAATCCTGCACCTATAATTTTTATTTTTCGATAAGACAAGCAGAAAATCCCAAAACAAACAGCAATCCAAAAGACTGATAAGGTTTCTTCAAAGCTTTCTTCACGGATAATTCAAAAAGGGATTCCCCGTATAGTGTAAGTGGCCTAAAAATATAAAAAGGAACACACAAGTAATATTAAAAGCAATATCCAATAATATTACACTCACATGACTCTTGGTCAGGCACTCTATCTTATATCTATTACCGATGACGATGTGGTCAGAACCATGTCCAAAGACACAATCCTAACAGATGCCTGAACTCCCTGTTTAACCCTGTTTAACCCCTTGGGTTCCAGGGTGTCCAGTTCGTAAATCCATTTTGATTCAAGTTTTTTAAGGGTCTTTTCCCTATCACCTCCTCTCCTCATTGGAGCTACCCCATCAATTATTCTAAAACGCAATTATGAAATATTATGTCCGAATTTAATGAAATGTTCTGGAATCGGTAAGTCTACCTTCTTACTCCTAATGGTATTCTTATGCTGGTTAATTCGTGTTCTACCTTCCTGAGTGGTTTCTCCCACATATAACAGTCCACATGGACATTGAATAATATATATGATGAAACTGGAAAGACACGTAAAAAAATTGTTTAATCCCATATATTTTCCCTGTCCTTGGATGTACCATGTTGTTGCCCCACATCTTACTGTTGCAATTGCAACATCCAAGGCAGAGAAAACATCCCTTTTTTTGTCTCTTAGCCCCAGTCAGAGAACCAATGTCCGCACGTACAAGGCGGTCTCTAAGATTAGGGGGTCTACGAAAGGACATAATAGGAGGGTCAATAGGAGAATAGGCCAATAATCCCTAAGGATTTTGGAAATTTTTCTACTCACAGGAGAAAATGTCGATACAAATGGAATTCTCTTAAGTGTTTTCTTATTTAGATTTTTCACAAGTAGATCACTACATTTGCGTTTTTTAACATCATTAGTTGCCCTTTCGATCACAAGTCTAGGATAACATCGACTAAGAAATTTGTTGCACATATTATTAAGTCTATCCTCCACAATATTATCATATGAAACAATTCTTTTGACTCTGAGTAGTTGACTAAATGGAAGGGATTTTACTGTTCCCTGAGGATGACAACTATTATAATGCAACAGATTGTTACAGTCGGTGGGTTTCACATATAAATCGGTAACAAGACGATTGTCCTTCTTAGATACAGTTGTATTGGCCTATTGTCAGTGATACTTTCCCTAAGAATATTGAATTTCAGGACCCTCCTATTATGTCCTTTCGTAGACCCCCTAATCTTAGAGACCGCCTTGTACGTGCGGACATTGGTTCTCTGACTGGGGCTAAGATCCAAATAAAAGGGATGTTTTCCCTGCCTTGGATGTTGCAATTGCAATAGTATGATGTGGGGCAACACCATGGTACATCCAAAGACAGGGAAAATATAGGGGATTAAACAATTTTTTACGTGTCTTTCCAGTTTCATCATATATATCATTCAATGTCCATGTGGACTGTTATATGTGGGAGAAACCACTCAGGAATGTAGAACACGAATTAACCAGCATAAATATACCATTAGGAGTAAGAAGGTAGACTTACCGATTCCAGAACTTTTCATTAAATTCGGACATAATATTTCGCAATTGCGTTTTAGAATAATTGATGGGGTAGCTCCAATGTGGAGAGGAGGGGATAGGGAAAAGACCCTTAAAAAACTTGAATTAAATGGATTTACGAACTGGACACCCTGGAACCCAAGGGGTTAAACAGGGAGTTCAGGACAACGGGCATCTGTTAGGATTGTGTCTTTGGACATGGTTCTGGCCACATCGTCATCGGTAATAGATATAAGATAGAGTGCCTGACCAGGAGTCATGTGAGTGTAATATTATTGGATATTGCTTTTAATATTACTTGTTTGTTCCTTTTTATATTTTTAGTCCACTTACACTATATGGGGAATCACTTTTTGAATTATCCGTGAAGAAAGCTTTGAAGAAACCTTATCAGTCTTTTGGATTGTGTTTGTTTTGGGATTTTCTGCTTGTCTTATCGAAAAAGAAAAATTATAGGTGCAGGATTGTTATAGGCTTTTTTGTCCAATTTTTATTGAAACTGATATTAATGATTCCATTTTTGGACATTTGTTAAATATATTGTAAAATAAATGTACTTTGATTACCATTTCTCTGATGAGACATGCAGAATCCCTCCTTTTGAGACTCATCTATGTTATGTTAGCGTCTTGTTGTTACTATAACAATGGGTTCCGTGGTAATTATGTTACGATTCCGTAACCTATCTCAATATGCATGCACATGCGCGGTCCTGAGTGAGATCACGATGTGAAACCATAGTAACGGCAGACGCCGGACATTGAGGTTACTAGGATTTCCGGTCATGCGCAATGGAGAACCATAGACGCTGACAAGATAAGATGTGTCCTAATCGACTGATATACAGGTATTAGACTGGCGATCTATTTATGTCTTATAATTGTATTTCACTTTGATGATGTGGGGGATATTTAATGTCATGATGATGTATTTTTTAAGGGTATTTAACTATTGTTGATACCTAATACGTTCAGAAAGTGATGTCATTCAACATGTGTTATATAAAGGGTGCACTGATTTACTATCACTATGCTTGACAAAGAGCCAACAGGGGTTGAAACGTTGTAGTTTTTACTGCTTGGTGAATAAAGACCAACACCTTTTGGATATCTGAGTGCTGCAGTTTTTCTTCAATCTACTGTGTGCAAGTTGTCCCGTTGGACCTGGGACATTTGTGCTGTGTGCACCATCCCTTGCTAGGAATTATCTACCTTGTCTCCCTCAAAAGAACCTTTTTGGCTGTGCTGCTGATTTTTTTTACATTGCCATGAGGATGCCATTATTCTATCTGTGTAATTTACGCGAGGACAGAATTGTCCAGGTTATACAGATTAAATGTGAGATGTACACCTTGGGTTCCTTTGGCCTTCTAGAGAGGTAGAGCTAAAGCTCAGGTTGAACTTTTCCCAGTATACAGGGGCGTAACTAGGGGGGGGGGGCAGGTGGGGTATGTGCCCCCGGCGCAACTAGGAAGGAAGGGGGTGTGGCGGGCATAGTTGCAGGGACTGTCCCGAATTTACAGAGACCGTCCCGGAAAATTACTTTCCCAGACATGTTCCGCTAACTGCCATATTCAATTGTATCTGCGTCCTCAGGACGCAGATATAATTGAATACTATTGTAGAACAGGAAACTATTCGCTCCCTGCTCTGCCATTTTTTTACCCCCTGGAGCGGAATCCTCGGCCAGAGCATTGCTAGAGAGAGCCCCTGACGTCTGTATCCATATATGTGACGTCAGCTGCTCCTTCTGGAGCGGAAATCCCGGCCAGAGCATTGCCGACGCACTGGCCGGGAATTCTGCTCCTGGAAAAGGCCCTGACATCACTATCCATATATGGACAGTGACTTCAGGGGCTCCTCCAGGAGTGGAATCCCTGGCCAAAGCATTGGCAATGCTCTGGCTAGGAATTTCACTCCTAGAGGGAGCCCCAATGGCGCTATCTACAGGGGGTGGGCATAGCTTTATCTTCAGGGGGGCTGTGTGGTACTATGTACAAGGAGGTGTGTGGCACTTAAAGAGGCTCTGTCACCAGATTGTGCAACCCCTATCTGCTATTGCAGCAGATAGGCGCTGCAATGTAGATTACAGTAACGTTTTTATTTTTAAAAAACGAGCATTTTTGGCCAAGTTATGACCATTTTCGTATTTATGCAAATGAGGCTTGCAAAAGTACAACTGGGCGTGTTGAAAAGTAAAAGTACAACTGGGCGTGTATTATGTGCGTACATCGGGGCGTGTTTACTACTATTACTAGCTGGGCGTTGTGTATAGAAGTGTCATCCACTTCTCTTCACAACGCCCAGCTTCTGGCAGTGCAGCACTGTGACGTCACTCACAGGTCCTGCATCGTGTCGGCACCAGAGGCTACAGATGATTCTGCAGCAGCATCGGCATTTGCAGGTAAGTCGATGTAGCTACTTACCTGCAAACGCCGATGCTGCTGCAGAATCATCTGTAGGCTCTGGTGCCGACACGATGCAGGACCTGTGAGTGACGTCACAGTGCTGCACTGCCAGAAGCTGGGCGTTGTGAAGAGAAGTGGATGACACTTCTATACACAACGCCCAGCTAGTAAAAGTAGTAAACACGCCCCGATGTACGCACATAATACACGCCCAGTTGTACTTTTACTTTTCAACACGCCCAGTTGTACTTTTGCAAGCCTCATTTGCATAAATACGAAAATGGTCATAACTTGGCCAAAAATGCTCGTTTTTTAAAAATAAAAACGTTACTGTAATCTACATTGCAGCGCCTATCTGCTGCAATAGCAGATAGGGGTTGCAAAATCTGGTGACAGAGCCTCTTTAATGTGTGCATTCATTTACAAAAGTGAATTTGATATCAATCATCATGCAAGTATTCCGTTTTAGCTATGAAGCATAATTGCATAAATGGTTTTGCTATGTGGGAAGCGGCCATAAAGATTTTCATACCATTTCATACCATACCGCATGGCGGAATAGAAACACAGCTAAGTCAACAACTAAATCAGGACCCACTATGCTTGCTGTCAGTGAGTAGCAGACAGCTCTAATACACTGCACTACGCACGTAGTGTAGTGTATTAGAATAGCGATCAGGGCCTCCTGCCCTCAAGTCTCCTAGTGGGACAAAGTAATAAAGTTAAAAAAAGTAAAAAAAAAGTTGTGAAAATTAAGAAAATAAAAGTTTTAAACGTAACAAAAGTAAAAATCCCCATTTTTCCCTTAGCAGTCCTTTATTATTAATAAAAATAAACAAATACATTATACATAATTGGTCATCGCCGCGTCTGTAATGGCCTGAACTACAAAAGTATTTTGTTATTTATCCCGCACGGTGAACGCGTAAAAGAAAATAATAATAAACCATACCAGAATCACAATTTTTTGGTTACTTCACTTCCCAAAAAATAAAATAAAAAGAGATCAAAAAGTCGCATGTACCTAAAAACGGTATTGATCAAAACTGCAGGTCGTTACGCAAAAAATAAGTCCTCACACGGCTTTCTTGATGGGAAAAAAAAAACGTTATGGCTCCTAGAATATGGCAGCACAAAAAGTACAAGATTTTTAATAAAAAGTATTTTATTGTGCAAATGCCATAAGACATAAAAAAAACTATAAATATATGGTATCGCCGTAATCGTATCGCCACACAGAATAAAGTGAATATGTCATTTATAGCGCATGGTGAACGCTGTAAAAAAATAGAATAAAAAATAATAGTAGAATTGCTGTTTTTGGGGGGTTTCCACTATTTTGGCACCACAAGACCTCTTCAAACCAGACATGGTTCCTAATAAATAGGAGGCCTCATAATCCTCCAGGTGCTCCTTTACTTCGTAGGCCGGTGCTTCAGGACATTGCCACACTAGGGCCACATGTGGGATATTTCACAAAACTGGAGAATCTGGGCAATAAGCATTGAGTTGCGTTTCTCGGGTAAAACCTTCTGTCAAAAGAGGTGCAGAGTCTGCTATAAGAAGGGGATAAGGAAGGACACAATATACCAATGTGACACGTGTCCCGAAAAACCAGGGCTCTGTATGAAAGTGTTTTAAAATGTATCATACATCCCTTTATTTTCAATCTACCCCAGTTTTACTTACCCTGATGCACTCCGCACAGCTTGTCTCCCTCATCTTTCCCCTCTGGGCCCTGCTGTGTGCCCAGGCAGCTGTTAACAGCCACATGTAGGGTATTACCGTACCTGGGATGTCTACGGTGGCACATGCTGGGCACATTATCTTTTACACAATACCTGTGGGGTCAAAATGCTCACTACACCTCTAGATGAATGCCTTAAGGGGTGTAGTTTTTAAAACGGGGTCACTTCTCGGCGGTTTCAACTGTACTGGTACCTCAGGGGCTTCTGCATACATGACTTAGCACCAGAAAATCCCCAGTAGGCCAAGTGGTGGTTCTTTCATTCTGTGCCCTCCCATGGGCCCAAATGGCAGTTTATCGCCACATATGGGGTATTGCCACACTCAGGACAAATTGGGCAACAAAATGGGGTATTTTATTCCCTGTGAAAAGAAGAAATTTTGAGCCAAAAACTACATATTATTGGAAAAAAGTATTATTTTTTTTAATTCACAGCCCAATTCGAATAAATTCTGTGAAAAAATTGTGGGGTTTAAATGATCACAACACCCATAAATGAATTCCTTGAGGGGTGTAGTTTCCAAAATGGGGTCACTTCTGGTGGGTTTCCATTGCTTTGATACCTCTGGGGCTCCTCAAATGCGACATGGCACTCGAAAACCAATCGAGCAAAATCTGGACTCCAAAGAACACATAGCTCTTTTCCTTCTGATCCCTCCCATGGGCCCAAACGGCAGTATATCACCACAAATGGGGTATTGCTGCACTCAGTACAAATTGGGCAGCAAAATGGGGCATTTTGTTCCCTGTGAAAATAAGAAATTTTGATAAAAAATGACATCTTATTGGAAAAAATTAAATTTTTTTAATATCACAGCCCAATTCAAATACGCGCTGTGAAAAAACTGTGGGGTCAAAATGGTAACAACCACCATAAATGAATTCCTGGAGGGGTGCAGTTTCCAAAATGGGTCACTCTTGGGGTATTCCTACTTTTTTGGCACCTCAACACCTCTTTAAACCTGGCATGCTGCCTAAAATTTATTCTAATAAAAAAGAGGCCCCAAAATGCACCAGGTGCTTCTTTGCTTCTGGGGCTTGTGTTTTAGTCCACGATCGCACTAGAGACACATGTTAGACATTTCTAAAAACTGCAGAATCTGGAAAATACATATTTAGTAGTGTTTATCTGGTAAAACCTTCTGTGTTACAGAAAAAAGATTGAATAATATTGAAATTCAGCAAGAAAAATTAAATTTGCAAATTTCACCTCCACATTTCATTCATTGATGTGAAATTCCTGAAGGGTTAAAAAACTTTCTAAATGATGTTTTGAATACTTTGAGGGGCCTAGTTTTTAAAATGGGGTGTTTTGTGGGGGTTTCTAATACATAGGCCCCTCAAACCCACTTCAGACCTGAACAGGTACCTTAAAAAAAAGGCTTTTGAAATTTTCTTAAAAATATGAGAAATTGCTGTTTATGTTTTAAGCCTTGTAACGTCCAAGAAAAATAAAAGAATGTTAAAAAAATGATGCAAATCTAAAGTAGACATATGGGAAATGTGAACTAGTAACTATTTTGGGTAGTATAACCATCTGTTTTACAAGCAGATGCATTTAAATTCAGAAAAATTCAATTTTTTCTAAATTTTCTCTACATTTTGAAATTTTTCACAAATAAACACTGAATATATCGACCAAATTTTACCACTAACATAAAGCCCAATGTCTCATGAGAAAACAATCTCAGAATCGCTTGGATAGGTTTAAGCATTCTGATGTTATGACCACATAAAATGAAATATATCAGATTTGAAAAATGGGCTCTGAGTCTTAAGGCCCAAACTAGGCTGCGTCCTTAAGGGGTTAATTGCTGTGCGCTGTATCTTTTGAAAAGATGTCCCCTATTGGAGTATAGCACGTTGTCGGAGTGTAACAACCTACTTACTATTAGAGACCTGAACAACAACATTTCAGGGACTGCACAATTTTCTCTCATTACCATGACAAAGGCCAGTAAATCAATGTCCTTTAATGTCTTTCATTTAAAATTCAATACGAAGCTAAATGGCCATTTCACAACAGGAATCCAACTATGATGAGATCTATTCACCAGTCTTAGTAGTTCACTGTTAAAACCCAGTCATTAGCAGAGATTGCTATTTATCCACTTTTAAAGTCTAGAAATAAAATACTGGGGTTCGATGTTGTGCCAAAAACAAACAGGGGTCTCAAAAAAGGTCATAGTGGTCAGGAAACATTTCACTAATATGATGAGGACATACATATGTAGTGGAGTACATAGCAAATATCAAAATTGGACCCCATTATGGTACCAGATTTTGCCTGCTAACAATGCACATGGCTGGTTATCTCACGCCATACATATCAGAATTTATTGAAATAAGAAGAAAGGTAAGGAAGGACACATCTGTATTTACATATAAGTAAGTCAACATTTTATGCTGGTAATTATATATGTAAACTGTAAAACGGCGTTCAAATGTGAAAATACATTAAATGGTTATCAAAATGTTTATGGATTAATGTTTCCTTCTACTAGCAATATCAATATTTTCTATTTAACATGATATGAAAATATATAAAAAGGTTTTTAGTCAAGATAAAAAATAAATGGCTGAATCCTGGAGTAGCGATTCTATAATTGTATGTTTCTAGCCTTAAACCCAGGTTACACTTCATTGTGAGAATGCAGTGGGATTTCAGTGCGTTTTAAATGTGTCCATAATTCTTAAATGTAAATTGATTTCATGTGGGATTCCTTACTGAAATCATCTTAGATGGAAAAAAACTTATTTGCTGATGAGTCTTTCACCGTGTGTCAGTTGTAAATTTACAAATGTATGCAAATGTTCAACACTCGAAAATAGCAATCGAAGCCCCACAAAAAGAATGCTTCAAGATTGATAATGAATTTAAACAGTCCACCGACCTGGATAAATATAATCAGTTGCATGATGAATTAAAGAAAACGATTGATAAATTAAAAAACTCACTATTGCAAAATAAATGTATCAAAATGATTATCAACACAATAGAGTCTACTTATGGGCTGAAGAACGGAGATTTAACAGACAAACGAAAAAGAACTATAAATCTAACACCAGTGGTGATTATTCCTCCACTGACAATGAAGCAAAAAAAAGGAAAACGCAACAAAAACGCACAAATGACCTTGCGTTCAACATTGAAAAAACATAAAATAGCTAGTGCTTCTTTTTTTAGCAAAAACCAACAATGCCCAGGAAGAAACAGATTCATCTATAGAAGGGACTTCAAAAACCAATACAGACCCCAGACAAACAAAAACGAAGATAAAAGTCTACAAAACAAAAAAAACGACTTAACCATTTAACATCTCGTCAAAAAATTTGACTGAATCAGAAAATAAAGTTTTGAATAAAGGTCTTTGTTTTGTCCCAACCCAGGACATTAAACAATTTGATTTTGCAGTAATTTCCATAGTTTTTGTCGTAAATTACGACTACAATTGTATTTTAATGAAAAGTCCAAAAAAAATGAATAAAAAATTAATGACATTCCATATGCTCTCAAGAAACATAGCCAATTTAATCCTGAAATAATTAGTCAGTAATTTACTGCTTTTTAAGATGCAGTTACCAGTGTGGTTGCTTCAGAGTGGGACACGGAAAAACTTAAAAGTTTATACAATCTAAAGAAGGAAGAATTTCTTGCCAGCAGGAAATTAAAAGAAGATGATTCGATTATTATTAAAAAAGCAGATAAAGGCGGAGCTACTATTATCATGGACAGAGACATGTATTATGAGGAAGCCTTCAATCAACTTTCTGACTCTAAAATCTACAAAAAATTGAAAGGTTATCCTACCAGCAATTTAAAAAAAGAGATCGACCAGATAATTGATGATGCAGCCCTTTTGGGCATTATAGATCAGGATTTAAAAATTGCACTGATTAATAAACATCCCCGGATACCGGTACTATATATTTTATGAAAATTGTGATAAACCACCGGGACATCCTATCGTCTCCGATGTTAATTCTATCCTTCAACCTCTTGCAATTTATATCGACTGTTTTCTTCAAAAAATTGTTGGTAGGTTACCAAATTGTTTGAAAGACACTACTGATTTTTTTTTTAATAGAATCTCTAACATGACCATTCATGAAAATACCATATTATGCACTCTTGATATTAAAAGTCTCTACACCAGCATTCCATACATTGAAGGGCTAGCAGCAGTAAGAACCAAATTATGTGAGGACATGACACTCAATAATCCAAAAATGTAATTCATTATGACATTACTTGATCTGGTTCTTACTAAAAATTATTTTAGATTCGATAATGAATTTTTTCTTCAGCTACAAGGCACCACGATGGGCTCATCTGCAGCCCCGGGGTATGCTAACATATTTATGGAATCATTTGAATCTTCTCATATTTATGATTGTCCATATAAAATACATATTGGCATATGGTTGCGTTATGTGGATGACGTTTTTCTCCTTTGGAATGATAATATTAATAGTTTCAAAGAATTTGTTTCATATATTAATAGCTGTCATACATTAATTGAATTTTCATTAGAATATAGTTTGAACAAAATAAATTATCTAGATGTTGAAATCATTAAAAATGAAAATAATACATTATTAACTACACTTTATTCGAAACCTACAGACAAAAACAATTTACTAAGAAGAGACAGTTCTCACGCTCCACAAACATTCAAAGGAATTCCAAAAGGGCAGTTTATTCGTGCACGACAGATTTGCAGCACAGAAAAACAATATCATGAACAAAAAGAAAAATGAATTAATAAATTCACTGACAGAGGCTATAAGAGAGAAGAAATGATTAAAATTGGCACTGAAATCTCACTTCATAGTAAAGAAGAATTACGTATATCGAAAAATAAGGATAAAAATAAAGATCAGCAACCATTGTTCATTTTCACATATGATAACCATGCCAATCTTATTAAAAACACCATAAATAAATATTGGGACATGCTGAAATATGATTCAAAATATGGTTCCTTGTTCTGCGACAGACCAAAATTTGTTTACAGAATGGGCAAGTCCATAGCTAACGAACTTATTCTTGCTGATGTTCGTAAAAAATTATCTTCCAAACAAACTTTACTAAATACTCCAAAAAGAGGTACATATCCATGCCTGTCATGCCCTAATTGCAGCTCCATCATGAAAGGAGATCATTTTAACCATCCGACTAAAGGGTACAAAATCTACCACAAAGGTTATTTGAACAGTAACTGCAAAAATGTCATTTATATGCTCAAATGCCCTTGTGGAATGGTCTACATCGGTCAGACGACGCGTCTAATTAAGACGCGTATTAACGAGCGCCGATCAGAAATTAAAAATTACGGAGAAAAAACTAAAGAACAAGTCATCAAATTAGATAATACATCTAAAAGGAAACATGGTGAGACAACCGTAGCCAAACATTTTTTTGACTTAAAACAGAAGGTATTTGAATTAAAATGGTGTATCATTGAAGAGATTACAGGTGGTGACAGTGAATACATAAAATAAAGTTTTTGCTAAAATAAGTCTTCTGGATTTATACATTACATAGTGTAAATCCCGCAGGAATGAATGAAATATGTAACTTTGATATTTTTCTATAGATAAATTAATCACAAAAAAGATTAATGCTATATGTACTTTGAAATGGAACTTTTAGTGTTTTAACTATATATGGAACGTATTCACGTTTATATATAGTTATCAAGATGTCATAATGACTCAATTGCATCCATTCATTTAGAGGAGGATAACTTTATCAGTGAAATATCTCAAAAAATAATATCGACATAGAATTACATAGCATGGCGATAATCAAAATAGCTTGGTTTTTTGCCAAAAATATATTCGTTACCTCTAAATGATGTGTAGTATATTTTAATCACATTTATCAAAAAAAATGTCACAAAATTATTGTTTATACTCACATTTTGTTGACATTGGTCGCTCCGGCTTCACTATTTAAGCCCACACCGGATGTAACCGAACACACTTGAGAAAGGGGAGGATCCCCAAAACGTCGCACCTGGCGTAGTCTAATGCCGCACTTCTTCCTCTACGTCGGAAGAACAACATTTATACATTTATACAAATAAATATATAAATACATATATTTTTCCATAACTTAAAGGTTGTGGTTTCATTTATTCGTTGTGCCTAAATCTGATATTTTTGAAATTTACAAATGTACTATTATATAACAGATTCCTGTCACATAGGGTTCGTGGACCCACAGGGCCGTACCACCTTGGCGGTATGGCAGCTGGCCAACAGGGTGCAGGTCAGAGTCTATAGTTCATATAGAACAGACAAGAGTGTGACCCCTAGTGGCTGGCGGGCACAATATACATTTATACAAAAGAGGGGCTGCCTGCAAACAGCCAAGCCCAATTTCCCAGCCACCACTGATGTGTAAAACAATAAACTTTATTAAGCTACGTGTAGCTAGACAGACCACATGAATAAATTTAAAATTATCACTAGCCGAGAGACGGACACAAACATGTGTTATCTGATTCAACAGGCAAATGTAGTTTCTGACGTAGGAGTATTAGTGTCTTCCCTAGTCAATTAGATTTGTTAAGGTAACTAGTATGCACCAATGGGTCCGATCAGCGGCAGTGTATTAAAATATTAGCAGCCCCCCCGACATGTTTCGCTACTACGTAGCGTCCTCAGGGGTACACCTGAGGACGCTACGTAGTAGCGAAACATGTCGGGGGGGCTGCTAATATTTTAATACACTGCCGCTGATCGGACCCATTGGTGCATACTAGTTACCTTAACAAATCTAATTGACTAGGGAAGACACTAATACTCCTACGTCAGAAACTACATTTGCCTGTTGAATCAGATAACACATGTTTGTGTCCGTCTCTCGGCTAGTGATAATTTTAAATTTATTCATGTGGTCTGTCTAGCTACACGTAGCTTAATAAAGTTTATTGTTTTACACATCAGTGGTGGCTGGGAAATTGGGCTTGGCTGTTTGCAGGCAGCCCCTCTTTTGTATATAGTTCATATAGGGTACCTGTGGCAGCTCGGACAGTAGCAATGCAGGCTTGGCTGGTCCTAGGCGGCAGGTAGATGTCAGGCGTGGAGTAGTAGGACAGGCGTGGTATACAGCACAGCACGGCAACAGATCAACACGACACTAGATCAGGATACAGGTTACAGGATACAGGAACAGGGAAGACTGGGAGCAGGAAACACTAGGGGACCGTTTGCAATACAAACTTAGGATACGACAACAATGCTCAGGCGTGGGAAGAAGGGGCTGAGACCTTATTATAGCCCAGGGTGCTCAGAGGTTAATCAGCACAATCTCCCACATGCGTGCGCTCTGGCTTCTTGAGTCTGGACTGAGCTCGCGAGCGCACCCTGGTGGTCACTGTGGAACAGGACGGCCGAATGTGCAAACATCTCTGGAGAGAAACGCGTCGACTGGATGGAAGGAGTTCGTGGTCAGCGACCACAGACGTTACAATTCCTGTGTTAATCCAAATTTATATACTCTTAATAGAAATTTAGAAAAAACTTAGTAAAATGGGTATTTCTATCTAAGATATTTATGGCGTATCCACGGTATATGCTATAAATGTCGGACAGATGTGGGTCCAACCTTTGGAACCAGCACCTATCTCAAGAACAGTGGTCACTCATCTGGTGATGTCTTAGATGGATATAACCCTTTAATGAAAACTCCTATTAGATTGTATTAATATGGCCTCCACTGTTGTCTAACCGCTTACGGACCAGCCTATTTTAGACTTTCAAGACAAAGCTATTTTATTTTCAAGTCTTGGATTTCCAGAGCTGTAACTTCTTTATTTTACATTTTACGGTTGTAGTTTTTATTGTCACTTTTTTAACTTTTATAAAGTATTCTTAATTTTTTTTTTCGTAGAGTCATAATTTTTTTGTTGACATACCCATATTGGGGCTTATTTTTTGCAGCATGAGTTGTATTTGTTTGGTGCCATTTTAGGGTGAACATCATTTATTGTTTGATTTGTAGAATGGGGAATGGGGAAAAAATTCCGACATCGTATTTTGTGTTTTTTTTTTTAATGCCAAACACGATAATAGGTTATGTTTTTTTCTACGGCTTGTTTTAGATTGTGTTGATACCATATATTTATTATTTTTACATTTTTTTACTATTTTAGAAAATAAAATATTTTAATTAATGGACTTTTTTTTACATTTATTTTATTTGACTAAATTCAATTGAACTTGATTAAACTTTTTTGTTTTTGCCCTTTTAGGGGACTAGAAGATGTGATTCATTGATCACTTACACAATGCTTTGGAATACTTAGTATTCCAGAGTATTATTGCCTATTAGTGTGAAAATGACAGGCAAACTAATAGGCCTGGCCTGGCCTCTGGCATGGCCCAAGAGGCAGGTGACTCTCAAAGACCTGGGTCCTTTGTCAGGCCGCCAGCTGCTATTAAAAGTTATCGGTACCCTGCAATTGTGTCGCAGTGTGTCAATAGACTGACAGAGGGAGCCCCCTCCCCCTATTAAACTCCTTAAATGCCTAGGCCACTATTGACCGCAACATCTAAGGGGTTAAATGAGCTAATCGGTTAGGCCCACCCCGCTTACATCCTGTCGCGGTATCCGTACTTACGGCGTGTAGTTAGCAGGATGATAGAGGGAAAACCTTGGAACCGCTCCACCGGAGACTTATTCACCTCCTAATGGAAATTGCCACGTTCTATTAGAATGAGAAAAGGCAGCGCTGTGTGACGGTTCAGTAGTTCGCAGTGTTGTCTTACTACTGGGGTCCTGGATTAAAATCCAATGCAGGGCAACATCTGCATGGAGTTTTTATGTTCTCCCTATGTTTATGTGGATTACCTTTTGGAACTCTTGGCTTCCTCGCACACAAACAGTACATACTGATAGGCTCTTTGAATTTCTATTAAAAAAAAACCCCAGTGTGTGTTTTAGATTGTGAGTGACATTGGGGATAGTGAGTGATGATGATCCCTGTACAGTGCAGAATATTTTGGCACCATAAAAGCAACAGGGAACAAAAAAAAAATACGCGTTTTACGCCTCAAATTACGCCTGAAAAGACGGCTCCAATACGTCGGCAAACATCTGCCCATTGCTTGCAATGGGTCTTACGATGTCTTGTGCAGACGAGCTGTCATTTTACGCGTCGCTGTCAAAATACGGCGCGTAAAATGACGGCTCATCAAAAGAAGTGCAAAACACTTCTTGGGACGTTTTTGGAGCCATTTTCTCATAGACTCTATTGAAAACAGCTCCAAAAACAGCCGTGAAAAACGCAGCGAAAAACGCGAGTTGCTTAAAAAACATCTGAAAATCAGGAGCTATGTTCCCTTGAAAACAGCTCCGTATTTTGAGATGTTTTTGACTCTGCGTGTGAACATACCCTAAGGGTATGTTCACACGCAGTGTTTTTAGTGTTTTTCTGGTTTGCACTCCCACCAGATATGAATTAAAGTACCTGGAGAACCACCACACCTTCAACACGCATCAGATGCAGTATCATACATTCTAGCTACTATATCCGGGGACCTATATCACCTCGTAAGCAGCTTATAGGCATTCTCTTGAGTTCTAACACATCTTGACAGACTATGAGATCTTTTACGTATAGCTAAAGTGTCTCGGGGGGAGAACAAAACTTTCAAGTCCCGTTCCCAAGCACAAAGAAAGAGAGGCTTTTCCTGTACATCAAAGGTAAGTATTTTGTTATAGAGGATGGAAATCTGTTTTTTGGGCAAGGGTGTAGAGCAAATCAGAGCCTCAAACTAAGAAAGGTATCTAGCAATGCTATAACGCCCCAGGAACCCCAAACTAGTAGTATTGAAATGGTCGTACTGCGCTTTGGACCAATGTTGTCCTATACCTAAGTCATTAAGAGCATCAAGAGTTGGTACAGTACCCCCTTTATATAAGTCCCCTATTGTGATAGATTTCAATGAGCTCCACGAGTTCAAGGGGTCGTCAAAATGCAGGGAAAGAATGGAAGGAGTCAAATGTGCCGGCATTAAAGGCGAGGGAAACTGAAAACTGGACACATGGGTAGAACTAAATTTTCGAGAGAACAACAGGCCCTTTATCAATGGACTCTCACTATCACCCCTCCCCACCCCATAAAGTAGTTAGGACTTGAGTCTTGAAACTTCCCAAAGCAATTTGTTTAGCCAAAGTCGAATGTGAACCAGACAATAATTCAAGATGCGACCGAATTTGTATAGCTTGATATTAGAGTAGTATGTCTGGAAGACCAAAGCCTCCTTTTGCCTTGGGGAGAGTCAATTGTCTATATGAGATTCTAGGTCACGATTGGTTAC
Source organism: Rhinoderma darwinii (assembly GCF_050947455.1). NCBI lineage: Eukaryota > Metazoa > Chordata > Amphibia > Anura > Rhinodermatidae > Rhinoderma > Rhinoderma darwinii. Next base: position 56,745,866 of record NC_134696.1, on the reverse strand, counting down.
ATAAAAATCTAGAAAACAATCTCCTAGTCTCCATGAAAAAGGAAGCGGGGATGAAAACAGGGCCAGAGATATAGAAATTTAGGTACTACAAATGATTTGAGTAAATTCTTCCTCCCCATCCACGAAATCATCGGAACCCTCAGATCACGTAGTTGAGCAGAAATCGACTTCAATAGTGGGGGGTAGTTAAGGCGGTAAATATCCTGTAAATTACTAGATAATTGAACCCCCAGAAAAGTGATATACACTGATGCCCACCTAAAGGAAAAGTCTCTCGAGACACTAGAGACTACAGGTGGAGACAGAGTAACATTTAGTGCCTCACATTTTAAGTGATTGATTTTAAAGTTGGATAAAGCCCCAAACTCCTCCAATAATTTCAATAAAGCAGGGAACCCAGATTTAGGATTGGAGATAAACAATAACATGTCATCTGAGAAAGAAGCTACTTTATGTTCTCTGTTCTCCACCTGCAGTCCCCTAATATTGGGGTCCTGTCTGATAGCTTGAATTAATGTTTCTAGAGTTAAAATGAAGAGGGTAGGAGACAGCGGGCAGCCCTGTCTTGTGCCATTGGCGAGGACAATAAGCCATTAGCTCTAATCCTAGAAGAGGGCGAGGCATAGAGAGTAAAGACAGCTTCTGCCATTGCTAAGGGAAATCCAAATTTTAGCAATGTGAGGTACATGTATTGCCAATCCACCCTATCAAAGGCCTTTTCCGCGTCCCTACCTAGTAACATAAGTGACCTGTTAATATTTTTTGCATGGTTTATGGCATGTAAAACCCTATAAGATTTGTCCCTACCCTCCCTGCCTCGCACAAAACCAGCCTGCTCCGGCTCAATCAATTTGGGCAGAACCAGAGCCATTCTATTTGCTAATATCTTCGCACATAATTTAACATCTGTATTTAGGAGTGAAATGGGACAATAATTCCCACAATGAAAAGGGTCCTTACCCTCTTTATGAAGTATAGCTATATGTGCCTCAAGGGCTTGCGAGTGTGGGGGGCAGCCTGAATTTAACGAATTAAAGTATTCCACCAAAGGAGCATCTAACACATCAAAAAAATGTTTCTAGTAGAAAATCGGAAAGTCATCAGGTCCAGGGCATTTCCCATTCGGAATAGTCCGCAAAACCGTCTTAATCTCAGCCGAAGTGACTGGGGCCAAAAGTGATGTCTCATCTTCTTTTAAGTAGGAAGAGATAACTTGTCTAAGAAACTGGAGATGGCCTAGCAATTTGCCTCCACAAAGGGGGCGGGCGCAATAGAGATAAGGTTGGTTGTCAAAACAGTCTTTTGTAAATTATACAGTGAACTATAGAATGAGGAGAAAGTATCAGCTATAATAGATGGGTCAGCAGACAAAGAGCCCTGCTCTGTTAGTATTTGTTTGATATGTGTTTTCTCTCTGTTTTTTTTAAACTAATGCGGACATAACCTTCCCCCCTTTATCCCCATGAGAATAATATTTATGCTGCATACGAAGGAAGGCCTGGGCAGATTTAATATTTAAGACATCTTTAAGAGAATTACGAAGAGTAGTCAGTGTATCTTGTTCTACAATAGCAAGTGACCTCTTATGTAACCTTTCAATTTTAGCTATCTGAGTCAAAAGTTCACTTATCCGCTTAGCTTGCTGTTTTTTCTGGAATGCTTCAAATGCTATAATTCTCCTCTCATATAAGCCTTATGGGCCTCCCATCTAGAATCTTGAGTAGTGTCTGCAGACAAATTAGTAGCAAAATAGGACTTCACCTTCCCCTCAAGAGCCACCAACGTCTCATGGTTGTCCAAAAGAGTCTCATTTAATCTCCATGTCCACTCTCTTGCCAAATTACCAATAAGTTTAACCTCAAGATAAACAGGCGCATGATCGGAAATTGTTATGCTGCCTATCAAGGAACTCAGGATCCGTGAAAGACAAGAGTCAGGAGCAAATAAATAATCTAGCCTCTGATAAGAACGAGAGCCGCAGAGAAGAAGGTGAAGTCCTTAGTGTCTGGGTGTAGAATCTTCCACACATCAACCAACCGAGTTTGCGCCAATGAGGAAAGGACACGTCTCTGAGCCCTATATGAAACTACCGATCTCTTTGAAGTAGAATCCAATAATGGGTTCAAAACTAAATTCAAGTCACCTCCCAAAAACAATAACCCCTCGGTGAAAGCTTCAATTTTCTTTAAAATTTCAATAATCCAGTGTGTAGTGTTAACATTTGGAGCATAGAGGTTACTAATTGTGTGCCAAATCTACCCTTCAATAACAAATATCTCCCTTCTGAGTTAGCTATCAAGTCCTCATACATGAATTGAGAATGCTTATGAAAACCAATACTTACACCCCTAGATGCTGAGGAGGGAACTAGGGGCATGATACCATTTATTATAAAGACCAAATTGCAAATTCGGAATATGACCAGAACGAAAGTACGTTTTGTGTAACAGTATAATTTCAGACTTCGTTCTAGACAATAGAGAGAAAATGCGACTCCGTTTAGGTGGAGAGTTGCATCCCCTTACATTAAATGTACAAAAGTTTAGAGCTACTACAGCCATGTTCAAAACACCTTGAAAGAGCATATAGTATGAGTACCCTTAAGATGAAATACAAACATAAAGTAAAACAATGCAGAACAAAACTGCATACCATGTAGGAATATTACATATGTCGTATTGACAGCATAGAAAAAACAAACTGTAGAGGAGATACTCCTATATAGAGATGCAAACCTGAAGGGAAGGAAGACAATGAGAGGGAGGGAGAGGGGAGAAGGAAGGAGAGTGGAAGAGCAGAGAAAATAGTAGCCCTGATCGGAGGAGCTACCAAAAACCATGTTAGCAGAGAACATTTTTTGTTACCGGCCAATAGTAAAAGCTAGGACGTTTCTTTTTTTTTTTTTTTTGGACAGAGTTCAAATATAACAAGAAATCATAAGGACAAAAAAGGATATGGATGGAGATAATTTGTAGAAAGAGTCCTAATTGATGGATGATCTAGAGAGATGTTTCTTGGATCTCGGTGACTCCATCGTAGCAGCCGTGGACCAGGCATCCAAAAGTGGTAATTTGGGTAGGTCATCAGATTCATCCAGTGGCAACCAGGAAGAAATTTCCATAGGAGCAATGTGACGTTCACCCCAAACATAGCGAAGGTCCCCTGGTTGTCTAATCATCATCTTCTTCCCTCCATGAGTAATGGCCAGGCCGAAAGTATACAACCAGCGATAGGGAATTTTGGAATCTCTAAGTTTATCTGTTAGTTGTTTCAAAGTTCTGCGTTTCTGCAGGGTAGAAGGGGCAAGATCCTGAAACAACTGTATTGCCGAATCCTCAAAAGAAAGTTCTCCTCTATCTCTTGCAGTAGAAAGGATAAGCGAAGTATCTACATAATTCAAGAGCTTACATATGATGTCTCTAGGTGGGTCAGACTGTGTCGGCTTCGCTCAAAAAAAGCTCTATGCACTCTTTCTATGACAATGGCCGCTGCTCTGTCTCAGCCCAAGAGAAGTTCAAATAAATGAGAGTAAGTGGTTTGCAAACCATCTGGTAAATAGGATTCAGGCAGACCTGTGATCCTTAACTTATTTCTTCTGCTCCTGTTCTCCTGATCCTCCAGGAGCAACAAGGTCTGATTAATGTGTGCCTGTTGCGCAAGAACCTTAGCCTTTAATGCAGTGTTGAAGACAATGGAGGATTGGTGAGCTTGTTCCCGGGCCTCCACCCGACCCCCAACATGTCGCAGGTCAGACTTAATATCTGCCAATTCACTGACCACCGGTGCCAGATCTGTTGTCAATGCCCTCTTCAGAAATCCCCTCGATATACGGAGCAAATCATCACTTGCCTGTGCATCTGAAGCACTTTCAGCATTCGAATCCTCAGAGTGCTGGGCGGCATCTCGTGGTTCTGACGCCATCTTGGGAGCCAACGCCGGAGAAGCCGGCAAGTTCTTCTGAAAGAACCGATCTACTTCATGCTGATTCCGAGAAGACTTAGGAGCCGGAGTGAGTTCCCGATTCTTCTCCTTGCCTGTCATCTTACCCATGATCAAAAACGGCCGGTATAAGCAGGGTTTCATGTGCTCGACAGTGCTCGACTAAGTATTACACATCTGTCATGTATCGCGGTCAGGCTCCGTCCCCAGTCTCTCCGAAAATTTGAATATTAAATAAGCCCAATTTCAAAAATGATTTTTAATACCAAAATGTAGGCCTACTGAAAAGTATGTACAGCATATGCACTCAATACTTGGTCAGGGCTCCTTCTGCATGAATTACTGCATCAGTACACCGTGACATGTGGCGATCAGCCTGTGGCACTGCTGAGGTGTTATGGAAGCCCAGGTTGCTTTGATAGCTGCCTTCTGCTCGTCTGCATTGTTGGGTCTGGTGTCTCTCATCTTCCTCTTGACAATATCCCATAGATTCTCTAAGGGGTTTAGGTCAGACTAGTTGGCTGGCCAATCAAGCACAGTGATACTTTGGTTATTAAACCAGGTATGGGTACTTTTGGCAGTGTGGTGGGTGCCAAGTCCTGCTGGAAAATGAAATCAGCATCTCCATAAAGCTTGTCAGCCAAAGGAAGCATGAAGTGCTCTAAAATTTCCTGGTAGATGGCTGTGTTGACTCTGGACTTGATATAATACAGTGGACCAACACAAGCAGATGACATGGCACCCCAAACCATCACTGACTGTGGAAACTTCACACTGGACCGCAAGCAACTTGGATTGATTACCTCTCCACTCTTCCTCCAGACTCTGGGACTTTGATTTCCAAATGAAATGCAAAATTTACTTTCATCTGAAAAAAGGACTTTGGACCACTAAGCAGCAGACCAGTGCTTTTTCTCCTTAGCCCAGGTAAGACGCTTCTGACATTGTCTCAAGGAATGCGACAGTTGTAGCCCATGTCCTGGGTACATTTGTGCGTGGTGGCTCTTGAAGCACTGACTCCAGCCACAGTCCACTCCTTATGAATTTCCCCCAGATTCTTGAATGTCCATTTCTTGACAATCCTTTCAAGGCTGCGTTTATCCCCGTTGCTTGTGTACCTTTTTTTTACCACATTTTTTCCTTCCTCTCAACTCTCCATTAATATGCTGGGATACAGAACTCTGTGAACAGCTGCCAGTTTCTTTAGCAATGTCCTTTAGTGGCTTGCGGGTGTCTATGAGGGTATGTGCACACGAGGGCATTACGTCCGTAATTGACGGACGTATTTCAGCCGCAAGTCCCGGACCGAACACAGTGCAGGGAGCCGGGCTCCTAGCATCATACTTATGTACGACGCTAGGAGTCCCTGCCTCGCTGCAGGACAAATGTCCCGTACTGAAAACATGATTACAGTACGGGACAGTTGTCCTGCAGCGCGGCAGCGACTCCTAGCGTCGTACATAAGTATGAGGCTAGGAGCCCGGCTCCCTGCACTGTGTTCGGTCCGGTACTTGCGGCCGAAATACGTCCATCAATTACGGACGTAATGCCCTCGTGTGCACATGCCCTGACTGTCTTCTGGACAACTGTCAAGTCAGCACTCTTCCCTATGATTTTGTAGCCCACTGAACCAGACTGTTGGACCATATAAAGCCTTAGGAAAACTTTGCAGGTGTTTTGTGTTGATTAGCTGATTAGAGTGTGACACCATTAGACTTCAATCTTGAACTTTTACCCAATATTCAAAAATGCTGTAAACAGATCACTCTGTGTGTAATGAATCTATATAATATATGAGTTTCACTTTTTGAATTGAATTACTGAAATAAATTAACTTTTTAATGATATTCTAATGCATTGAGAAGGACTAGTACATATATATATATATATATATATATATATATATATATATATATGTAGGCAAAAAAGAATAGCAGCAGCACTCACGACGAAGAAAAGTTATGTCTGGCTGCCCAGCAAGTAGTCTTGATCCTTGGTCTAAATAGTATATTAGAAAGATGATCTTGAAGCACTCCAGTAGAATATAAGAAAATGTGATTTATTCAGTCAACATCAGGCAGCGCAACGTTTCAGTCCTGCAATAGAACCTTTCTCAAGCATGCTTTCTTATGCTTGAAAAAGGTCCCATTGCAGGACTGAAACGTTGCACTGCCTGGTGTTGACTGAATAAATCACATTTTCTTATATTCTACTGTAGAGCTGCAAGATCTTCTTTTGTCTATCTATCTATCTATCTATCTATCTATCTATCTATCTATCTATCTATCTATCTATCTATCTATCTATCTATCTATCTATCTATCTATTCATATATATATATATATATATATTTATATTTATTTATATATATATACATATATATATATATACATATATATATATATATATATATATATATATATATATATATATATATATATATATATACAAATAGATAGGAAAAACACAGCACTCAAGGCAAACTGAACATAGGCCATGTGCACGTTACCGGTGAAAGGATGAATCAACTCCTTGGAATGGAATAACAGGAACAAAAGACGAGTAACAGCACCAGGACTTCAATGTTGGGGAGATGTTGGTTTATTCACCACCAGGTGGAAAGAATGAGCAACGTTTCGGTTCACAATTCAGGTGTGAACCGAAATGTTGCTCATTCTTTCCACCTGGTGGTGAATAAACCAACATCTCCCCAACATTGAAGTCCTGGTGCTGTTACTCGTCTTTTGTTCCTGTTTATATATATATATATATATATATATATATATATATATATATATATACAGTGAAGGAAATAAGTATTTGATCCCTTGCTGATTTTGTAATTTTGCCCACTGTCAAAGACATGAACAGTGTAGAATTTTTAGGCTAGGTTAATTTTGCCAGTGTGAGATAGATTATATAAAAAAAACAAAACAGAAAATCGCATTGTCAAAATTATATATATTTATTTGCATTGTGCACAGAGAAATAAGTATTTGATCCCTTTGGCAAACAAGACTTAATACTTGGTGGCAAAACCCTTGTTGGCAAGCACAGCAGTCAGATGTTTTTTGTAGTTGATGATGAGGTTTGCACACATGTTAGATGGAATTTTGGCCCACTCCTCTTTGCAGATCATCTGTAAATCATTAAGATTTCGAGGCTGTCGCTTGGCAACTCGGATCTTCAGCTCCCTCCATAAGTTTTCGATGGGATTAAGGTCTGGAGACTGGCTAGGCCACTCCATGACCTTAATGTGCTTCTTTTTGAGCCACTCCTTTGTTGCCTTGGCTGTATGTTTCGGGTCATTGTCGTGCTAGAAGACCCAGCCACGAGCCATTTTTAATGTCCTGGTGGAGGGAAGGAGGTTGTCACTCAGGATTTGACGGTACATGGCTCCATCCATTCTCCCATTGATGCGGTGAAGTAGTCCTGTGCCCTTAGCAGAGAAACACCCCCAAAACATAATGTTTCCACCTCCATGCTTGACAGTGGGGACGGTGTTCTTTGGGTCATAGGCAGCATTTCTCTTCCTCCAAACACGGCGAGTTGAGTTAATGCCAAAGAGCTCAATTTTAGTCTCATCTGACCACAGCACCTTCTCCCAATCACTCTCAGAATCATCCAGATGTTCATTTGCAAACTTCAGATGGGCCTGTACATGTGCCTTCTGAGCAGGGGGACCTTGCGGGCACTGCAGGATTTTAATCCATTACGGCGTAATGTGTTACCAATGGTTTTCTTGGTGACTGTAGTTTTCGGCTGAGCTCCCACCTTCCTCAGGATCAAGGATACCCCACGAGGTGAGATTTTGCATGGAGCCCCAGATCGATGTCGATTGACGGTCATTTTGTATGTCTTCCATCTTCTTACTATTGCACCAACAGTTGTCTCCTTCTCACCCAGCGTCTTACTTATGGTTTTGTAGCCCAATCCAGCCTTGTGCAGGTCTATGAACTTGTCCCTGACATCCTTAGAAAGCTCTTTGGTCTTGCCCATGTTGTAGAGGTTAGAGTCAGACTGATTAATTGAGTCTGTGGACAGGAGTCTTTTATACAGGTGACCATTTAAGACAGCAGGCACCAAGTTGATTTGGAGCGTGTAACTGGTCTGGAGGAGGCTGAACTCTTAATGGTTGGTGGGGGATCAAATACTTATTTCTCTGTGCACAATGCAAATAAATATATATAATTTTGACTATGTGATTTTCTGTTTTTTAAAAAAAATATAATCTATCTCTCACTGGTAAAATTAACCTAGCCTAAAAATTCTAGACTGTTCATGTCTTTGACAGTGGGCAAACGTACAAAATCAGCAAGGGATCAAATACTTATTTCCTTCACTGTGTATATATATATATATATATATATATATATATATATATATATACATATAATATAGAGATATATATATATATATATATATATATATATATATATATATATATATATATATATCTATATCAGGGGAGTAACTAGGAAAGGCTGGGCCCCATAGCAAACTTTTGACAGGGCCCCCCCAGGTATCACACAACCCCCCTTGTAGATAGTGCATCCCTGTAGATTCCGCCACACAGCGCCCCCTATAGATAGCACCATACACAGCCCCCTGTAGATAACACCTTACAGCCCCCCTGTAGATAACGCCATACAGCCCCCCCTGTAGATAACGGCACACAGCCCCCTGTAGATAACGTCATACAGCCCCCCTGTATATAACGCCATACAGCCCCCCTGTAGATAACTCCATACAGTCCTCCTGTAGATAACGCCATACAGCCCCCTCCTGTAGATAACGCCATACAGCCCTCCCCCTGTTGATAATGGCACACAGCCCCCTGTAGATAACGCCATACAGCCCCCACTGTAGATAACGCCATACAGCCCCCCTGTAGATAACTCCATACAGTCCCGCTGTAGATAACGCCATACAGCCCCCTCCTGTAGATAACGCCATGCAGCCCCCCTGTAGATAACGCCATACAGCCCCCAACCCTCCCCCCAAAAAAACGGCCTGTAGCTTGTCCTACAAAAGAGATGTATCCCCTATCCACAGGATAGGGGATACATGTGTGATCGCTGGCAGCGATAAGTAGAACGGGGGACCGAAAGTCCCCCAAAGTTCTCCATGACGAACCTTAGACTTCCGGGGTCTGCGCAGTTCAATAAAAATGAAAGGCGCGCTGGTCACGCATGCGCACAAGCGCGACCAGTGCACAATTAATTTCTATGGAGCTGCCGACAGACCCCGGAAGTCCGAGGTTTGTCATGGAGAACTTCGGGGGACTTTCGGTCCTCCGTTCTTCTTATCACTGGGTGTCCCAGCGATCACACATGTATCCCCGTGGATAGGGAATGCATGTCTTTTGTAGGAACAACCCCTTCAGTGGTGTCGCGCTGTAGCAGCCATAGCGGCTGCTAGCGGAGCCTCCGTCCATGGGGGGAGCCTTATGCTGCGGGCCCCCTTATGCTGCTAGTTACGCCACTGCTCTATATCTATCTATCTGTATATATATATATATAGGGATTAGTTAGAGGGACAGTCGTCTCCTGGGGTAGACGGGCACTCAGTATCCAACACGCCGGTAAATTTCAGTCCACACAGCAAAGATGTGGTACTACTGGCCTCAGCCAGTTTTCTTTACAGGTTGTACATGAATAAAAAAATAAAAAAAATAAAAGTAAACTCTATGCCTGTCCGCCACTAACTATACAGTCAGGTATCCTAACTAATACAGTGCAGACGCAGACCTAATGCCTGGCACCATAAACCATACAGACCATACAACCTGTTATGAATGCAGTCGGTCTGCTCACACAAGCTCCTCTCCCAAGGCTGAGAGAGAGAGTCTGACTGAACTGCAGTCTAGCTGTCTAGCTTGGGCTAGCTTGTCTAGCTTGGGCTGTCTAGCTATTAATCAGGGGTCAGGTGTGTAAAAAGGGCTATCACACCTGACCCCTGATTAATAGCTAGACAGCCCAAGACCAGGACTGTGTGGATGGAGTGGGGACCCACCCATCTCTCCCCACTCCAACAACCAGGCCCTTTTCCAGGTTTTAGATAAAACCTATTGTAGAGGGAGAACCACATTTGCTGCTGAATTTAGTCCCTGGTTGTTTTCAGATAGCAGAAGACAGAAATATTGAGGAAATATAGACCCCATCCACAACCTCTCCACATGGTCTGTCACATTTCCTCCCCCCCTGTTTCAGATTAGTGGCTGCAACACATCTGGACACAGAGCAATGAACTCGGGACAATGCATCTGCATTTCCCATTTGAGTCCCTGGCCTGTGTTTTACAGTAAATCTATATTCCTGTAAGGCCAAGAACCATCTTGTGACCCTCCTGTCTTTCTCTTTGTTTTCACACATCCACTTAAGGGGGGCATGATCTGTGATTATTTCAAAGTGACGACCAAGAAGGTAATAGCGGAGTGCCTCCAGTGCCCATTTAATAGCAAGGCACTCTTTCTCAACAATAGCATATTTTTTCTCATGGTCGTTCAGCTTCCTACTCAGATATAGTATGGGATGTTCTTCCCCATTTCGTACCTGTGACAGTACAGCCACTAGACCCACATCAGATGCATCCGTTTGTAGAATAAATTCTCTTTTAAAGTCTGGGGTAATACAGACTTTAATACAGTCTGGGGAGCACACAAAATGTTTTTAAGAGCCTGAAATGATTGTTCAGCCTCTGGTGTCCACTTGACCCTTACAGAGTCTTTCCCTTTAGTCAGGTCTGTCAAAGGGGCTGCCAGTAGAGCAAAGTTTGGTATAAATCTTCAATAGTAGCCTGTGATCCCCAGGAAAGCACGAACTTGCTTGTTGTTTACAGGGTTAGGCCAACCTTGGATGGATTCAATCTTATTTACTTGGGGCTTCACCAAACCACGGCCAATTGTATACCCCAGATACTTGGCTTCCTCCAATCCAATTGTACATTTTTTTGGATTGGCAGTAAATCCCGCCTCACCAAGGGAATCAACAACTGCCTGTACTCTAGGTAAATGGGATTCCCAATCTGGACTTTGGATGATGATGTCATCGAGGTATGCTGCTGCATACCGCATGTGGGGTCTTAAAATGTTATCCATAATTCTCTGAAAAGTTGCTGGTGCCCCATGTAAACCTAAGGGCAGGACAACATAAGCATCGGGTAAGCATCAAATTTAGAAATAGTATTGAGTTTACGGAAGTCATTGCAAAACCTCCAACTGCCATCTGGTTTTGGAATGAGGACTATTGGGCTAGACCATTGAATATGGGATTCCTCAATTACTCCAAGGTCCAACATTTTCCTTACCTCCTCTGTAATAACGATGTCATGTTTAATTAGACTGTTGCGACCTGGGATCTCAGAAAAAAAATCCTTATTTTTAATTAGGAAACTTTGCACCTCTACCTTTTGGGTATTTGCCAGGGTGTCCGGTACGGTTACCTCTGGCAGCAATGGCTTCTTCGAGCCTACATGCTCAGGTTGAGACAAAATTTCTGCAGCAAGAGAATGCCTGTCTTTCCATGGTTTTATTAGATTTATATGATACACTTGCTCAGGCTTCCTTTTCCCTGGCTGACGAATTTTGTAATTCACCTCATTTAATTTTCTCATTACCTCAAAGGGGCCTTGCAACTTAGCCAGAAATTTACTTTCAATGGTTGGTATAAGAACAAGTACCCTGTCACCTGGTGCAAAAGAACGTACTCTGGCACTGCGGTTATACACCCTTTGTTGTGCCACCTGAGCCTGGGCCATATGTTCTTTAACAACGGGCATTACTGCTGAGATTCGATCTTGCTTTTCTAAAATGTGTTCAATGACACTTCTATAGGGTGTAGCTTCTCCTTCCCAGGATTCTTTTGCTATATCTAAAAGGCCCCTGGGATGACGACCATATAGCAATTCAAATGGAGAATACCCTGTGGACGACTGAGGGACCTCACGTACTGCAAACATGAGATAAGGAAGAAGAAAATCACAGTTTTTCCCATCTTTATCCACAACTTTCTTTAACATCGCCTTTAGCATTTTATTAAGTCTTTCTACTAATCCATCAGTCTGTGGGTGGTAGACCGATGTACGCAGTTGTGTGACCTTAAACAATTTACACAACTCCTTCATCACTCGTGACATAAAAGGGGTACCCTGGTCTGTAAAGATCTCCTTTGGTATTCCCACTCGACTGAACACCTGCACCAACTCTTTAGCGATGGTCTTGGATGACGTATTACGCAATGGTATAGCTTCAGGATAACGAGTAGCATAATCCATAATAACTAAAATATGCTGGTGGCCTCGTGACGATTTTATAATAGGCCCTACCAGGTCCATTTCTATTCGGTCAAATGGCACCTCAATAATTGGTAGGGGCACCAAGGGACTACGATAGTGTGGTCTGAGAGCCGAAATCTGACACTCAGGGCAGGAATCACAATAATTTTTCACATCTTTGTGAACCTCAGGCCAAAAAAATCTTTGTAGGATTCTCTCAGTAGTTTTTTCAACTCCCAAACGTCCCCCCATAATGTGGCCATGAGCAAGATCTAACACCGTTGATCTAAATACTTTAGGAACCACTAATTGTTCCAAAAGATCTTCTCCCTTTTTTACCACCTGATACAACAGGTCTCTTTTTATAGCCATGTAGGGAAAAGAAAGTCTAGTATCTGGCTCCACCAGTTCCTCATCAATAACCTTCACATTTTCCCTGGCTCTCATTAGGGTAGGATCTTTTAACTGCTCAGCACCAAACAGATATTTTCTCACTTCAATATCAAGCATATTGTCAGTCAGGGGGTCTTCTCTCTCTGGATTGCTCTGACTCTCTGTAGGGACAGTATCACTATGGTCAGCGTCCTCAGAGTCTCAAGGCATGACAGAAAATGGAAAAGTTTGTGCGTCTACCGCAGCCACTCCCACAGGCATATATACTTCTGTACTATAGTTACCCCTAACATTTTTATCCTCATATACAGGCAGTGTAAGGGTATGTTCACATGATGAGAGGCATTTACGTGTGATAAGACAGACTGTTAACAGCTGCCTCGTTTCACACGTAAATGCTCCTCCTCGCATTTTGCGAGGCGTCTGGGACGTTCGTAAATCTTGAGCTGTGCTTCATTGAGTTCAATGAAGAACGGCTCAAATTACGTGGCAAAGAAGTGCCCTGCACTTCTTTGCCGAGGCAGTCCATTTACGCGTCGTCGTTTGACAGCTGTCAAACGACGACGCTTAAATTACAGGTTGTCTGCACAGTACGTCGGCAAACCCATTCAAATGAATGGGCAGATGTTTGCCGACGTATTGTAGCCCTATTTTCAGACGTAAAACGAGGCATAATACGCCTCGTTTACGTCTGAAAATAGGTTGTGTGAACCCAGCCTAATAGTAATTCTATTTTCCCCCAACTTACAGAAATGTGGGAAATCTCGCCCCACAATGACATCATACATTAACAATGGTACTAAACCCACCGTGAACTTTACTGCACCAAACTGGGTGTTTATGTCCACCATAGCAGTGTGGTAATCACGGGCATCCCCATGTATGCAAATTACATCGATGGTCTTATCCTGCCATTTTCTGGGGTTTACTAAATCAGACTTTACCAAAGTCACCAAACTGCCTAAATCTGATAATGCATTTACATCTTTACCTTCCACAGAAATAGTGCACATTTGTTTCTCACCAGCTACATTAGGCAATGCAGTACATGCTGGCCGAGCATACAAAGACGAACAACGGTTTATATATGCAGCATCACATTGCATAGGTTCATCAGTCATTGGGCAATTAGCAATCACATGACCTGACATATGACATCTAAAGCATCTTATTAAGTCTTTACTGAGTCACTTATAAGCCACAGACCTCCCTGGCACAGTGTGCCAGTCTCTAGACCCTTCAGTCTCTCCAGAAGTAGGCACAATTCTATCAGATCTGCCAGCCCCCTTTTCCCTTGGAACAGTCTTACCAGGTAATCCTGTAGTTCTCCGCTGTGGGGCTAGGGTGCATTGTGGAAGATTCATCAGCTCCTCGGCTGCTGTGTATCTCTCCACCATCTCTACTAACTGGTCAGCATTTTTGGGATCCCCATGGCTTACCCACTTGAGTAAGGTAACAGGCAGGGACCTTAAGTATTGATCCATTACCACCCATTCCACCATCTGTGGACCTGTCAGGATCTCCAGCTGCAATCACTTCTTGGTAAGGTGGAGGAGGTCGTGCATTTGAGAGCGAGGAGGTTTCTCCATTTGGTAGGCCCAGTTGTGCACACGCTGTGCGCGGACAGAAACTGTAACTCCCAGTCTGGTTAAAATTTCCTTTTTCAGCTTGTCATAGTTTATGGCATCCTGGTTATCCAAGTCAAAGTATGTCTTCTGCGGTTCCCCTGAAAGGAACGGTGCCACAAGTCCTGCCCACTGTTCCTTTGGCCAACCCTCTCGTTCAGCGGTCCTTTCAAAGGTTGTTAAGTAGGCTTCCACATCATCTGCTGCCGTCATCTTTTGCAAAAAATGGCTAGCTCTTATTGCTGTAGAACTGGCACCTGCTACACCTGGAACCCTTTCAACCACACTGGTTAGATCCTGCACAACACCTTTTAAAGTATCCCGGTCTTTTCTTTGTTCTGCCTGTGTAGCCTCCAGTTGGGCAGTCAGTCTGCGGTTTGTTTCATCCAGAGCCATCTGCTGCACCCTGGTAGCATCCTGTTGTGCTCTGGTAGCCTCCTGTTGTGTTGCCACAGCATGCAGCATCGCTTTATGCATCTCCTCCATCTTCTAAGGAGCAGAGTATCAGTCTTTTGAAAAATGTCTAACTAGACCCAGCACAGCCCTATTAGTGACAATCGTCACTATGAGAGGGCTGATTTCCCCTGTAACTGGGGCTGCTGAGCAGCTCCAGTTTCAGTGGAAAAGATTGTGTAAAAGAAAGAAAAAAATATATATATAAAGTTCCCCAAAGGTCTTTTTTGACCTGTGAGGAACAGACCATAGTAATAAAAAAAAGTAAAGTAAAGTGCACAATTTTTTTTTATAATAAATACACATAAAATACCCACGCAAAAAAAAAAATGTTCCCCCCGCCAATCATTGTCGTAACGCTAGCGCGGACCCAATTACCCTAATATAGACATGTAATATATTCAAATTTACGGTAGACAATGACGATCACAAATAAAAGGTCTATTTTAGGGTAAAACTATGTTATTACCCAAAAAAAATAGCTGAAACGTAAAAAAGCTTATTTTTTTACTATTATTTTCAAACTTTATGAATAAAAATTCTAAAATAGCAAAAAGGATGTGTATAAAAACAATAAAAAAAGAAACCTGCATTGTCTATGGAAAAAACATTGCAAAAACCATGTAGTTAGCGCAACAAATAAGAAAGTTATAGCCATTTAACTATCGCGTGCTAAAAATGGCTAAACGGTGTCTGGTCCTGAAGGCTCAAAATAGCCCGGTCCTGAACTGGTTAAAGATGGGTGTCCCTGGTTTGGCTAATAATCCGAGTCATCTTTTAATGCTCTATTAAGGTTGAAGCATTGACTTACAAGGTAACTCCCTATAAGTGGCACTTCTGGAACAAAAGCTATTTTGCATACTTTTTTTTCCCAGGGAACATTGCCCTAAAGTCTCTAAAGACACCCTACCAGCTGCATCGCATGGAAAGGAGAATCTGTACCTTCTTAATAGGTAACCATGTAATACATGGGCACTTCAAGTCCCCCATATTAGAGGTTCCTCAGCAGGGCATCTATATCTATGGGGTCTATATGCCCTGATAGGATGGGGCAAACAGATTAATGTTTTAACAACATATACAATTTCTCCTATAATTTCAATAAAATGTATATTGTTCCCCGCATTAGCCACAAAAATGTAAGTTACTTTGGAAAGCTGAATTCCATTGAGCCTCAATTCCTCTGTTCAATAAAATTGTCTCTTACATGTAAAAATGAAAGCACAATAGAACTTTGGATATATCTTGATCTATTATTCACAAGACAATGGATATTGATCAAAATAGATATTCCAAAAATGGCTTTAGCATTTCTAAAGTTAGCCATTCACTCCAGATCTAAAATAGCTCTAATATTCTGCTAGATGTACTTGTGTTTGGAGAATGAAAGAAACATGGGTTTTAAATTGTAGAAAGACAATTTTACCTTTAGAAAAAGTAGTTCATCCAAAGATCCAGAATCTGTAGATCATGCTACTTCACGAGGAATGGAGTGTGCTACACTAATAAATAGTCATGTGATCCCCAAACCCCCTATATAACCAACAAAATAGGATGTCAAAACTAACATAACCAAGGAAAAATGATAAAAGATACAAAGTATAAAGGTGCCTCATTGTTCCGAAACTTCAATTCTACACCACACAGAAATATTT
This sequence comes from Rhinoderma darwinii, assembly GCF_050947455.1. Taxonomy (NCBI): domain Eukaryota; kingdom Metazoa; phylum Chordata; class Amphibia; order Anura; family Rhinodermatidae; genus Rhinoderma; species Rhinoderma darwinii. Next base: position 56,729,527 of record NC_134696.1, on the reverse strand, counting down.
AGACTGATAAATGTAAAAACCTGCTCCACCAGACAATCAAAGATGGTCCATGCCGCAGACCATTGATCTTTTAACCCCTTCCCGCTGTGGCCACTTTTGACCTTCCTGACAGAGCCTCATTTTTCAAATCTGACATCTTTCACTTTATGTGGTAATAACTCCAGAATGCTTTTACCTATCCAAGCCATTCTGAGTTCGTTTTCTCGTGACACATTGGACTTTATGTTACTGGCAAAATATGCCGGATACATTCAGTATTTAATTGTGAAAAACACCAAAATTTTGCGAAAAATTGCAAAAATTAGCATTTTTCTCAATTTAAATGTATCTGCTTGGAAGACAGGCAGTTATACCACACAAAAATGTTGCTAATTAACATCCCCCATATGTCTACTTTAGTTTGGCATAGTTTTTTGAACATACTTTTATTTTTCTAGGACGTTACAAGGCTTAGAACTTTAGCAGCAATTTCTCACATTTTCAAGAAAATGTCAAAAGGCTATTTTTACAGGGGCCAGTTCAGTTGTGAAGTGGCTTTGAGGTCCTTATATATTAGAAACCCCCAATAAGTCACCCCGTTTTAAAAACTGCACCCCTCAAAGTATTCAAAACAGCATTTAGAAAGTTTATTAACCCTTTAGACATTTCGCAGGAATTAAGGCAAACTAGAGTTGAAATTTACAAAGTTCATTATTTTTTTCCAGAAATTCATTTTGAATCCATTTTTTTTGTACCACAGAAGGTTTTACCAGAGAAATGCAACTCAATATTTATTGCCCAGGTTTTGCAGTTTTAGGAAATATCCCACATGTGGCCCTAGCGTGCTACTGGACTGAAGCACCGGCCTCAGAAGCAAAAGTAGCACCTAGTGGATTTTGGGCCTCCTTTTTATTAGAATATATTTTAGGCACCATGTCAGACTTGAAGAGGTCTTGTGGTACCAAAACAGTGGAAACCCCGCAAAAGTGACCCCATTTGGGAAACTACACCCCTCGAGGAATTTATTTAGGGGTGTAACAAGCATTTTGACCCGCCAGTTTTTTTTGCAAAATTTGGTAGAACTAGGCCATGAAAATTAAAATCTACAATTTTTTCAAATAAAATGTAGGTTTAGCTAATTTTTTTTCATTTCCAAAAGAACTAAAGTAGAAAAAGCACCACAACATTTGTAGAGCAATTTCTCCAGAGTAAAACAATACCCCACATGTGGTAATAAATGGTTGCTTGGACACACAGCAGGGCTGAGAAGGGAAAGAGCGCCATTTGGCTCTTGGAGCTCAAATTTAGCAGGAATGGTGTGCGGAGGCCATGCCACATTTGCAAAGCACCTGAGGGGACAAAACAGTGGAAACCCCAAACAAGTGACCCCATTTTGGAAACTATACCCCTTGAGGGAATTATCTAGGGGTATAGAGAGCATTTTGACCCCACAGGTTTTTTGCAGAAATTTTTGGAAGTAGGCTGTGAAAATGAAAATCTAATTTTTTTCAAATAAAATGTGGGTTTAGCTTATTTTTTTTTATTTCCACAAGGACTAAAGGAGAAAAAGCACCATAAAATTTGTAAAGAAATTTCTCCCGAGTAAAACAGTACCCCACATGTGTTAATAAACGGCTGTTTGGACACACGGCAGGGCTGAGAAGGGAAAGAGCGCCATTTGTCTTTTGGAACTCAAATTTAACAGGAATGGTTTGCGGAGGCCATGTCGCATTTGCACAGCCCCTGAGGGGACAAAACAGCGGAAACCCCCAACAAGTGACCCCATTTTGGAAACTATACACCATGAGGAAATTATCTAGGGGTACAGTGAGCAGTTTGACCCCACAGGTGTTTTACAGAACTTATTGGAACTAGGCCGTAAAAATGAAAATCTTCATTTTTTCAAAGAAAATGTGGGTTTAGCTAATTTTTTTTCATTTCCACAAGGACTGAAGGATAAAAAGCACCACAACATTTGTAAAGCAATTTCTCCAGAGTAAAACAATACCCCACATGTGGTTATAAAGGTATGTTTGGACACACGGTATTGCTCAGAATGGAAGGAGCACCATTTGGATTTTGGAATGGTTTCTGGGCGCCATGTCATATTTGCTGAGCCCCTGTAGTACTAGTACAGTGGAAACACCACAAAAGTGACTCCATTTGAGAAACTGCACCCCCTGAGCAATCATCTAGGGGTATAGTGAAAATTTTGATACAAAAGGTTTTTTGCTGAATTAATTAGAATTAAGCCATGAAAATGAAATATATATTTTTTTTCCAACAAGATGTAGTCTTAGATCAACATTTTTCATTTTTACAAGGAATAGAGAAGAAAAAGAACCCGAACATTTGTAAAGAAATTTCTCCCGAGTACGGTAACACCCCATATGTGGTTATAAACAGCTGATTACATATATGGGGGCATTCAGAAGAAAAGGGGCGGTATTTATCTTTTAGAGCATAGATTTTGCTGGAATGGTTTGCGGACACCATGTTGCATTTGCAAAACCACTGATATATCAAACAAAAGTGACCCCGTTTTAAAAACTACACCCCTAAAGGAATTTATCAAGGGGTGTAGTGAGAATTTAGACTCCACAGGTGTTTTTCAGAAATGAATACGCAGTGGATGGTGCAAAGTGAAAATTTCAATTTTTCCACTGATCTGCCTATTCACCGCACAATAAGTTGTGCCCCTAGAGAATCTTACCCCATAAATTGTTAAGCGGGTTCTCCCGGGTATGGTAATGCCTTACTTGTGGACATAAATTGCTGTGTGGGCACACTGTAGGGCTAAGAAGGGAAAGACCGCCATTTTGAGCATGGATTTTGCTTGGTAGTAGTTCTGTTTGGGGTTTTGCTGGTATTTCAGTTTATAATGTGGGGGTATATGTAATCTGTGCGGAGTACATCAGGACATAATAAGAGGGTATAATAATGGGGTAAATAATACAATTCTCCATAGATGTATGTTACGCTGTGAAGCGATCCGTTATGCGCAGGCCGGTGTCACACTGATAAACAGTTTTCTTTCTTATCCCCTTTTGTAACACTCTGCACCTTTTGGGGACATTTTCTCATTCATAGTTTGGGAAATATTGCTGGGAAAGTTTTGCGCTGGTATAATACGGGCGCCCTCGCTTCCAGCGGATGTGCTTTGTCCCTTCCCTATTCTAGTTCTTAAATACTAGGGCCCTGAAACTGAAGAAATGTTTCCCTCCGGCCTGCGCATTGAGATGTTTTTTCATCACCGCATTACTAGTGCCATAACTTTTTATTTTTCAGTTGATTGAGCGGTGTGCGGGCTTGTTTTTTGCGAGACTGGCTGTAGATTTTATTGGTACCATTTTGGAACACATACGACTTTTTGATCACTTTTTAAAGGAAATTACCAAAAACAAGCAATTCTGGAATCGTTTTTTATTGGGTTTTTTTTCGGCATCCACAGTGCGCCCTAAATTACATGTTAGCTTTATTCTGCGGGTCGATACAATTACGGCGATACCAAATTGATATAGTTTTTTTTAAGTATTGCAGCTTTTGCACAATAAAATCACTTTTTTTTTATAAAATCATTTGTTTTCTGTGTCGCCATATTCTAAGACCCATAACTTTTTTATTTTTGCGTGCACAAAGCTGTGTCAGGGATTATTTTTTGCAAGACGGATTGTCATCTTTCATGATATTATTTTGGAGTAAATGTGACTTTTTGATCACTTTTTATAGCATTTTTTGGAAGGAGATGTGAACTAAAAACAAAGATTCTGGCGTTGTTTTTCATGTTTTTTTTTTACGGTGTTTACCGTGCGGGATAAATTACATAATAGTTTTGTAGTTTGGGTTGGTACGGACGCGGTGATACCAATTATATATAGTTTTTTTTAATTTTTACGGTTTTTCCCATAATAAAAGACTTACTATGGGAAAAAAGGCAGTTTAGCTTTTTTTTATTTGAAACGTGTGTGTTTTTATTGTTTTACAACATTTTCATTTACTTTTTTTACTTTTTTTACTTGTCCCCCTAGGGCACTTGAGGGCCTGATGCCCCGATCGCTACTCTAATACACTGCACTACATACGTAGTGTAGTGTATTAGCGCTGTCAGTTATCCACTGACAGCAAGCCTATGAGGACGCGCCGCAGGCGGGTCCTCATCGGCTCCCATATAAGGCAGACTCGGACGCCATTATTTGGCCTCCGATTGCCACAGCAACCCAGCGATTGCGTCACTGGGTTGCCGGTCGGGTTAAAACCTCTATTGAGCGCAGCATCTGAGGGGTTAATCAGCCGGATCGGAGAATAGCTCCAGTCCTGGCAGTTACAGGAGGGTGCCAGCTGTATAATACAGCTGTCACCCCGCGGTGATGGTGCCGGCTCTGCTTCTGAGCCCGCACCATCACTGCGACGTAACTATACTGCGGTTTGCGGTAACACCAACTCCATCCGATATATCATTTATACCTTTTGTTCATAGCTCCTTCTTTATTATCATAATTTTCCTTTGACAATGGCTACAGGATTGTATTATATTAGCCACCTGATACATTGTAGAGATTATGTGTGACTAGTTTTAATAAAATTATTTTATATTTTTACTTTTATATTTCTCAACAAGAAAAAAAATGGAAAGATAAGAATCTAAGACCCTAAAGCCCCATTCAAATGGTCAAGATTTGCAGAAGTAAATCCATCATGGATTTTAAGTGAAATTCATGGCAGAAATCTGCGGCTGATACTCTGACGCAAATTTGGATGCAGAATCGTTCAATGGAGCTAATCCCCAGATTTTTAATGAGGAATCAGCGTGAATAATGTACATGTTGCACAATTTTATAATTCTGTGTGGATTTTTTTCCAGAGCATGTAAATGGGACATAAAAAAGAATATTCATATGCATTGCTGGCGGAATTACAGTAGATAATGTCCAAATTTACATCCAGAATCCATGCAGAATTCCAGACAAAAACCATAAACTGTGAACATACCCTTAATATCCAGAACGTGAACCACTTTGAACATCTAAAACATAATGTTAAAAATGGTGATCATCAGATCTAGCATCTATATTACTTTGTATTCTTTATTGCAAAATGTGAGCATAAATATTCCAACTGAAGGCTGCAATCGTCCTCCGGCACTGTGGTCTCTTCCAGACTGACTTCACACAGCACAGTGACCCACAGTAGACACCAGCACAGGAAGAAGTATAGGAATCTGTCTAAGTGCTTTATGTTTGATCCCAGGCTTCCTTCCAATAGATGTCACACTGTGGAGAAAGCTTATTTGGAAAATGACATTGTAAGACAGTAGCACAGTGGCCCGCCGTGCTGCACCGCAGAGCTGGAAACATGGATCTGTGTCTGGCGAAAGCCTCATGTGCATGAAATGTGAATGTCCTCACTGTCCATCTCCATCTTTTGAAGAAACAGATGCTCTTTTCCCATAATGTCTTGATTTGTGTGTTTGATCAATAGGTCTGAGTTGGTGAAATTACCAAATTGCCCCAAAAAAGCATGTGCTTGGCATCTAACTATAAGGGTATGTTCACACGGCGGGGGTCCGTTACGGCTGAAATTACGGGGATGTTTCAGCCTGAAAACATCCCCGTAATTTCAGCCGTACCGGCATGTGCAGGCGCTTGAACGCCGCGTCAATTACGGCCGTAATTAGCGCTTCTATTCATTGGAGTCAATGAATAGCGGCTCCAATTACGGCCAAAGAAGTGACAGGTCACTTCTTCTACGCGGGCGTCTATTTACGCGCCGTCATTTGACAGCGGCGCGTAAATATACGCCTCGTGCGAACAGACGAACGTCTGCCCATTGCTTTCAATGGGCAGATGTTTGTCAGCGCTATTGAGGCGCTATTTTCGGGCGTAATTCGGGGCAAAAACGCCCGATTTACGTCCGTAAATAGGCCGTGTGAACATACCCTAAGTGTACCTGGATCAGAAAAACAGGCTACTACTAAATTTACTGTAGAATATAAAAAAATGTGTCATGAAGATTGTAAGTATTAGTATCTGTAAGCATGCTTAAGGTAAAACATAACCAACATAAAGGAAATGTATGACCAAAGAGAGAGAGAGAGAGAGAGAGAGAGAGAGAGACAAAAGACACAGATGCTGCAGCAGCTCATAGTAAGATTTATATCTCATCCCAAGTGCTGGATTCTCAGCTCCACTGCTCATTACTGCTGCACATGCGGCAGCTTCTATCTTTACATGATAGGTAGAGATAGGAGAGAATTTTCCTCTTCAATGTGTACAGTGTATAGAAGATATGATAGCAATTAAGCACAACTCACTAGCTCAAAGACAACTGAGAATTAGAGATAAGCCTGCAGAGTGGAAAACTGCTATATAATGCAGAAATCAAATCATATAATGGCCATAAATAGTGTTATTCCTCATGTAAGCACATATGAGAGCTTACTCTGAAAAGTCACTTAAAAGGTTAGGTATGCTTTAACATAAAAACTTGATAGTATAAGATACACAGCAGTAACAAAGGGTTAGCAGACCAGCATGATCTCCCTTGTATACCAGATATAAACACTAACTGCTTATATTTATTGATGTAGCCCCAATTGAAGAAATTGAGCAGATTTGTAATAAAATGTAATTTTTTTTTCTTTTTTTTAAATGTTTTCTTTTTTATTTTTTTTTTGCTTTAGCATTGCCGTCTATGAAACTTTGAATACTATAACATGTACAACCCCTTTAAACATGCATTGGTAAACCATTCATTTCCATTCATTCTAGTCATCTATGAGAAGTAGTATTTCCTAATTTTTATGTGAATCCTACTAAATATTCCTTCACTATAAGATACTTTTGATACTAGTAAGAATGATTACTCAGGTTGGCCCATGATTCTGTTGTAATTATTTTTAAAAAGAGTTCCTTTCTTTAGATTGCTGTTACAAACTTGTTACGGCGCTCCCTGGAGTTCTTTTAATTCCCTTTCAGAACATCTGCCTAATCAGGGGCGTAGATAGGGGGGGCAGGCGGGGCATGTGCCCCGGGCGCAACTTAGAGGGGGGCACCAGCGCCACCCCCTCCTGCACTATAATTGTACCTGCGTCTATAGAACACAGGTACAATTAGAAGCAATGAATGGCTGGGTACATTCCGTGCCCGGCCATTCAGCGCCTTTCTATGAGTCAAGCGATGCGATACTTTGCACCACTTGCGTCGTTGAAAGGCGTTGAATGACAGGGAAAGTCATTCTGCCCAGCCAATCAGCGCCTTTCATAGATGCTTCGTTCAACCCCAGGAGACCTGCGCAAAAGAGAGCAGGTCTCCATTGCTGCCGGATGGGATTAAGGTGAGTTTAAGTAGTTTGTTATTTTATTGTAATAAAAAAGTGCTTGGCTTTATCTTCGGGGGTGGCTTTACCTACAGGGGGGGCTTTATATATGGGTGGCTTTATCTACAGGGGTCTTTATCTACGGGGGGGCTTTAACTACTGGTGGGGGCTTTATCTACGGGGGGCTCTACCTGCAGGGGGGGCTATATACTGTGGTGGGCTATCCATGGAGCACTATATACAGGGGTTGGCTATATCTACAGAGGGCTATATACAGGGGTGGGCTATCTATGGAGCACTATATACAGGGGAGGACTATATGTGGAGCACTATATACAGGGGTGGGCTATATCTACAGGGGGCTATATACAGGGGTGGGCTATCTATGGAGCACTATATACAGGGGACGACTATATGTGGAGCACTATATACAGGGGTGGGCTATATCTACAGGGGGGCTATATACAGGGGTGGGCTATCTGTGGAGCACTATATACAGGGGTGGATTATATGTGGAGCACTATATACAGGGGTGGGCTATCTGTGGAGCACTATAGGGGGAGCTATTTGTGGGTCATTATATACAGGGGTGGGCTATATGAGGGCACTATCTACAAGGGGCTCTATGGGGGCACTATCTACAGGGGGCTCTATGGCAGGCACTATCTACAGGGGGCACGGTGTCTGTGTGTGTGTGTGGGGGGGACACAGTGTATGGTGTATGGTACCCTATTATATTTAGGGGCGTAGTGTGGTATAATGAGAGCTTTATCTTTGTTTATAGGTGTAGAAATGTTGGAAAAGTGAGAAGCTGAAGACATCTGAGCGGCAAACTGCAGAATTGGGCTGTAACTGGGAGAAGTCATCATAGAGGTCTGGATCGGATGGAGAAAAATAACTAGAATCTGAGACATCACCAGTGAGTCACTTAATGTAAATGTTTATTCTGCCTCTAATCAGCACTGTAGTCACTGTATGATCTGCACTGAGATGATGGGTGGTATGATTATGATATGATTTATTTTTTTGTGAAAAAGCATCTCCCAGCATATCCCTACCATTGTTCGGGCCATGCTGGGAGCTGGAAACAAATGAGTGCAGACCTATATGGCAGGGATTGCACTAAATAGAGCTGTATTTGTGCTGGTGTTGTATTTATGTACTGAGCTTGGTTCTGGTGCTTTATATATGTACTGAGCTTGGTTCTGGTGTTGTGTATAGAACTATATTGCTTGTAAAATTGACAAATGTTTTTATGCTGGAGTTACATAAAAAAAATGTGGAAAAGAAATGACACGTCATTGATTGGTAGAGAAAACAAACATGGTGAGGAAAGGTCGGGAAAGAGGTTGGGGGGGCGCCAAACTGAATCTTTGCCCCGGGTGCTGGAGAACCTAGCTACGCCTCTGGCTTAATGTGTCCAGTGCCAGTCGGAAAAAGCTGCTTCTAGTACACAGATTCTCACTGGCTGGTCTACACAATTGAAAGAATAACTTCGCCGTCTGTACTTGTACAAGAGTAGATGAACTGTGGCCCTGAGCTACTGAGCTTGTGCGTCCACCGGCACTGGACACATTAGCTGGATGTTCTGAGAGGGAATCAAAAGAACCCCAGGGAATGCCATAAGAAGTATGTAACAGGAATGTCTAGACACAAGAGTACTTTTTTTTTTAATGATACTAATTGAAAAATTGTACTGTTTTGTATATTCCATCATTTTCCATCAACTAGACCGTAAGACTGTGTACCTTTTGGCCATCTTCATCCCTTAAATCCTGGTTTAAGAATTGTTTGGAATGTATATTAAATGATAATATATCATGTCTGTCAATGCCAGGCGCATTGAAGTAAGGCGCTCTAGTGTTGTCACCCATTTCCTGCTGCAATAGTCCAAACATATTGGGCCTAATTTATGAAAAAAACTGTTTAAGGTTTGAACCACACACACTGTTTTTTAGAAAAAATGCCATGTTTTTGTGGCATTTTCCTTTGTGTTTTTTTCTGCTGCATTTTTAGAGGCAAAAAAACCTGATACGGCCAGATGTTAGCTTAAAGTCAATGGGGAAATATAAAACACCCTACAAACATGATGTTATTTTATGTGGCTTTTTGTTATTTTAATTAGCATTTTTTGGGTCAGTGGTGTTTTTCCAAAATTGCAGCAAGTCTGGCTTAGGCATTTTTTGCATTATTTGGTGGAGTTTCTCCTCATATAGACCACCATAGGTTTGTTTTGCCTCTTTAAATAAACACAGGTGCAATGTGTGTTGTTTTTTTATATGGTGTTTTTGGTGGCGTTTTTTCAAATTTTGCTTCACGTGATCTCTGAATCACAGGATTTGCAATGGAAAAAAATATTACCTAAAATAAACGCAGGTAGTAAAACACACTATTTTGATAAAACAGCACTAAAATTGCCATAAAAAAGCATGTACCATTTTTTTTAAAAACGTACGTTATTTGTGTGGCCTTTTTTGTTTTTTTTTACAAAAAAAAAGCTACAAAAATGTGTGTGTGAAGGAAGCCTAAAAGAAAAAAAATGGTCTTGTTACCCATGGCAACCGATCATTGTGCAATTTTTATTTTCAGAGCAGTTTAAGAAATGAAAGCTGAGCTCTCAACAGTTTTTCTTAGACAGTTTATGATAAATGAAGCGATATTGAAGTTTTAGCAGAGTTCCTCTGACATTTTTTTACCTATGGATTATTCAGTAGCCATTGCTTCACCACTTTAGTCAGAGGGAACAGTATATTACAGCAGTGTACGTTGAAGATCATCGTGAAAAAATTGTGTTGTGTTCTTGATTTATGTGCAACCTTCAGTTGAAAGCTATCTATAAAAAAATCTAAAAATCCCTCCAAATGTCTTTGTGATACATGTCCCATCACCCCCTCCCACACAATTTTTAGTACCACTCTAACATACATTGTGCGGCCTTTCTGCTTGCCAACCCATCATTTCATACTCTCAATATACCGTACTTGCTCTCTTTACCACATCTCTACTCCAACCACTTAGATGAGATAATAGGACAAACTCTTCGGGGATCAAATGTATATCAATATCAGATATTCGCTCTAAGATCAGGACAGAGATATATGACAACTTACTGCATTAAGGAAGAATAAGTGTTACCAGAATGGAAGTCAGGTTTTCCTGACAGACAGTGGATTGACATGATTAATGTCTAAAATAGAATACCCAAGATTGCCCCTGCAGTGAGCTGGAGGGAAATGCAGTCTAACATCTTGAGCGGAGCATCTGTCATGCGATCACTGAAAGATAAAAAAAGAGAACCAGAGAACACCATCGCCCTAAGTGGAAGAGTAAAAGTAAAAGACAGCTAATGTGAAACATTGCCTGTAGGGGAGTTCCTCCATGGGAAAGACTCTGGCATGATACAATATCACATACCCAGTGGAATCTGTGTCTGTGCACTGTGGGAATACCAGCCAGAAAGAGCATTCACTTAAAGCTAGATAGATTTGCTGTGTAGAAGAAATATTGTGCCATTCCAAACAGCTGCCAATTGTATTCCAGTCCTCAGGGACGCAATAATAACACTCTCAAATAAATGCAATAATGTTAACCTTTGTATAAGAAAACCTAAAAGAGACATCATCTTGCTAAATGTTAAGTTGGCTCTATGTAAGTGTACATTATGACAACTATGATACTATAGGTAACTTGTATATATTGATTATATTATCAAATTGTTAATATGATACCAAAATGTGGTTAGACTGCAGTGGTTAGTACTGGTATAGTGCTGAACTATCAAAATGGGTTCAAAGTGGACAAGAGGAACATGTACGTGACGTTTGCACAATCTCCCTGTGTTTCTGACGGTTTCCTCCAACACTACAAAAATTCTACCATTAATTGGATTTGTTTGGTCCCAAAGTGTGTACATCAGATTGAGAAATTGGTGTATGAGACCATTAAGGACAGGGTCCCGTATGACGCCATTCTCCTGATGCTGTACAGAATCAGCACACCTTATACTAATACAGAACATATCATACCAATACCATGTCTAGATGTGCAAACACCCTCGTGTTTTCATTTTCATCTCCTACCCGGTTTTAGTTTTGCTTTAAATTTAAATTTTTGCCCTTTGATTTTGGTTTTAATCCATTTATTTTTATTTTTAAATTAAAAAACATCTAAAAAAAGCCCAAAGCACTTAATAAAGGGTGCTTATGATATTTTAGGCTCTTCTACTGCTATTCCACTTTATTTTAAGTAAATCTGAGGATGCAAAGGAAAGCACACACGGGAGGAACTGACTCTCAATACGGATCGGGACTTTAGAAAAATCAGAATCCAGACTGTTAATCACTATTGCAGAGCCCCATCTTTAAATGCAAATGACACAGTAGGGAACATATCTAAATTTTGAAGCAGATAACTTTTGGGCGTAAAGCTGGTGTAGAAAAAGTCTGTCTCATATTCACCACTTTTATAAAGCATCTAGATACAATATTTTTTATATACGCCTTAAAATTCAAGAGGTTGCCCAGGCACAGCATTACATACGCATGATAATCCCATATTTTATTATTTAACAATAAAAAATAATACAAAATACATTTCATGTAACTTAAAAGAGTTTTCTGAGTTCAGGAAAAAAAATGGCTAGGTGCAGAAAATAATAAAATGACCAGTACTCACCTGATAAATCCTCTGCCACTCGAGCCTCGGTGCTCCACACCGGTTTTTGTTTACTGCATCTACCACATGACTGCTGCATCCAATCACTGGCTTCTCACTGGCCTCTGCAGTCTCTGCTGAGTACAGTGATTAGCTGTAGCACTCACATGGGTGGACGGCCATTTAATCGCTAGAGCCAAGTAAACAAAGACCATCGGGAAGCACCAGAGGGGGGGGGGATTTATCAGGTCAGTTGGTTATTTCATTATTTTAACACATTTCCTACACATAGGCATTTTTTTCCCCTAAACTCTCAAACCTCTGTTAGATAATACTACAGTTTATTTTAATACCCATTGTGTGATTATACCCAATTTTAACGACCATTCATAATTTATAAAGAGCATATAATGAAAGCTATGGACATGTGTTTCTTCATAGAACAAAATTGGTTAGACAAGAATATCTTAACTCATTAAGACATACGGGAAGATAAAGTTGTTGTTCCTCAGACCCAAGAGCTATAACACTTAGTAAAGAACCTAAATCCCTTGGTTAGAAATTTCATAAGCTAGACTTTGAAAGTTGCATTGGTCATGCTGGAGTAGCAGGATAAATGTTCCATTGTAATCCATGGAGCTTCTAACCAGATGTTGGAGTAACACAAATGTCACATCGGAACTGAAGAGTTTGGGCCTTTTTATTGAGTGCTAAAGACTTTGTTCAAATAATGCTTGGGCGGCAAAATTTCTCTTTAATAGACACTGATATTCTCTACAAAGGGGATCGATACACAATCAAACTCAGATTACAATATTATATAGTTGCTGAGACCTTGAATAGGACCTCTTTAGTCCCCGTATTATTCACTATTACTTTTTTGTAGTCTTTTTTTATTTAGTGAGAAGAGAAGGACTGGATTTACTTTGCCTTTAACATTTATTGAAGCATTTGTGTATGATAACTTTTATCAGACTCACAGCTCGTACATCATTAAGGGGCATTAGTCACTGATATCGACAGCAGTGTATTTAACAATTTCTGAAAATGTACAGATCTATTTTCCCATGCTGTCCAGGGCCAGATCTGCAGCTTTTTGACCAAAGGTGAAATTAATCTTCCTGTCTCAGATATCAGGCCATTAGTATCTGTCACACTCCCACTTCATGTATGGTAAGGGCCTGGCAGCAAAAACCATTTGTTCTGGTGATTAGAATTCATGGCCACAATGCCTTAGCCTCTGAAGGTCCTCTTAGGGAATATTACATACAAATTCTTGCCATTATTTCTAAGAGTCACAAACTCATGCTTCTAAATAACAAATGTGAGGGTCGTTTTATCAAAACAGGAATTCTTAATTTATATCAGTCTTTACAACATCCATTATTCTCAGTTGAACTGAACTAAAATAAATCATGTGTTTTATCCAAAGCTATATACTTTATGTATAAGCACCTTGTGTACAGCCTAAACGAATGACAATTCGTAGAATTAGATAATATCTCCTTCAGGATATCTTCTAAAATCCTAGAAAAGCATGACAAAATCCTAATGCATTTTTTTTTTTTTATAAAGGTAGTAGACGGTACAGACAATAAGCATGCCATATTACTTTCAACTACTTGTGCTAGATGCAGATTAAAGGGGTTATCCCACCAACAATTTTATCTAAAAAGGCAAAAAAAAACAGTAACTTTGCAATATAAATGCTGTATAAAAAGTTTTCTTGTGCCAAGATAACTTAATTTGAAGTAAATGATAGCGCCCCCTATTGTTTCTAGTAATCCCCTAAGCTGTGTCCACCTTACACAGCAGCCAATGGTGGAAAAGTAGGCACCGTTTATCTTTTTCTATCTCTTTAACCACAGCATTGTGGAGGGATTCCTCCTGTTGATGGGGCCCTATGAATAATTAGAGACCTCTACTTGTCCAGGAGAAGCCGAGCATGCACGGTGGCATGTTCTCCTCCTCTAACTAGCGGAGAGGTTTCTGCATAGGGAATTTATTTGGAGTGGAGAAGGTTGTGAGGAATTGGAATGACACGCAATTTTTTTAGATTTGGATTCTGGGGGCGGAGTTAGGACTGATGTACCGCAAGGAATTGCTGTGAAAATAGAGCGTGAAGGGAGACAAGTGGTGCAGCGTTGGTGCCCACACCAAAGCCAGCATCAGAGCACAGAAAGCAGTGGGAGTAAGAAGGTAATGAAATGTAAAAAATTGCCATGTTTAGTTATTTTTAATGATGAATACCCTTAGACAGCTACATTCAGTGATTGCCTGTAGTTTGTTTTGTAAGTGGGTCTATGGGTAACCCCTTTAAACCTACAGCAGGACTGGGTTTTATTATTGTCAAAATGGGCAATTACCTTGGGACCTCCACCATTTAACCCCTTCCTGTCGTAAACAACTTTCAGATTTTCATTTTCATTTTTTCCTCCCCACGTTCCAAAAGTCAGAACTTTTTCAATTTTCCGTCAATCTAGACCTATGAGGGCTTGATTTTTGCAGGATCAGTTGTAGTTTTCCGTAGCACCATTTATTGTGCCATATAATGTACTAGGAAATGGGAAAAAAATTATTTGTGGGGTAGAAAATGAAAAAAAAACAGCGAGTCCTCCACTGTTTTTTCTGCTTTGTTTTTACAGAATTCACTGTGCAAATAAAACAACATGTTAACTTTATTCTGTGGGTCAATACGATTACAGTGATACCAAATATATATATTTTTTCTATATTTTACTACTTTTACAAGGAAAAAACTAAGTGTAAAACATTTATTTTGTGTTGCCAAATTCTGAGAGCCATAACTTTTTTTATTTTTCCGTCGATTAAGTGATATGAGGGCATATTTGGTGCAGGTGAAGCAAAAGTTTTTAATGATACAATTTTGGGGTACATGCGAGGTATTGATTACTTTTTATTCAATTTTTTGTGGGAGATTAGGTGACCAAAAAATAGCGATTCTGGCGTTTAAATTTTTTTTTTACGACGTACACGTTGCGGGTTAAATAATGATATATTGTAATAGTTCAGACTTTTACGGATGCGGCAATACCAATCATGTTTATTTATTTATTTTTTTACAATGCTCTAGGGGGGAAATGGGAAAAGGGGGATTTTTTGAACTTTTAATTTTTTTTTACATAAAAAAAATCCTTTTTACAAATTTTTACTTTTTTTATTAGTCCCCCTAGGGGACTTAAACCAGTGATCGTTAGATCGCTTGCACTATATACTGCAATACTAATGTATTTCAGTATATCGTCTTTCTGACAGCCTACTAGTAAGTCATATATTTACATTACTTAAAATTTAAATATTTTTCTACTCTAATGAATGATGGATATGTCCTGGAACATTTTTTCCTTTTTGGTTTTTCATAGCCTTCTATTAAGCCCTGCCAGAGGCAGGGCTTAATAGGAGCACAAAGATGCCAGACCTGGGGACCTTCATTAGGCATTGACCGCTCCATTCAACGGGTTAAATGAGTGGGATCGCGCTCAGGCGTGATCCCGCTTGTTACTGTAAAGTGTCCACTGTAAGATACAGCCGACACCCACATCGTATGGAGCGGGTTCACTCCGTCAGCCCGTTCCATACCTCCCCTACCTGGCTATGACGTATGGACGTCAAATGTCGGAAAGGGGTTAATGGCCGATTCCTTTTACCACATGCACCTAACTGTAAACTTCCTCCTTGTTGGTCTATCTTTAACCAACTGTGTTCTACTTTGTATGGTTCTATCACAGAATGTTGGAACACTATGGTACAATAAAGGAAATATGGAACTACATAGCAGAATGAAAACTGGACTTCTTCAACCACTAGTTGTCACACCTCCATACATCCTAGATCAACTGTTCCCCATTTTTCCTTCACACCCTTTGGGCATCAAGATTGACAAACTGGATTGGCCATATCTTTACATCCTAATATAGGTTGTAGGCCACACCAAGTAAGGCTACATGCACATGTTGCATATTTTGCTGCGGAAAAACAAAACACAGGAAATTCACAGGTAAAAACCACACCAGATCAGCAGTTTTTTATGCGTTTTTCTGTGTGGTTTTTAAGTTTTGATGCGAAAAATCGGTGCGATTTAATGCTGCGGGTTTTGGTGTATTTTTCCTTAGTATTAGGCACATACAATTCGCAAGCGGAAACACAAGATAAATTTACCTTCTGCAGATTTTAAAATACGCACCGCAGGTCAATTTACGTGCAGAAAAATATGCTAGTACTGTATTATGCTACGGATTTGCCGCATGTGATACACATCGTGTGCATTGAACCTAAAGCTATTAGTGGCATTGACTCACTTCTGGGAGCTACTATTAGTCTCTCAATAAACAATTTCTCTACAGTATAAAGTAATGATTATCATTTGTATCTCAAAAAGCAGAAAACATTCTTTTATAGGTTCCTTTAGAGAACTGAACTACTGCATGTTCTCTGGAAGTAATATATTGTACATTGTAATCAATATACTCCAGTTCCTAGACCATCACAGAAATCTTTCTCATCTGCTCTCCAGCTATGGACTTGCGGTCCTGTAAGCTTGTATGTACTTACTCTAGAAGTAAATTTGTATCATTCTCACGTCCAGAAGTCATGAAATAATAATTAATTAGTTAATTAGGGTGCCAATAAACTGACTATTACAAAGATCGATGGTCTAGAAAACCTGGCTTGCAACCGAAACTTGTAAGGAATGAAGTTCTCACAAATGGCCTCATTTCCCATTGACTAATTCATTATTTTAACCCTTTACACTGACATGGCGATACCATTAAACACACTGCCTGCTAGGTAGAATAAGACAGAATTGGGTTAAGTAGCTGCTCTATCTTTTCAATGATTAAATCATTGACATCTAATTTTCCACTGCTCATGATGTACCATTGAGTTCTTTATAACACAAAGATCCAAGCTTGGCGATTTAGTCAATTATCATCAACTTAGATTGTTTGTGAGTAGACGTTCAACACTATATATCTTACAAATACGTTTGAACAGATTCTTCCTTTATTTGTGACTCTTTGTCTGTTTTATCGATTGGTGAAATAATTATTAACAGTAAGATGCAACATTATCACACACATATATTTTCTACTTTCGAGCAAAAAATAAATAATACATTTCAATTATAAAGATATGCTTGAGCTGTAAGTAAAAGTTGAATTTACGGAATTATACTGCGTAAATATTTCAAATGTTCTCATTTAGCCCTAGAGATATTGTAATTATATAACGTAAAGTAAACAAATAGGGATAAAGGGGGTTGCCCACAAACCTGAGTGCTGAAATTCTAGGTAAATATAATTTTTGGTGACTTTCTTTGCATATTCTGTCTTGTATTACCTCTGTTCTATCCCGTGCTTCCGCCCCTTCTCCTGGCAAATCTCCATTATGTGGGCGTGATCAGAACGAGCGGTCACATGACCAGAGCAAAGCTCTGCAGACTACATTTCCCAGAATTCTTCTGTCTGCAGACCGCACTCCCAAACCTTGCCTGTACCCAGCCTAGCACAGAATTCAGTGTGCCGAATCCTGTCCCCCAGATTGAAATGGTATTTCATTTTTATTTATAATTTCATCTGACTGTTGCTGCTCCCTTATTTAATGCTTTCCATATAATAAAATGAATCCAATTCTTCCCACACAATTTGGGATAAATATTTAATATTTCTCAAGCATCACTCTCATGTATATATATATATATATATATATATATATATATATATATATATACAGGGTAGGCCATTTATATGGATACACCTAAATAAAATGGGAATGGTTGGTGATATTAACTTCCTGTTTGTGGCACATTAGTATATGGGAGGTGGAAACTTTTCAAGCTGGGTGTTGACCATGGTGGCCATTTTGAAGTTGGCCATTTTGTATCCAACTTTAGTTTTTTCAATGGGAAGAGGGTCATGTGACACATCAAACTTATCGAGAATTTCACAAGAAAAACAATGGTGTGCTTGGTTTTAACATTACTTTATTCTTTCATGAGTTATTTACAAGTTTCTGACCACTTATAAAATGTGTTCAAAGTGCTGCCCATTGTGTTGGATTGTCAATGCAACCCTCTTCTCCCACTCTTCACACACTGATAGCAACACCGCAGAAGAAATGCTAGCACAGGCTTCCAGTATCCGTAGTTTCAGTTGCTGCACATCTTGTATCTTCACAGCATAGACAATTGCCTTCAGATGACCCCAAAGATAAAAGTTTAAGGGGGTCAGATCGGGAGGCATTTCTTCTGCGGTGTTGCTATCAGTGTGTGAAGAGTGGGAGAAGAGGGTTGTATTGACAATCCAACACAATGGGCAGCACTTTGAACACATTTTATAAGTGGTCAGAAACTTGTAAAGAACTCATGAAATAATAAAGTAACGTTAAAACCAAGCACACCATTGTTTTTCTTGTGAAATTCTCGATAAGTTTGATGTGTCACATGACCCTCTTCCCATTGAAAAAACTAAAGTTGGATACAAAATGGCAGACTTCAAAATAGCCGCCATGGTCAACACCCAGCTTGAAAAGTTTCCCCCTTCTCATATACTAATGTGCCACAAACAGGAAGTTAATATCACCAACCATTCCCATTTTATTTAGGTGTATCCATATAAATGGCCCACCCTGTATATATATATATATATATATATATATATATATATATATATATATAAATATATATATACTCAGTGAAAACTCTTTGAGCCGACCACTCAAAATTGCACAGAAAAATGGTCTCTTGTGGTTGTGGTCCTCATAAAGAAATAAGTACACAACATGCATGTACAGCACACAAATAAACAGCCCCTTAATTTTTAGTCCAGAGCATGAATCCCACTCTCATTTCTAGTACACAGCATAGTTTCCCTCTCATTCCTAGTCCCTATTCTAGCTCCCCTAAAATAACTTATGATGGCAATCTGAGTTTAGTCATGTAGTTAAAGATCAATTCTGATACCTTTAGTTAAAATATGCTTACAACTCCACTCCTTTTATTTTCTAGTCTAAATTTCCATATTTCTAAAGGTCTGACATCTAAATTATACAGTAATCTCTTGAACTTTGGGTTGGGGATCCCACAGTATAAATCTAAAAACAAAAAATGGGAGAAGGATTTTGACCCTTCTGTAGACATCAATAGAGCAGATATTTATAAACAAATTCCACTAGTTTCTTTCAATAATAACCATAGGGTCACACAATTTGTTTGTTCATAAATTGTATTACTCAGCAACTTTCTTATATAAAATAGGAAAAAGAAATTCTAATTTCTTTCCTAAATGCCTGGGTCTGGGTGCTGACTGATACCATCTGACTTGGCGCTGCCCCAAACTCTTCAGGTTCTGTAACGAAGTTTTAGACTACCTTTTTAATATCTTTTATTTTAAGGTTCTTTTAGATACCGGACCATGACTTTTGGGAGATTTATCACTATTGATCTCTATGACGGATCCTCTATGACCATCCAAAGTTCCTTATTTGTGGCAAGATTGTTAATAGCTAAACAGTTCCCTACCCTAATCAATGGGGAAAAAAGTCTCATTTTATTTTATTTTTTAATTTTGTATTCTCAATTTATATGATTACAAAAATAAAAATAACATTACATATTTATATTAGCCACCCACCCCAGAAGGAGAGGAGTACTGAAGAGGTTCTCAGTTAGAAGTTATATAACCATAGATTCCAACCAGACAAAAAAATAAAACAAAAAAAACCTGCTAATTTTCCTTTTTGTATATCCACCTCACTCAAAATAGCATAAGACTAAGCAATACCTACTTAGTCTTATGCTATTTAGAGAGAGGTGGATATACAAAAATAAAAATTAGCATTTTTTTTTTTGTTTATTTTTTCCAAGTTACATCTGATAGAATATTATTTGACAGCGAATGTCATAATCAAAATGTTTGCCATATTAGTAGTAGATTTCTTTTTATACACAGAGGTACCCAATTCATAACTATCACTGAATTTAAATAGTAGGACCGGAGAAATCCAGATGTCCAGATTGTGTATACCTTTTAACTTTTCAATCACTTTATTCCAATATACTGTAGATACATTTTTTTTACATTTCCAAGACATATGGTATAAATCAACCCTGTTATCAAAACCTTAGTTTATGTATCATAAGGATACATTTTAGAGAAAAATAGTCCTACACATTTTTGAAAACCATCACTCCAAGATGCTTAAAAGAGGAACTATGCTTGCAGTATCGACATTTGTAGAAGAGAATTCCTTGAGCTCTTATGTATCCTAAAGCTTCTAGGAAAATGCCTTGAAAAATGACAAAAGTTAACAACTAAAAGGTGAATGATCCCTAGTTGTGTATTCTGCTTTTTGAATCATTAACAAGTATTATTAACTAGAGTTATATCTATACAGAAGAATATGTTACAAGATTTTAAATAGCAAAAGATATTGTTTAATTGAACGATTATATACCCTTCATATATCATCCCACCCAAATACAAATATCTAGAGAATGAAGAATTACAAGTCTAGAGAATGAAGAATTATGACATTTAAATACCCCAGATTTATTCTATTTATCCAATTGAGGGTCAATAACAATATTTGAATCTCTTACCGCCAGTATGGGGCAGCAGTTTTTCTCACACCATTATTCATATAGCTTATATAAAGCTTCTGGGTTATATGGGAGAGGAATGTATATATTAGCTATTATCATAACTGTTCCACACACTCTCCCAGCCTTGGAACCCTGGCTTTGATGTTCTGGCTCTACCTTAAAGGGAATGTGGCGCTAGAATTTTTTTTTTTTTTAGTTAAACAATTAGTATCTGAGTGATTACACATTGTTTTAATTTTTCAAATTTTTTCACAAGTCAGGAAATATTATAAATTAGATTCTAATTTATAACATTTCCATGTGCTGGTCACTAGAGGGAGCAGTTCCCGAAATTGCAGCATGGTCAATGTGGTAAAGCAACCTCATTGCTTTATGCTGCAAATTTTGGGTAGACAGACTTGCTCTAGTGTCCTCACACAATCCCCCCTCCTTAATTCTGGCTAGTTCCAGGAGAAGGAGGGGGTTGAATCTTCAAACCTCCTATACTGTGTGCCACCATTTTCTCAGCGAATGCACGGTGTAGGAGGATTAGATACAGTGCTAAGTAGACAGTATAACACTAACATACACGAACATAATACACACATCACATACACAAACATAACTTACCTGCTCCTGCCGCCGCATCCGGAAGTCACGGCCGGAAGTCATCATCTTACTGTCCGGCAGCCGCTTCCGGTCCACAAGAAAATGGCGCCGGATTTCGCTCTGCTAATGAGCTTTATTTTGGTCTGTGTGGGAGCGGTGCATGCGCCGTTCCCACACAGACGGTATACTCTGCAGTGAATGGAACAGCTCCCATTCCCATTCTCTATGGGGATGTATGTGTCGTTAATCGACACATACAGAGTTGAAAAAAAATTGGCAGCCCTCATAGAGAAGTAAAATGAAAAAAAAAGTTAAAAGTAGAACACACGAACACAAATAAATACATTTTCTTTTTTTTATCATACTAAAAGCAATATGATAAAAAAAATAATAATTTTCATGACACCTTCCCTTTAACCTAAATAAAAAAGAGAGACAAGGAGTGTAAATATCTTTTCCTTCCTTTTTTTCCCTCGGTCACGTGGAATTGGGGGGGGGGTGGGGGTTAGATTGGGAACTATTGCCTGTCATGATGATATCTATAATTTCTCTTTTCTTTTTTCTGTTTTTTGTTCAAGCATAAGAATATAAAAAAAGATAAATCTACATAAAAAAAAATCTTACCTTCCCTCTCATTCTTAGTCCCCATTATGGATCCCCTCTCATTAGTTCCCTGCATGGCTCATCTCTCCTTCTTGTTCACCAGAATGGCTCCCCTCTCATTTCTAGTCCCCAGCATGGCTCCCTTCTCATTCTTAGTCCACAGCATGGCTCCCCTCTCATCCCTAGTCTCCAGCATGGCTCCCCTCTAATTCTTAGTCCCCAGAAGGGCTGCCCTTTCATTCTTAGTCCCCAGCATGACTCCCCTTTCATTCCTAGTCCCCAGGATTGCTCCCCTCTCATTCCTGGTCCCCAGCATGACTTCCTTTAATTTTAAATCTAGTTCTATAATTTTTTTCCCCCTTTTGTTCCCAGCATGGCTCCTCCTTCATTTTTGGTTCTTATTAGGGCTGAACCTCTAATTTCTAGTTCCCACCATGGGTCTCCCTCACCTTTTGATACAGTACAGTCCTTCCTTTAATTTTAAATCTAGTTCTATAGCTTTTTTTCCCCATTTGTTCCCAGCATGGCTCCTCTTTCATTTCTGGTTCTTATTAGGGCTGAACCTCTCATTTCTAGTTCCCACCATGGGTCCCCCTCACCTTTTGATACAGTACAGTACACAAGCATGGCTCCCCTCATTCTTAGACCTTCAGTCAGGCTCTGCTCTCCATATCCCCTTTCACTGATAACCTTGATACCCCAGAGGCAGTCAGCAGGCTTCCTTGCTAAGTAATCATGCTGGCTGTTCAGTGCAGCAAAAAGTGTGGTTCATCCTCCCATTCTCTGAAAGCTCTCCACTTTCCTCCTCTTACCTTCTTCTCTAAGATACTCCAAGGTTCTGGAAATACTCCCCCTGCTCTCTCTGCCCCAATGATATGGTGCAATGCTGGCAGCTTTTCTCCCCCATGTGCCATGCAAGTCCCCTTCTCCTGCTCTATCTGGTCTGGTGATACGGCGCACACCCTCATCCATAGACTTACAGCACATGTAAGTCCAATTTGTGAGCTTTTCAAAGAAATTCCTATTGAAAAAATTGCTAAAAATAAGTGGTCTTTGGTTGGATTAAGTGGTGGTCTGCCTATAGAGGGGCAGCTTCTATAAACTATAATGGTGAGGAAAATTATTCACAGATAAATTTAGTCTGAATGGTGGGTGGTCTTCTCAAAGTAGTGATCTTTCTTGAGAGGTTTTACCATATATATAACTAACAGCATCAGAGGTATCTATGATGCTGTTAATTTGGTGCATTAACATCGTCTGTATTAATGGGTCTGTATTACGCTCACCTGGAACTGACCTTGTGGCACATTCACACAATTTTTTTAAGGTCCGTTTAAAAACACACCAAAAAAATGCTGTTAAAACTGTACAAAAAAATGCCATATAAGCTACATAGGTGGTGTTTTTTGTTTCCATTAATGTCTTTGAGGGTTAAAAAGTTTTTAAAATTGGCAACCCTCAGAGCATAATGGATTTTTAGAAACACCAAATAAAATGCTTCAAACTTTCTTTAGTGACAAGTCTATTAGCAGGCTACAGCTCATACGAGATCCTGACAGCAAGAAGTCTGATTACTGCATCGCATATAAGGCCCTGATGCTGCTTGGTGTCAGGAGCTTGTACGAGCCACAGCCTGCTCTGAGAGCCTGAGGAAAGAAGTAAAGGGGAACAGTGAGGTGAGCCTACATATTTTTTTGTGTCATGTCCAATGGGGGATGATGTTGATGTGCGGTCATTACGACATAATTGTGGCGAACCACCAGCCGAAAGATGCAGCACATTAAAAGGTGCTCGCTTCTTAAAAAAAAGTGTTACTAGAATAAATTGTTTATTAAGACTGGCGTCTAAAACGAAAAGTCTCCCCCAATGTGTGTCGAGAACTTTATATATTCCTTTTGCCTAACAGCAAACATCTAGCTGCAGAATTTTTAGCTAAGAAAAAAATGCGCCCCAAAAAGGCTATGAAAAACATAACTAAACACTGTCTATAAATTTAGCCTTACAGAACAAAATTGTATAAAGTTACAAAAATAAAAACCCCTGATAACAAATCCAAAGCCCCAGCCCCAACCCTACTTTCTTAAACTATTCATGTCATACAATATTTAGAAATTATTATAAGAGGACAGAAAAGCCATTCTAAAAAAAACGACTTTAGGACTGATCTACAGGATTAAAATAAATATTGTATACAGTATATGTGAAAAATATACCATTTCTTATAAGACATTGCAGCCAATTATATAAGAATAGACTTGACAGAAAAGTCTTAAAGAGGCTCTGTCACCAGATTTTGTAACCCCTATCTGCTATTGCAGCAGATCGGCGCTGCAATGTAGATTACAGTAACGTTTTTATTTTTAAAAAAACGAGCATTTTTGGCCAAATTATGACCATTTTTGTATTTATGCAAATGAGGCTTGCAAAAGTACAACTGGGCGTGTTGAAAAGTAAAAGTACAACTGGGCGTGTATTATGTGCGTACATCGGGGCGTGTTTACTACTTTTACTAGCTGGGCGTTCTGATGAGAAGTATCATCCACTTCTCTTCAGAACGCCCAGCTTCTGGCAGTGCAGATCTGTGACGTCACTCACAGGTCCTGCATCGTGTCGGCCACATCGGCACCAGAGGCTACAGTTAATTCTGCAGCAGCATCAGCGTTTGCAGGTAAGTAGCTACATCGATTTACCTGCAAACGCCGATGCTGCTGCAGAATCATCTGTAGCCTCTGGTGCCGGCTCGTCTGACACGATGCAGGACCTGGGGAAGTGACGTCACAGCGTGATCTGCCAGAAGCTGGGCGTTCTGAAGAGAAGTGGATGATACTTCTCGTCAGAAAGCCCAGCTAGTAAAAGTAGTAAACACGCCCCGATGTACGCACATAATACACGCCCACTTGTACTTTTACTTTTCAACACGCCCAGTTGTACTTTTGCAAGCCTAATTTGCATAAATACAAAAATGGTCATAACTTGGCCAAAAATGCTCGTTTTTTAAAAATAAAACGTTACTGTAATCTACATTGCAGCGCCTATCTGCTGCAATAGCAGATAGGGGTTGCAAAATCTGGTGACAGAGCCTCTTTAAGTCACCCAGCAGTCATACAGGCACTTCCCTGCTCGTTCCTTTCCCCACTGTTAATTTTTATCTCTTTCTATCTTGTGCACATTCCTTCCATAGTCACAATCTTGTGCCTAGTTGGACTAGTATACAGCAAGAATGCACTCTTAGGCCTCATGCACACAAACTTATTTTTTCCCTCCCGTAAATACTGGCGTAAATACGGGTCCTTGGTCACATGTATTCGACCCATATTGCACCAGTATTTACGGACACGTGCCTGTAAATATGGGTCCGGTGTCACCCATATTCCACCCGTATTTACGGGTACGTTTTTGCTGCGAAATTGCACTAATCGGCAGCCCCTTCTCTCTATCGGTGCAGGATAGAGAGAAGGGGCAGCCCTTTCCGAGGTAAAAGTAAAAGAAATTCATACTTACCCGGCCATTGCCTTGGTGACGCGTCCCTCTCTTGACATCCAGCCCAACCTCCCTGGATGACGCGGCAGTCCATGTGACTGCTGCAGCCTGTGATTGGCTGCAATGCTCACATGGGCAGAAACGTCATCCCAGGAGGCCGGACTGGAGGAAGAAGCAGGGAGTTCTGGGTAAGTATGAACGTCTTTTTTTTTACAGGTTTATCTATATTGTGATTGGTAGTCACTGTCCAGGGTGCTGAAACAGTTACTGCCGATCGTTTAACTCTTTCAGCACCCTGGACATTGACTATTTACTGACGTTGCCTAGCAACGCTCCCATAATTACGGGTGCACACACGTAGTCACCCGTAATTACGGGAGCCCCATAGACTTCTAAGCGCCTGCCTGTGCCGTAATTACGGCCTGAAATAGGACATGTTCTATATTTTTCAATGGCACGGGCACCTTCCCGTAAGCCTACGGGGAGGTACCCATGGCCAATAGAAGTCCATGGGCCCGTAAAAACGTGCCGTAATTATGGCCCATAATTACGGGCGTTTTTACGTTCGTGTGCATGGGGCCTTAGGGTATGTTCACACGGCTTAGCAAACTACGTCTGAAAATACGGAGCTGTTTTCAGGCGAAAACAGCTCCTAATCTTCAGACGTTTTTGCAGCAACTTGCGTTTTTCGCTGCGTATTTTACGGACGTAATTGGAGCTGTTTTTCAATGGAGTTGAAAAACGTCCCAAGAAGTGACATGCAATTCTTTTTCACGGGCGTCTTTTTACGCGCCGTATTTTGACAGTGACGCGTAAAATAACACCTTGTGGGAACAGAACACCGTAAAACCCATTGAAATCAATGGGCAGATGTTTGTAAGCATAATGGAGCCGTTTTTCAGGCGTAATTCGAGGCGTAAAATGCCCAAATTACGTCTGAAAACAGTGCGTTCATTCATACCCTTATAGTATACTTGGGTAAGAATGCCTAAATCGCATCTCACCAATAGTCTGAGAGCAAACATTACATACTCTCCCTTTTAGGGTTTTCATTAATTTCAAAGAAGGCCGCAGACTTGGATAAAACAACAAAATAAAGTAATGTAAATCCTTTTAAATATTTACATATATCAATGTGTATCAAATAGTTGAAACACTTTTTTTTTTAAGCTATATATAGTTATTTTCTAGTTAGCCCCTTAAGGACACAGACGGGTTTGGCCTCATGGACACAGCCATTAGGCGTTTCACAGGAATTAAAACAAAGTAGAGGTGTAATATACAAATATAATTTTTTTTTTTTTTGAGAAATTCATTCCTAATCCATTTGTTTCTGTAACCAGAGAAATGTCATTTAATATTTATCACCCAGATTCTGCAGTTTTTAGAAATATCCCACATGTGGCACTAGTGTGCTACTTGACTTAAACATGGGCCTCAGAAATGAAGGAGCAAATTTCTCCCGATAGTGGCTATACCCGATATGTGGTCATAAACTGCTGTTTGGACGCACGGCAGGGCTCAGAGGGGAAGAACCGCTATTTGGCTTTTGGAGCTTAAATATTGCTGGATTGGTTTTCAGGTGCCATGTTGCATTCCCCTGAGGGATAAAAACTGTGGAAACCCCCTAAAAGTGACAGTTAGGAAACTACGCCCCATAAGGAATCTATCTTGGGGTACAGTGAGCATTGAGACCCCACAGGTCTTTTGCAGAATTTTTTGGAATTAGGCTGTGAAAATGAAAATCAAAATTTTTTCCTCTAAAATGTTGCATTTTTTAATTTTCACAAGGCATAAAGGAGAAAAAGAACCCCAATATTTGTAAGCAATTTCTCCTGAGTACAATTTCTCCCGAGTACAATTTCTCCCGAGTGGACACACGGCAGGGCTCAGAATGGCAGGAGCGCTATTTGGCATGCAGATTTTGCTGGATTGGTGTTTGGCATCATGTCGCATTTGCAGAACCCTGAGGTACCAGAGTAAAGTGGAAACCCCCAAGAAGTGACCACATTTTGGAAAACTACACCCGTCAAGGCATTTATCATTTGCCTGGTCATATGACAGAGCTTAGGAGTGAAAGAGCACCATGCACATTTGAGGCCTATTTTGGTGATTTTTGCAGCATTGGCCCACAATTGCAGGGCTCAGAGATCAAATAGTAGAACAAATTCCCAAGTAGTGACCCCTATTTTGGAAACTACTTCTCTTAAGGCATTTTAAGGGGTGTAGTGAGCATTTTGACTCACAGGTGTTTTTTTAATTAAAAATTGGTGCGGAACGGATGGTGCAAAGTGAAAATTGCAATTTTCCACTGATATGCCATTTTAATACACAATTTGTTATGCCCAGTTTGTGGCACTGAAGACAAATACCTCATAAACCGTTAAGCGGGTTCTCCCAGGTATGGAATTGACATATACATACGTACGGGGGTGTTCTATGATATGCTATCATAAGAAATGTTAAACATTAAATAAGTGAAAATTAGTTCTAAATGGTAGTCTACAGGATAGTTATGTTCTCTATATCAAAAAGTATTGTTTTTTAAAACATATTGATAGAGCTTAGTTCAATAACACCTACATTCTATATATTTTCAGAGAAATTCAGATGTACTGTAGTCAAGCTAATACCGAGGAGAACTTTGATCTTTCTGGCTAATTAGGTAGAGTTCACGCGCTGTTTGTTGAGTATTTCTTATTACCTGAAGTGTTTACCACAGAGTAGAACTTTCGGACTACCTTGGTTTTCATTTAATTGCTCTGTGTTGTTTGGAGTTTATTTACTAATGTGATTCTTTATGAAAACTGTCACAATGAGTTAGATAGTATATTTCTGCTCTCGTCTATGGCTAATGTGCTCATTCCCATTTTTTGGCCTGAAATGTAGACAATTCTTTAATTTATTGTACCTATAGCGTAAACACAAAGTACAACATTAAGAAAAGAAGATGGAAACATATATTGAGAACAAAAAATAACTCAGAGGTAAATAGAGAAATTAGACCTGTATTAGTCTGAGAGAATTTGTGGTTATGATACAATATCTACTGTACATGTATTGAGGAACTGCTCACAACACTGAACTTCCGGCTTGCTCCAACAAAGCCATGGCTTTTTGTTGTGTTGTTACTATTAGAGTTGAGTGAAGCTTTAACATTTTTGTCATCAATTTAGAGGTGTGAGGGCTAAATTTTGCAGGGCGAGCTGTAGTTTTCACCAATACCATTTTGGGGTACATGCGACTTTTTGATCACTTTTTATTCCTTTTATTTGGAGAGCTAAAGTGACCAAAAAACAGCAATTTGCATGTTTTATATTTATTTTTTTTACGTCGTTCACTCAGCGGGTTAAGCAATGCAATATTATGATAGTTCGGACTTTTACGGACGCGGCGATACCAGTTATGTTAACTTTTTATTTAACATTGCTTTAGGGAAAAAATTTGAAAAAGGTGTTTTTTTTAAACTTTTAATATATATTTTTTTGGAACATTATAAAAATGTTTCATAGCTTTTTACTTTTTTTTTATTAGTCCCCCTAGGGGACTTGAAGCATCGATCGTTGGATCGCTTGCATAATATACTGCAATACTAATGTATTGCAGTATATAGTAATTCTGACAGTCTCCTCTGAAGCCCTGCCAGAGGCTTTCAGTAGGCCCCCACGCTGCCATAACAACCGTCGTCACCGGCCGATCCCATAGCCATCAGCCTGTGAGCTCCATACTTCCTCTTAACGGCTACCGTGTACCAGTACGTGACATGTCGTTAAGGTGTTAAGTTATCAGCCAAACTCCAGACAGCCATTTGAGTTATTTCTCTTCATCAGTACAGACTAGGATCTGGTTGGTTGTGTGAGATGCAGTGTGGTAGGTACTGATTCTTCTTACGCAATGGGTGGCAATAGATCGTTTTGTTCCTTCTTACTATTTTGCATACTTCCTCCCAGGCAGTATTGCCATAAAGACCCCTTACTTGCTAAATCTCTAAAGGAGAATCATTGTCTTCTCTATTGTTTCTTTATTAGATTCTTCTTCAATAAATCAGTGCTATCTTCAAGTTAGGGAGCCGTGAGGAATAGGTAGCAATATCATTGGGTTATATTAACAAATAATAATAATAATAATAGTAATAATAAAGGTCAATATAATTCTGCACTGCTGGTTTATTTACTTTTGACATTTTGTGTGTAATGCACCTTAACAAAACAAGTGGATTCTTAAACAGGGAATCAAGTCAAAATAATCATTGGTTAACCCTGTGATCTCGGACCACCACTGATTTTCAGAACATAAAGCCAGAATAGAGGCATAGCTTGAAGCTCCAAGACCAATGCAAAATTTGTAATCACTCCCCCCCAACTATGACATGTCAGTGACAGTACTAGTGTCCTCTCGTGGGGCAGAGGGGCAATTGAGCAACCCCCAACCTCTGCACCTTATAATGTTTGGCCTCTGAATAAAGAGCTCCAACTCCTTCAGCACTGACCATGGATTTCTATTACTGAATATCTGACCCAACATTCTAAGTATTAGTAACGTGACTCAGGAGAAGATTTTTATCAGTGTCCTCCTAGAATTACAAGGAAAGTAATCATTGCTGCAACAATTGTTGAAAGCATTAACCTGTGAATCTCCCTGTAGATTAAAATAACAGTAACTGCTTTTAGAATGGACTTGACTTCCCTTTTGAGATCAGGGGCCCAGTTTCCAATCTGTTATTTAAACTTGCACACAATTGTCTGGGACTCTTTATTTTCTTACTAAACCATAGAGATAGACTATAATTTTTTTTTCTCATGGTGTTATTATGTAGTTTGGGGCAGCATATGTTACGACTAGTCGGTGGTGGACCCACTGAGCTACTCCACTGGCTAGAGTAGCGGCTGGCAGCGGATAACAGGACCCAGACCGTAGTAGATATCGGGATACAACCTGATAACTGGACACAGGCTGGTAGCGTATAGCTGGATACAGGCTGATAACAGATAGCTGGATACAAGCTAGTAGCAGAGAGCTGGATACAGGCTGGTAGTGGATTGCTGGATACAGGCTGATTACAGAGAGCTGGATACAGGCTGATAACAGATAGCAGATGCGGACTGGAATCAGTATGCAAACAGGACCTTTTGCAGGACACAACTATGTTGCACCAATGTTGCTCAAGCAGGGTGTGTCCATTGAAGCCGACTAATATACCTGGTGATTGATAGGAATTGGCTGGGGAAGGATTTGGGTGCGCTAGCCCTATAAGATGTGGGAAGTGAGCGCGCACCAGCCCTCTGAACAGACCCAGCAACACCGGCATCAGAAAGAAGTTCACGTGCACGGCAGTGTGGAGATTCAGGAACCGTACAGTGTGTATCAAAGGTAACCTGGCAGCTGTGCCCGATGGGAGAGGTAGTACGCCGATGAGCGCTGACGTTACAGTTTACCTGTAATGGGTAAAATTTTAAACAAGTAATTAAAAGATAGAAAATAACAGGTGTTTGAACAGAAGTATAAGGCCTAGTTCACACAGAGTTTTTTTGTGATATTTTGCTACGGTTTTCACAGTGCTTTTCGCTGCAGCTATTGAAGCATGTGCAATGACCACAGGCAAAAAATGGAAGGTCAGAGTAGGAAAACCTTGGTAAGAAAGGACATGCCACTTTTTTTCCCCGCAAGCGTCTCACAGCTGCTCTGGAAAAAAAATGACACTGCCTCCCTTTAAAATCAATGGGGGGGGCGATTTCGGTTGTGTTTTGGCGCTGATTCGGACGCAATTTCCCACATCAAAATCAGCGCCAATAAACTGTGCGAAAAGGGCCTAATGACGTAGTTAAAACTCGACTACATTTGCTTTAAAGGGGTTTTACCATCTTGGACATTTATGGCATATCCACAAGATATGCCATGAATGTCCGATAGATGCGGGTCCCACCTCTAGAACGGGGCCCATTAAACCACGTTCTAGCTTACTCGACTCCACTGCCTCCTGGACGCTTTCTAGTTAGGTGGTCGGGAGTTATGGAAACAGCCAAGCGCTTGCTGAGCTACGCTATTTCCTTAGAAGTGAATGGGTGTTACTGAAACAGCGTAGCACGACAAGCTACACTGTTTCCGAGACTCGGAAGGTGCAGGAAAAGCGTAGCTCACCGTGCTACGCAGTTTACGGAACTCCCATTCACTTCTATGGGAGTTATGGAAACAGCGTAGCTCAGTGAGCTTGTCTGTTCCCATAACTCCCGACCACCTAACCAGGAAGTGGCCGGGAGGCAGCAGGAGCCGAGTAAGCTAGAGCGGCGTTTAGGGGGGCCCTGTTCTAGAGACAGGTGCGGGTCCCAGAGGTGGGATCCGCCTCCATTGGACTTTTATGGCGTGTCCTGTGGATATGCCATAAATGTTTTTCAAATTAAAAAAATTATTCTAAACAAACTAGTATGATACTATGCAGGACAAAATGTTTAATCTTTCTCCCTGTCTCCGCTCACCCTATATGTATATGCATATACATATTATGGTATATATGTTTTAATAATTTAGTGGGTTATAATTTACGTAACAAGCAATCAGTGAAAGTGCTTCTATTCTTGGAGTCGTAATCAGTAAGGGCGCAGCTTACTGTCTCAATCAGGGCTGTTCAGTGTCTTTATTTATTTATTTAGCACAGCTGTGGATGATCCGAGGTGTCTCCGTAGGAATGAGGGTGCAGAAGAAAGACATTTTGTACCCTTTTCATCTTTATGCATGTTTGCAGATCACAAGCTGTTTAAGCTCTACAACATTTAGATAGGCATCTTCTGCTACTCTAGTCCCATTGTTTCCCAATGCATGGAAAACGGAACACGCAGCAGTTCCACATTTTCTATTCATGATACCATGTTGGCATTGTAATTCATTGAAGAAAAATACTTGCCTGCATTTTCTTTGTTGTTAAAGAGAAAAAGTTTGATATGTGATTATGTGTTTGATGACAAGAATGACTTGCAAATAAATAGATGGCACATCTGTCGAGGAGTAGAAATGAATTGACTTAGAATGGAAACTGTTGAAATAATTTTTTTAAGTTCGACATATTTGTTTTATTTTTATTTTTCATTTCACAGTCTAAACTTTAAATTATGTAATATTTAGATATGAAATATTGCCGTTTGTAGAGATCACATTTCAGCTGGAGGGGACAGGGTCAGTAGTCACCTCATTATTATCGGAGGGCAGGATTTCAATAAAAGATAACATTTCTGTCATAAAGCTGGAGACAGGCAACACAGAAACCAGTCAACAATGAATTTCCAAATATTAGTGAACATCTACAATTTCAAGGGTATTGCCCAATTGCACAAAACTGTATTTGCATTATGACTAGAAGTGAGAATTCTAGTATTTAGACCAGATTCCTGTATCTGAGAATTGAGAACTTGGAAATCTGGTTTTTAGTTCCCATTTTGGTCACTCCAGAATCCCAGGTGATGCCTAATTTTGGACATTTGATTTACAAACGGAAATCTTATACATATATCATACAGATGTAGCAGGGCTGAATATGTCATTTCACACAATTCATTGTATAATCGTGATGTATTATCTTTGGTTTTCCATTTGACAGCACATAGGAAACAATCCAGAAAAGTGTTATACCTGGTGCAGGACCTGAGCAGTGCATGACTACTTTATTCAATGTTCTTTAACCCCTTAAAGATCAGGCCAATTTGAGTTTTTTCATTTTCGTTTTTTCCTCCCTGCCTTCCAAAAGTCATAACTTTTGTATTTCTTCGTTGACATAGCCATATGAGGGCTTGTTTCTTGCGGGACAAGTTGTAGTTTTTCATGGCACCATTTATTATACGGCATAATGTACTGGGAATCTGAAATTCTTTTATTTGTGGGGTGAAAAGGGCAAAAAACAGCGATGACATAATTTTTGGGGGTTTGTTGTTTTTACAGAGTCCATCAGGCGGTTAAAAACTACATATTCACCTTATTCTATGGGTTTATAAAATGACGGCTATACCAAATTTGTATGTTTTGTTTTATGTTTTACCACTTTAAAAAACAATAAAACTATTTGCTAAAAAAAAAAAATGTCGCCATATTCTGAGAGCCATAACTTTTTTG
Organism: Rhinoderma darwinii; assembly: GCF_050947455.1. Classification (NCBI taxonomy): domain Eukaryota; kingdom Metazoa; phylum Chordata; class Amphibia; order Anura; family Rhinodermatidae; genus Rhinoderma; species Rhinoderma darwinii. The sequence continues at coordinate 56,696,190 of NC_134696.1, read as the reverse complement.
TTTTTCCATCAATTTAACGGTATGAGGGCTTAAAGTTTGCAGGGTGAGCTGTAGTTTTCACCGATACCATTTTGAAGTACATGCGAGTTTTTGGTCACTTTTTATTTCATTTTTTTTTTAGAACTAAGGTGACCAAAAAACAGCAATTTGCATGTTTTATATATATATGTTGTTTTTTTTTACGGCGTTCACCGAGCGAGTTAAACAATGCTATATTGTGATAGTTTGGACTTTTACGGACGCAGCAATATCAGTTATGTTAACTTTTATGTTTTTAACATTGCTTTAGGGAAAAAATGGCAAAAGGGGAGTTTTTTGAACTTCTATTTTTTTTTTTAACACTATAAAAATCTTTATTTAACAATTTTTTTTTACTTTTTTTATTAGTCCCCCTGGGGGACTTGAACCAGTGTTCGTTGGATCGCTTGCATGATATACTGCAATACTAATGTATTGTAGTATATTGTGATACTATCAGTCTCCTTTGAAGCCCTTTGTACTCCTTTGAAAGCAGGACTTCCAAGGAGTAGAAAGACGGCAGACCTGGCCCCCAGGCTGCCATAACAATCTTCACCGGCCGATCCAGTAAACGGCCGATGGTGCCGCGTGGGGGAGGGGCGTGATGGCGTGTTTAAGTGGGGGCCCCCTGATTCTGACAATTTAAATGCCTCGTTCGCGATTGACCGTGGCATTTAAGGTGTTGAACGGGCGGAATCAAAGTGATCTTTGATTCTGCCCTTTGCAGTGAGGTGTCGGCTGTATAACACATCTACCACCTGCTGAGTATGGGAGGAGCTCAGCCTGTGAGCCCACTCCATAGTTCCCCTTAACGGCTACCACGTATTAGTACGTGGTATGTCGTTAAGGAGTTAAATCCTTGCGTAATGCACTTCCCCCTCAGGCTTACACAAATCATTTTCGGACATTTTTTGGGCCGTAAACGGCTGAAAAATCGGAAGCAGAACGCCTCCAAATATCTGCCCATTGATTTCAATGGGAAAAACGGCGTTCTGTTCCGACGGGCCGTTTTTTTACATGGCTGTGTTTTAAAAATGGCCTCGTAAAAAAACACCCGCGAAAAAAGTACATGTAACTTTTTGAGCCGTTTTTGGAGCCGTTTGTCATTGACTCTATAGAAAAACAGCTCCAAAAACGGCCGTAAAAAGCGCTGTGAAAAATGTGAGTTTGATTAAAAAACAGCTGAAAATCAGGAGCTGTTTTCCCTTGACGTTTTTAGCTAAGCATGTGAACATATCCTTATAAGAAACTCCTCTACTTTCCCTTGCACTAGGTTTGATAAATCTCCCTATTTCTCATACTTGAAAGTTCTCCTTTAACAATGTTCTCTACCCGTAATAAGCTCACTTGTCTGTTGAATTAGTTTAACGTTAAGCCAGAGAATGGCCAACAATGCTGTCTGCATATTTGCTGTGTCTTTTCCCTAGACTTCATGCATAGTTAAGTATTAGACACAAATTGGCCACTAATTAGAGTCTTTTGAGAGGGTGCTATGAGTGTCAGTCATTCCAGGCGAAGCAATGGACCAGAATCACTGGCTTTATAGAATCACACAGCAGTAATTGAAATAGTTATGTCAGTATACAAAAGCCGGACATTCTGCAAAATTACTCTCTCCTCGAGAGCTTATTCCAATCCTTACCGCGAGCAAGCAACTGATTCAAGGTCACATAGACTCACCAAAATGTTCCAGCAGCATCAAGTGTATGTGCCTAGAAAATTAATTTGAGGAACTCTTTGGTATGCAGTACTTACACTTGTGTATGGCATGAATTAATGTGTGCGCTTACACCCTTTTAGTGTGCATATTGTTTCCTAGACTTCTTACGGAAGACAATCAGACAGGCTCATAAAAAGATATTTGTACAATTATATCAGACATTGCCTGGTCATTATTAGAATGTTATACCGAAAATGGCAAAACAACATTATAAATATGATTTTTGTCCCTACATTACGTAGGGACCTAGAAATATGTTTTAAGGATACACTTCCCTTCTACTGATTAGTAAACTGGGCTGTAATGCATGTGCTTTTAACAATTTATTCTCCTTTAATATGGATTATGATATATGTTTATTATAAATTGTGGTTTTATATGGTGTCCCCTCTTGTTACATGTTTGGTTGGGAAAATAGCAGATGTTTACATCCAAATTTCTTGAATCCTTCATTTATAATTTCATACGTTTTTTTCGAGCACAGACGTTGAGAGGACGGGCATCAGGTGAAGCAGCTTTAACTGTCTTGTTTTGTATGGATTTTGGGTGTTTATATATAATTAACTAGTAGATGCATATGTTTTTTAGAAATTTTTATTTTTTACCTCTATTGAGGCAATGTTTACTAAATACATATTTTTTTCAGGACCAGGTTGCCCCTGATTTTTGGAAAATGTGGGTGCTGCACTTAGTCAGAAAGCCAGAAGATTTTTTGGGGTTTTGGCCTTCCCACATATATAGCCAAAGCAGCCATAAAATTTTTCTTTTTATGTAGTCGCATCTATCTCTGGTCTTGTTTTTTGCAAGACGAGTTGTCGTTTTTGTAGGCTTCATTTTGTCATACACATACGTAAGATTCCTATTTATATTTAATCCCTTAAGTGCAGAATAAATAGCAACTGCAGCATTTTTTAATAACACCATAAATAACGTGTACACGGTATTGTCCGGGTTGTTACGGTAATAGGAATACCATATATGTATATGTTATTATATATAACTGTTTTGTAATGTTTATTTAATAAAGAATATTATAAAAACAGTTTATTATATGTAATTGTTCTTGTGCCGTTATTTTTTTGTAACTTTGCTAAAAGTTTACATTTAACCTCTTCACGTGCTACGTTGCAACTGTACGTCCTGGAGAGGGCTTGCTTCCCGCAACAGGACGTACAGTTGCGGAGCAGTTCCCGGCGCACACTGTCTTAATGGACAGTGTCCGGGAACCGGAAGGTCAGCTGTCCCCGACAGCTGACACTCCAGTCTTGCCGGTCAGCGGACCATCGCCGCTGATTTAGGCAATTAACCCCATAAATGCGGCGACCGATTGCGATCGCCACATTTAAGGGGTTTGAAGCACATCGGCAGCCCCCACAAAGTGATTGTGGGGGCTGCCGATGCTTGTCTTGGCAATCGGAGGCCAAACAATGGCCTCCGGGTTGCCATGTACGGAAGCCTCAGAGGAGCAGCCTCCGGCCGGTCCTCCGAAGCTTCCTGTCAGCGTGATTGTCACGTCACCATAACAGTTAGAAGACATTACACTACATACTGTAGGTAGTGTAATGTATTCCAGCAGCAATCAGAGCTGCAAGTCTAGGTGTCCCCTAGTGGGACAAGTAAATAAAGTAAAAAAAAAGGTAATTAAAATGTTTTTAAAAAAGTGTAAAAATAAAAGTTATAAGTTATGTAAACAAAAAATGCTTTTTTTCCTATAGTAAGAATTTCATTATAGGAAAAAAATGAACACGTTAAAAAAAAGGTACACATATTTGGTATCACCGCATTCGTAACGACCCCAACTATAAAACTATAATGTTATTTTTTCCCGCACGACGAACACCTAAAAAAAATCAATAAAGAACTTCACCAGAATCGATATTTTATGGTCACCCCCCTCCCAAAATAGAGAATAAAAGTGATCAAAATGTCGCATGTACCCTAAAATAGTATCAATAAAAACTACAACCCGTCCCGCAAAAAACAAGCCCTTACACAGCTTTTTTTGACTAAAACATAAAAAAGTTATGGCTCTCAGAATATTGTGACACAGTAAATAAATTATTTGATAAAAAAGTGATTTTATTGCGCAAACGCTGCAAAACATAAAGAAACCTATATACATATGGTATCACCGTAATCTTTCAGACTACCACAGAATAAAGTAAAATTATCATTTATAGCACACGGTGAACGCTGCAAAAGAATAAACTAAAAAAAAATTGTCAGAATTGCTTGTTTTTGGTCACCCGGCTTGCAAAAAAATGGAATAAAATGTGATAAAAAATCACATATATCCCAAAATGATACCAATGAAAACTACAGATTGTCCCGCAACAAATAAGCCCTCACACAGTTCTGGTGGAGAAAAAATAAAAAAGTTCTGGCTCTCAGAATATGGCGATGCAAAATGTGCAGAGTGTTCAAAAAGCAGATAAGATTGGGCACCATTTATCAGTGCAACACTGGCCATATATCTATGAATTATTATTTATTTAGCGCATTATTATACCCTCTTATTATACCCTGACATACTCCGCACAGATTACATATGCCCCCACATTATAAACTGAAACACCAGTAAAACCCCAAACAGAACTACTACCAAGCAAAATCTGCGCTTCAAAAGCAAAATGGCGCTCCCTCCCTTCTGACCCCTGCAGCATACCCAAACAGCAGTTTGCGCCCACATATATGGCATTACCATACCCGGGAGAACCCGCTTAACATTTTATGAGGTATTTGTCTTCAGTGGCACAAACTGGGCACAACATATTATGCACTAAAATGGCATATAAGTGGAAAATTGCAATACTCACTTTGAACCATTCGCTGTGCATTAACCCCTTTGCGCACTATGACTTAATTGCACGTGATGGTGCGGGGGTTGATGTATGACGTGCTGAGCCCGCTCCATATGCTGCGGAAGTCAGCTGTGTATTACAGCTGACACCGGGACTAACGGACAGGAACAGCGATCGTGCTGTTACAGAAGCCTGTAAAAATAACAATATACTGCAATTAGTATTGCAGTATATTGTACCAGCGATCCAATGATCTAATAAAATGTGTAGAAGAATGAAAGTTTTCAGTAGTGAGAAAAAAAAAATGTAAAGTTAAAAAAATATATATTTTCCCATTTTTCTTCTAAAGTAATGTAAAAAAAATAAACAAAATTGGTATCACTACGTCCGTAAAAGGCCAAACTATTACAATATACCATTATTTAAGTCGCACGGTGAAGGTCCGTAAAAAACTTAAATAATTTAAACCGCCAAAATCGCTGTTTTTATTGTCACATTAGCTCTCCAAAAAAAATGTAATACAACTTTTTGATCACTTTTTATGCACCAAAAAATGGTACCAATAAAAACTACAACTCGTCCCGCAAAAAATAAGACCTCCCACTGCTCAATCAACCGAAAAATAAAAAAGTTACGGCTCTCAGAATGTGGTGGAACAAAACAATAAACAGAATAAAGTAAAGTTTTCATTTTTACCGCACGGCAAAAGCTGTAAAAACAAAACCCCCAAAAAATGTAATCAGATTTTTTTCCAATTTCAGCCTGCAAAGATTTTTTTTTCAGTTTCCCAGTACATTTTATGGTACTTTAAATGGTGTCAATAGAAACTACGACTCCTCCCGCAAGAAATAAGCCCTCACACCACTCTCCTGAGGGAAAAATAAAAAAGTTATGGCTCTTGGAAGGCGGCGAGTTAAAAAAACGAAAATAAGAAAGCAAAAAATGGATCAGTCCTGAAAGGGTTAATTCATTTCTAATGAAAAAAATGTATGACCCAATGTGGGGTATTTCCATACTTGGGAAAAATTGTTTTACAAAAATTGGTTGTTTTTTTCTCCTTTATCCCTTGTGAAAATGAGAAAATTCAACATTTTAGTGTAAAAAATTGTGATATTAATTTTCGCGGCCTAATTCTAATAATTTCTGCAAAAAACCTGTGGGGTCTAAATGCTCACTATACCCCTAGAAAAATTCCTTGAGGTATGTTTCCAAAATGGGATCACTTTTGGGGGGTTTCCACTGTTTTGGTCCTTCCACGGCGTTGCAAATGCGACATGGCATCGAAAACCAATCCAGCTCCAAAATCCAAATGGCGCTCCTTCCCTTCTGAGCGCTGCAATGGGTCCAATCAGCTGTTTATTACCACATATGGGGTATTTCCATAATCAGGAGAAAATGCTTTACAAATGTTGTGGTTCTTTTTTTCCTTTAATCCTTGTAAAAATTAAAAATTTCTATGTTTTTTCAGAAAAAAAGATTTTAATTTTCACGGTCTAATTTCACTAAATTCTGCAAAAAAACTGTGTGGTCAAAATGCTAACTAAACCCCTAGATAAATTCCTTGAGAGGTGTAGTTTTCAAAATGGGATCACATTTGGGGGGTTTCCCCTATTTTGGTCTCTCCAGGGCATTGCAAACGCGACATGGCACTGAAAACCATTCCAGCAAAATCTGTGCTTCAAAATCCAAATGGCGCTCCTTCCCTTCTGAGCCCTGCTGTGGGTCCAATCGGCAGTTTATTACCACATGTGGGGTATTTCCGTAATTGGGAGACATTGCTTTACAAATGTTGGGGTGCATTTTCTTAGTTATTCCATGTAAATATTAAAATTTTTATGTTTTTTTTCAGAAAAAAAGTAGATTTTAATTTTTACAGACTAATTCCAATATATTTAGCGAAAAACCTGTGTGGTCAAAGTGTTAACTATACCTTTAGATAAATTCCTTGAGAGGTGTAGTTTCCAAATTTGGGGTAACTTTTGGGGTGTTTCCACTGTTTTGGCACCACAAAACCTCTTCAAATCTGACAAGGTGCCTAAAATATATTCTATAAAAAAGGAGGCCCAAAAATCCACTAGGTGCTTCTTTGCTTCTGAGCCCGGTGTTTCAGTCCATTAGCACACTAGGACCACATGTGGGATATTTCTAAAAACTGCAGAATCTGAGCAATAAAATATTGAGTTGCATTTCTCGCTTAAAATTTTCTGTGTTACAAAAAAAAAATGTATTAGAAATGAATTTCGGCAAAAAAAATTAAATTTGTAAATTTCACCTCTACTTTGCTTTAATTCTTGTGAAACACCTAAAGGGTTAAAACACTTTGTGAATGCTGATTCGAATACCTTGAGGGGTGCAGTTTTCAAAATTGGGTGACTTCTGGGGATTTTCTAATATATAAGGCCATCAATGCCACTTCAGAACTTAACTTGTCCCTGAAAAATTGGCCTTTTGAAATTTTCTTTAAAATATGAGAAATTGCTGCTAAAGTTCTAAGCCTTGTAACGTCCTAGAAAAATAAAAAGACGTTCAAAAAACGGTGCACACAAAATAGACATATGGGAGATGTTAATTAGTAACTATTTTGTGTGTTATTACTGTTTTACTGTTTTTCTCTAAATTTTGGTGTTTTTCAGAAATAAATACCAAATTAATCGGACAAAAATTTTCACTAACATAAAGTACATCATATATGGTTGTGTTCAGATAGCACCGGTATCATTGGGTGCTCGAGGTAGGGTCCCAACCCGGATGTAGGTTAAGAATTGTAGTCCGCACACCTTGATTGTGTTTCAAAAATTATATTTATTTGTTTCTTAGGATAAATGCCAGAGGCTATATATGCAACGTCAACGTTTCGGTCATAAGACCTTCGTCGGGCACTGAGCCGTACTGGGGACTTGGTCGATCTGAATGTATAATGCGTAGTAGCGCTGCTATGAATTGTATTCGGCTGCTTACCGCTCTTCTACTACGCATTATACATTCAGATCGACCAAGTCCCCAGTACGGCTCAGTGCCCGACGAAGGTCTTACGACCGAAACGTTGACGTTGCACATATAGCCTCTGGCATTTATCCTGAGAAACAAATAAATATAATTTTTGAAACACAATCAAGATGTGCGGACTACAATTCATCAAGTACATCATGTCACAAGAAAACAATCTCAGAATCACTTGGATTGGTAAAAGCATTCCGAAGTTATTACCAGATAAAATAACACATGTCAGATTTGAAAAAATCGGCTGTGTCCTGAAGGCCAAAACATGCTGGGTCCTGAAGGGGTTAAAGGGGTTTTCCACAGGATATGTGATAAATGTATGATTGCAAAGGGCCCCACCACTGGGACATCCACTGATCTCTAGACTGGGGGTCACGACTCCTGTTTATCCTCTTAGCATGATCGCAGTCAAGATGATTTTGAATGGAGTGGCAGTCGTGCATGTGCTCCATTCAATGTCTTTGGGCTGATGGCGACAGTCGAGTGCCCAGTGGTGGGACCCCCAGCGATCATACTATTATCCTCTATTCTGTGGATAGTTGATAATGACCTATGGTACATTATGCCTGTGAAGAAGAATACTATTGAGATTTTTATGCAAAGTAAATCCTCTTACAGATAACAGTATACTTGGTAGCTCAGTGTTTTTGCCTCTAATGTTGAAGGTCCTGGCTTCATGACCTGACACAAATCTGATAAATGAAGTGGCGGATTTAGGGCATGACCAGACGTGGCGGAATTACTCTAGAATTCCGCTGCGGACAGTCCGCAGCGGAAATCCGCAGCGTACACATTTCTCCATTGCCTTCCACAGCTTTGTGGTTGGGTTCATTTACACGTTGCGGAAAAAATCCGCTGCGTAGCATAGGCTGCGGTGCGGAATTTGGTGTCCGCAGCATACAATGGTTGTTGCGGACGTGTAGTGGACTTGTTGCGGACTCATTGCAGAATTTCTCCATTGGCTTCAATGGAGAGTCAAAATTCGGCAATGAAGTCTGCAGATGTTATGTGTGCTGCGGAGCATATTGGTTTTACTAACATGACATTTCTTCATTCTGGCTGGACCTATGTGTATTTCTAGGTGTACAGCCAGACTGAGGAAGTCAATGGGGCTCCCGTAATTACCGGTGACTACGTGTTTGCACCCGTAATTACGGGAGCGTTGCTAGGCGATGTCAGTAAATAGTCACTGTCCAGGGTGCTGAAAGAGTTAAGCGATTGGCAGTAACTGTTTCAGCACCCTGGACAGTGACTACCGATCACAATATACATCAACCTGTAAAAAAAATAGAAGTTCATACTTACCGAGAACTCCCTGCTTCTTCCTCCAGTCCGGCCTCCCAGGATGAAGTTTCAGTTCAAGTGACGGCTGCAGCCAATCACAGGCTGCAGCGGTCACATGGACTGCCGCGTCATCCAGGGAGGTCGGGCTGGATGTCGAAAGAGGGACGCGTCACCATGACAACGGCCGGGTAAGTATGAATTTCTTTTTACTTTTACTAGGGAAAGGGCTGTCCCTTCTTTCTATCCTATTCCCCTCAATACGCAACGGCTAGTCTGCATCAATTTAATGGCCATTTTAGGCGAAGCCGCAACAGAATCTGCAACGCAGATTCTGTGCGGCATTGATGCGGACAGTGGCGGAAGAACTCCGCCACGTCTGGGCATGCCCTAATAGATCAATACAGAGAGGCATCCCTGAGCACTGTCAGAGTGATGGGAGAGCCCCTCCCCCAATGTCCCATATCTGCCTGACCTTGCTGGGTGCTGACGTTGGCCTTGTGTCCAGCATGTGATTGGTGCATGTGTGGTATGTATTTAAAGTGCATGTGATAATTGAATGGTTCCTCTGCACTCAGTGTCTGCCCCTGACTGATTCTTTACATAAACTCTGTAATTGTGTTGACAGGTAGACATATGCTTTAAAATGATCGCGTTAATATAAAGATTTCACATATATTGTCATGCTTCTTTATGACGAATATATTCTCCCCTCCTCTGCCTGTCAATATAAGATAAAAATATAATGAAGGACAGTCAGTAACATCACAGTGATTTATGCAGAGGTGACCTTTTTTTTGTCTAATGAGAAATCTTTCACACTGGCACACCTTCTAAACTACTCTTGATCAGGACAGATCAATATTACTTTTTTTTTAGAAGTTTGGAGGGGAATGAAGATGGGGAGGGGAAGGTAATCATTAATTAGTTGAGCAAATCATTTCTCATGTGACCTGTAGTCTACAACAGCTGGATGCTCACACTGATTACCATGTAACTGCACATAATGGCGAGTTCTCATAAGATGTTGAAGTGGTCCAGGTGGCATTTTCCTTCTTGCATTCACTTAGACATGTCCTTTGGATATGCACTTAGCTTATTATTTTACTTTTTTTTCTAATATACTTTCACATTTCCAATCCTTGCAGACCTAGTTATGGAAATAAAATCCAGTTCAATCGCAGATGTAACTAAATTGTTTTACGTAAAAGGATTTAAGATTGTCTTCAATTTGTTTGCGAAAATTGGAGCATTTAATGCAGTCTTCAGATTTCTTATTACAATGGCCATGTTTATTGTATCAGAGCAGTAGGGTCTCATGGGATAAAAGGTACATTAGGAAATTCTAACTGAAATATACTCTGTATACAGTATTATCTGAAAATTCAGAAGACAAATTTACCTATTGCAAATAGCCTAAAAAGCCAGATCAGCAACTAAAGGAATATTAAGTGCAGATACAATACAATTCCAACAACTTCCCTATTAATATCCTCCTCTATAATTCAATTATGTTTCATTGCAGTCTAAACTGTGAGAAATTTGAAAACAAGGTGTCAGAAGAAATGATTTTACTTCTTACAAACTTCAGCTAAGACCTGTGTCTGACTGTAAGGCAACTGGCTGCAGCAGGGACCCTCTGTGCTGTAGTCATGTGGCTACTCTGGTTTATGGCTTTATTGTTCCTGTAAGTAAGTGAGAGTGCTCATAAAATCATGCAGTTCAGCCATGGAAATTTTAAGCTCCCAATTCTCTATATTTAATTGCAAATTATTATACAGATTTACCTGACAGGGTTAGGAGACGAACTGCTATTTCTAACCAAGGGGTCCTGCAGAATTTTAACAGCAGCTATGTATATAAATAGAGAAAAAACAACTATAAATCAATGTAAAAAGTGGAACAACTTTGTTTACACTATTTATTTATTTTATTGAATGTATGCAAAATTATAAGATTTCCATAGCATAAGAAAAAATTAATGATATGTTACAATAATTTGAGTATATTAACCAGTGTTACGTAAAAAGAGCCTGTTATATATCTTATTAGCACATTATATCCAAGCACACCTTACAATAATATATTTAAATCACAATAAACTGACAAAAGAAAACGTAAATAGGCAACACAAAAACAGTGGTGGCACAAGTTTTTATATGTGTTTAAAACCTGAAACGTTATTAAAATGGGATAACAGGTTTATTGCTATTCGGAGAATGTAACTTCCTAGATTGTTCTGCAGACTCTCAGCATTAGAGTGACTCACATAGCAAATATACATTATAAATGTTACAGAAGATGTACTTTTATTCTGACCTTCATAGTATTCATAGCTTGCTAATGGATGGGTTCAATAATTGATGGTTTTAGCCATCGGCCATAGAATACAGTTTAAATGTGCTGAAGTAACTTTCATATGCTTAAAGAAACAACAAAGTATGTTTGACTTAAGAGTCTATGACTATAAACTAATATAAATCAATATGATTTTCCAACACAATATATTTTTGTGTATTTTATGCATCCACAAATGTAAAATAAACTTTGTAGTAACAATTTCATTCATCATTTAGAGTTTGTGTATTCTCCCCATGACCTATTCCAATGAACGCAAAACTACAACTATGAGTATGGCTTCCAACACGAATCGTTGGGCCCCATAAAGATTGAAATGTAATCTCTGTACAAACAGCATGGTCTATCTATCTATCTATCTATCTATCTATCTATCTATCTATCTATCTATCTATCTATCTATCTATCTATCTATCTATCTATCTATCTATCTATCTATCTATCTATCTATCTATCTATCTATCTATCTATCTATCTATCTATCTAACTCTTTATTTAATAGATAGATAGATATCCATAATATTGCTGTAGCATCGACATATTTCACAGCACTGTACGTATCAGACCCAGTCACAAAATTGGTCGCACAATCTAATGCCCCGATCTTACTCACAAGTACTGTAGATGCTTAGCTAGTGGTGTAACATAAAGCTCCTAGGCTTAAACGGGACCTGTCACTAGGTCATATAAATTTAAATGGTTTGCTGACCTGAATCGCACTGTCTCCCTAATTCCAGCACTTTTCTTTTCTTTTTCCCCCGACTCCCGTTCCATAGATATGACCCAGTGTTATCTTGGCTCCCTCTATGCTAATTTGCTGTAGTTATTCAACAAGGCGTAAATCAGGAATCAGGGAAACAGCGCTATTCAGGTCAGTTAACCAGTTCAACTTACGTGACTTAGTGACAGGTCCTCTTTAAATGCAAAATGTGTAACAGGGCTCCCCAACTATCACTTATTTATAGTACTGGTTTCCTCATATGGGAAAGAAGAACTATTTTAGCTCCCTCAGGCTCCAAGGATGGGTGAAACCTCACACTCTGCACCACCTATAGCTACACCCCCCTGTTTAGCCATTTTTATAGGAAACATACAAACCTATCAATGTATGATTGGAAGTCAAACATGGAAAGAACACTGACACTCCATGGAGGTGTTGTCTGCTTAGATGAAAACCCATGGCACCAGTTCTTCAGCACTGATAGCACTATGTTGCTCATACCTTTATGATACTTTTATGTGCAATGTGATTATTCCTATGGTTTTATCACCAATGATTCACTGATGAACTAACAAGTTGCTGATTGCTGAAGTTTCCCTCTAGTATACATAAAATGCCTTAAAGGCTATGTAAACCTTTGAAAGGCATTTAAAAAAAATAAAATAAAAGGTCAATTAGTGTGATTGGTGCAACTTTATAAAAAGTTTTTATAAAAAATTATTTTTACTTTTTGAGATACTGCTGCTTTGTATTCTGTATACAGAGCAGCTGTATCGGTCGCTACGACCTGAATATGTCAGTCCCGCGGATCTGACGGGTTCAGTGTCAGCAGAGACATGCAGGAACCACCTGTAATCCATCACTTCTAAGTTATAAACTTAGATGTGATGGATTACAGGTGGATCCTGCGTGTCAGAAACACGCAGGACCCACTTTCACTGAACCAGTCAGTCACGCGGACCTGACGGAAACAGGATTTAGCAAAATTTACAGCTGCTCTGTATAGAGAATAAAGAGCAGCTGTATCTCAAATAGTTAAAATTATTTTTAATAAAAACTATTTATAAAATTGCATCAATCACACTGATTGAACTTTTTATTTATAAAATATATCTTTCAAAGGTTTACATAGCCTTTAAGCCATGTCATCACTCTGCAGTTTTTTAGGACATGAATATTCATGTGTGTTTAACCTTGTTCCATGGTCCCGTATCTCTGCTCATGCGATGGGTTTTCGGCACCAATGGTGATATTACCTCCTGTGGGACATGATTTAGTGACAGGGCAATGCAGTAGATTTTATTTTTCCCCTGTATGATATTATCGTACAAAACATAAAACTAGCAAGGTAAAAAATACATTTTCATGGAATGAAGGAGATTGACAGAGACATGTTCATCTATTGATCTCAGCCACAATAAAGGAATCACTATTTCTCTAGATGTGAAGACTGGTCAATACCAAACCAGCAGTATATGAGCAGCCAACTTAACCCAGCAGTCATTCTGTGGGAACTTAGCATCTACATTACTTTAATGATTGGAAGAAACATTTACAGAGCCACGGGTGGTAAAACGGCAACAAGTAATTGTATTGTCTTACTTTTTAGGGGAGGTGAACTATTTTAAAATATTTGAATTGTCAATTATTGCAGTAGTATTCTCCATTCATTAAAAGCGTTGTCCAGTTTTTATTTGCTTATTTGTATAATAGGAAATCATACTGTTTTCCAATATTCATGTATTAGAAATACTGCTTTAGTTGCTACAAACCCTGTGTGCAGTCTGATTGTGCATTCTTCTATGACTCTCTTCCACTTACCCACTCTCATATAGTCTGTAGGTTACATAGTTAGTACGGTTTAAGAAAGACACATGTCCATGTAGTTCAACCAAAGGACGGGAAAAGGGAAGGGATGAAACTAAAATTCTACACATTGACATAGGAGCTAATATTTTTTTGTTCTAGGAAATGATCTAAGCCTTTCTTAAAGCCATTTACTGTCCCTGCTGTGACCAGCTCCTGCGGTAGACTATTCCATAGATTCACAGTTCTCACAGTAAAGAAGGCTTATCATTTCTGGAAATTGAACCTTTTTTTCTCCAGACGGAGGGAGTGCTCCTTTGTCTTTTGAGGTGGTTTTACATGGGACAGGTTTTCACTATATTTCTTGTATGTGCCATTCATATATTTATATAAGTTAATGATGTCCCCCCTTAGTCATCTCTTTTCAAAGCTAAATATGTTGAATTATTTTAATCTTAGATTCTCCATGCCCTTATTAGTTTAGTTGCTCTTCTGGAGCCCATAACTGAACTGCATATTCTAGATCCTTTGAAAAGTGGTAATATTATATCCCTGTCCCGTGAGTTCATGCCTCTTTTAATACACGACAATATCTTGCTGAACTTAGAAGCAGCTGATTGACATTGCATGCTGTTATTTAGTTTATGATCTAGTTTATGATAGTACACCCAGATCCTTCTCAACAAGTGACTCCCCCAGTGTAGCTCCCCCTAGGACATATGATGCATGCAGATTGTTAGTACACAGATGCATAACTTTACATTTTTATCTAAATTAAACTTAATTTGCCAAGTGGATGCCCACACACTTAGTGTGTCCAAATCAGCTTGTAATTTATGAACCTTTCCATAGACTGAACAATGCTACATAGCTTGATATCATCTGCAAAAATAGAAACAGTGCTATTAATCCCATCCTCTATATCATTAATAAATAAGTTGAATAACAGTGGTCCCAGCACGGAACCCTGGGGTACACCACTTATAACCGGGGACCATTCACAGTAGGAATCATTGACCACAACTCTCTGGATACGGTCCTTGAGCCAATTCTCAATCCAATTACAAACTATACTTTCCAAACCTAGAGTCCTTAATTTACCCATTAGATGTCTATGAGGGACAGTGTCAAATGTCTTTGCAAAGTCCAAAAACACAATATCCACAGCGGCCCCTCTGTCTAGGCTTCTGCTCACCTCTTCTTAAAAACAAATCAGGGTGGTTTGACAACTTCTGTCCTTAGTAAAACCGTGCTGGCTGTCACTTGTAATACTATTTTTGTCACATGCCTGTATATAGTCCCTCAATAGCCTCTCAAATATTTTTCCCACAATGGATGTTAAGCTTACTGGTCTATAATTACCCGGCGAAGACCTAGAGCCTTTTTTAAAATAGGCACCACATTAGTCCCTTGGCACTATACCAGTCACTACAGTATCTCTGAATATTATGAAGAGAGGGACAGAAGCAACTGAACTATGTTCTTTAAGAACTCTAGAGTGTAACTCATCTGGTCCCGGAGCCTTGTGCACATTTATTTTAACTTAGCTTGGACCATATCTACATTCAGCCAATTAACTATATTAGTTGATATATTAACTGCACTGTCACCGGCTACATCAGCTGCTCTTTCTTCTGTTGTATATACAGAGCTGAAGAACCCATTTAGTAACTCTGCCTTCTCTTGATCCCCTGTGACCACCTCCCCATTACCACTATGTAGAGGTCCTACATGTTCAGACCTTGGCTTTTTTGCATTTATATACTTGAAGAATTATTTGGGATTTGTTTTTCTATCCTTGGCCACCTGCCCTTCATTTAGTATTTTTGCTGATTTTATTACTTTTTTGCAGATTGCATTAAGCTCTTTGTAATTTACAAAGGCTACAGATGTACCCTCAGATTTGTATTTTTCAAATGCCCTTTTTTTGTCATGTATTGCCCTTTTTACAGAAGGTGTAAGCCATGTGGGGTTTCATTTTAATCGTTTATACTTGTCACCCATAGGAAGAAATTTTGCACTATAATTATACAAAGAGGACTTTAAGATTTGCCATTTATCATTTGTACCATTATTTGACATGAGTTGTTCCCAGTCTATGTCCTGAATTGCAGCCCTCATCCTGGGGAAATTGGCTTTCTTAAAATTAATTGTTTTTGCCCTCCCAGCCTGTGTTTGTTTTTTACAGTATAGGTAAAATTTAACAATATTGTGATCACTGTTAGGCTGGGTTCACACGACCATGTTACGTCCGTAATGGACGGAACGTATTTCGGCCGGAAGACCCGGACCGAACACAGTGCAGGGAGCCGGGCTCCTAGCATCATAGTTATGTACGACGCTAGGAGTCCCTGCCTCGCTGCAGGACAACTGTCCCGTACTGTAATCATGTTTTCAGTACGGGACAGTAGTTTCACAGAGAGGCAGGGACTCCTAGCATCGTACATAACTATGATGCTAGGAGCCCGGCCCCCTGCAGTGTGTTCGGTCCGGGTCTTCCGGCCGAAATACGTTCCGTCCATTACGGACGTGACATGGTCGTGTGAACCCAGCCTGACCAAGGTTTTCACGAACATTGACATTCCCAACAAGATCTACATTATTAGAAATGACCAGATCCAACAGAGCTTCACCTCTAGTCGGGTCTTCTACAAACTGGCCCATTAAATTTTTCTGCAACATTTTGAGGAAATGTCTCCCCTTTGCAGTTGAAGCCGAACCATGACACCAATTAATATCCCATTAATTAAAATCTCCCATTATCACTACTGTACCAGCCTGTGCAGCCTGCTCCATTTGTTTATACAGCTGACCTTTCTTCTCCTCAGATATATTGGTGGGGTCTATAGATTACACCAAAAGTAATATTTTCAGCATTTACCTCCCTTTGTAATTCCTGACACAAGGTTTCAACCTCCTCACAATCTTCACCCACTATTGTCTCTTTCACGCTCACCTTCATATCACTTCTCACATACAGACATACACCACAACCTTTCCTATTTGCCCTGTCTTTCCGAAACAGTGTAAAACCCTGTAGATTTACAGCTCAGTCATGTGAAGAGTCTAGCCAAGTTTCAGCAACACCAACTATATCTATATGTTACTCCAGTACCAAGGCCTCCAGCTCCCCCATTTTGCTTGCTAGAATTCTGGCATTTGTGAACATATATTTAACTTGCATTTCAATGTATCACGTTTGGTATCAAAAATGTGGTTATTTGACATTATTTGGGCATTTAAGTTTTCAGTGTTTTTTGTAACTAAAGGATCTCCTTATCTTGTTGTCTAGTCCTCCCCCCACCGTCTGTTTCTCCCCCCACCAATATAGTCTGACCCCTCTCTAACCTAACATCCCCTTTATTTTCTACATTGACCTCTCTTCTCAGCATTAGTTTAAACACTCCGACACCCCAAATAGAATTCTCTCCCCCAGCTCAGCGGAACCCCTTCCATTTAAATCATCTACAGAATACAGTTTGTACCCCAATGAAAACTCAGACCAGTGCTCTAGGAACCCAAAGCCTTCTCCTCTACACCAAGACTTAAGCCATGCATTTAACTCCCTGAGCTCCCGCTGTCTTTCCTGTGATGCGCATGGCACAGGCAGTATTCCTGAGAATACTACCTTGGATGTCCTTCCCTTCAGCTTGTAGCCTAGTTCTTTAAAATTATTCTTAAGGCTCTTCCACCTACCATGTATTCTCTCATTGTTACCCACATGGACCACGCCACCTGGATCATCACCAGCCCCTCCCAGTAATTTATCCACCCGTTCCACCACATGCCGAACCCTGGCACCAGGGAGACAGCAAACCATTCGGTTGAGGCGGACTTGGCGACAAATTATTCTATGCGTCTTCCTGATTATAGAATCCCCTACAACTACTAATTGTCTTGGCTTACCTGCATTACCATCCTGCCGACTATTTGCTGGGCTGTTCTCCCAGCTGTTAGGAGGATCAGTATCCACTAGGGCTGCCATTTCTGAAACGGACATCCTCGCATCTTCACCCAATTTAGCAATTTTGCTTGGAATAAAAGAAACAGGATTGGCCTACCTTTTCTTGGACCTCTTTCTACTGCCCCTAACTACATTAACCCAGCTAGTTGTCTGATACTGCTGGCCCATATCTTCACCCTCCAGTTCTACCCCACTAACTGCATGCTGAGTGAGCAGCATGCTCCGCTCAAGATTGTCTATCGCACTCAGTGTTGAATTTTGCTCCTCCAGATCTCTAATGTAATCTTCCAGATGAACAACATGCTCACATCTGCCACCGAGGTATTCACACTGGAACACCGGCTCCAGTCGTACATATATATATTTAACTGTGCACTGAAGAAAACCCATCTAAAACAGTTATGGCATATGCAAAGGATAGATAACTCTCATAGAAGGGAATGGAGAAAGCTGTGCACATACACAGCCACCTCTCCATTCAAGCTCCACCTTTCCATTCATTCTCCTTCATCAGACGGAGCGGTGGTCTGGGGACCCCGGTACTGTACATAAGTGCCTCTATTAGATACTAATGACATATCACGTGGTTATGCCATAAATGTCTTAGGTAAGAAAAATGTTTACCACTGGAGGGGAAGATCACACTACACAAAGGGTGTGTTTGTTATCCGTGGTCATAGAGACACATAGACTTGTATAGGAGCTATGTACACAAAATGGTAGAGTATTTTAAATCAAGACCATTTGCAATAGCCTCCAGGGTATGAAAATAATTCCTGCTCATGTGACGATCTCTAAAAACTGTACTGTACCTTTAACATGAATAGGACGGATTTTTTTTTTCACCGGAAGTAAATATTGAATGAGTGCAAGCAAATATCTTAAAACCCATGAGGAATTGATACAGAAAGTATATTATTTTTTTATAACTTTTTATCATGCAATAAATAACCTGCGTTTGCTAAAACCATTATACCCCTATAAAGATGAGATTGCATGGGTGAGATATACATAGAATTCTGTGTGTGAGTAGTGAACCCTATCCTGAATCATGCTGAATGTAAACAAATAGCCATGGTCCCCAATATCTACTCTCAGGGGCTAAATTACTGTAGCACATACAGTGTATCAATTTTGAGAACATCCTGTGCTTAGTTCAATCTCTGGAGAACCCTTTAAGATATTTTGTCACATCGATTTATTAATCCAATAAATATTTTTGTAGCTTAGGGTAATGTTTTTTTTTTCCTGAAGATTATAATATTAATAAAGAGACAATATCATATCAGACGTCTTTTAAGAAAACACCATGTACTAAAATAACAAAACAGTTTAAAAATATATATGAAATGACAGACATTTGGGCAAATCTGGCCAATAAATAATTATAAAAAAAAGTGAAATTATCTTTTTGACCATCTAGCCAGTGCCAGCGGGCCTCATTAAATCCATTGACTTTTTAAAAAAACATATAGCTGGCACCAAGAATAAAAAGTATATCCAACTGGCAGTGTCAAGCAACATCACAAATGTCTTTGGGAAGATAAGTGAACTGCTTGTTTCACGTTTTTTTTTGTCTGTATTATTTATCCAAAATAATTCCCCAAGCATGATTTTCTCAAAACTTTCACAAAAATATTTCACTATGTTTTTTACACTTTCCCAATTTGGCAATTCTGGATGATTTTTGTCCAAAACAAGTGAATTTCATATATACATACATATATATATATATATATATATATATATATATATATATATATATATATATATATATATATATATAAAATTTTATGTGTAAGCAAAGATGCATGGATGGATATGGAATATTAACTTGCTTTTTATAGCTCTCCTGCTTTAGCTAGGTAACATGGCTTTGTCCCACGTGCTGTATATTTACTGTGAATAATTTCCTGATACAATGCATCATGGGGACTGAGATGATGGTTAAACAGTTGGAGCTAAACGGTTAGGTCATATGTCTGCCAGCAAAGTGAAGATAGAGGGCTGTCTGTTTCCAATGGCAGACAAAAGTTAGAAAACGAAAGATTTTCCTAGAACTGACATCTGAAATGTTCAATGGATGCAAAGCTTTAACTGCTGCATTTGGAGGATTCTTTGATGTAATGTATGTAAAGTTTGATAAATAGGTTATGATGTTGTATATATATCTACTACAATTTTTGTTCTATTTAAGGGTATCATGGTAAACAAATTCTTTAAAAAAACATTTCTCAAAGCAGTCATGCCAATTAGATAATAGTTGGCTGATCCTGTTGACTTTGGCAGCATCTACCCTCCATCTAATGTGTAAAATAACCTTCATTTTTTTGGGAGGGGGGGGGGTTATATTTTACAAAGGGAACCTAAGTAACCATATTACACAGTTTTTAAATTCTAACATTGTACAAGGGTGTGCTAAATGTCCCCAACAGCATGATGGAAGACTAATTTCATTTATAGGGCTTGTCCCTCCATTAAATATCATATTTTACAACATAAAATAAACCATGTTTGTCATTTGCATACTCCTAAAAAAATATTTATTTGAAGAATTATGAAATTTCCATACATATTATGGAGCCACTTGGTGTTCAAAGTGTATAGCAATGTGCACATCATCTCTGGTGGACACGCGTGTTCAGTTGCTCTTCCCACAGCCAGGTCTCTGCATAATGATCCTCTATTCAGTGCAGAGTAGCCCAAATAAATAATTATCTGCCTCTTCAGTAGCATGGGAGAATATCTGAGTAGGCTCCTTCTGCAGGGAAAGTAAGAAGGGACTATATTGTCATCTGCCAGAGGAGAAAAAAGATTGATTATGCTCAGAGCTCCTCTTCTAGCATCACAGATTAGCAGCAGCACCAAGGGGGACACATGGAAGAGAATAATTATATATATAAAAAAGTAATTTTATTTTGTTTCATAGAAACACTGCAAATTACTTTAAAACAGCTATTAACAGCATTTCAGCAATTTTGGTATGAAAATGATTCATGGGTTCTCCCCTTTAAGCACTGCAAAGGGGTTCACCAAATTATTAAGTATAAGAAGGTAATTTATTTTTCACAAGAGTGACATAGGTACTGTATTGGATCAACTTTGTTCGTAAAATAAATGCAGAATTAATTTGATGTGCTCATTCAAGTTCCTTTGCAAATATAAATTTTATTTACAGATCAGAAAAAAGTAAAGATTCAGTATGGCAAATCTCATATAATTGTAATTCAGACATTACAAATAGTGCAATTTAACAACATGGACACCAGTCCAGATTTGGGACGTTCTGTGCTGTTCCACAATTCTATCTTGTTAAATTAGAATTACTTCCGTCCCCGAGGCTCTGATAGAATTCACATAAAGATTTATCTTTACACATTCTAAAATGGATTTCTTATTAAAATAGCATCCTCCTTGCCAGTGTATCATGTAGTACTAAGTATGCATAATGTGGAAAGGTCTGATTTTTAATGCACTGAGATGAAGGAATTATGTTTAGGCCGGTAGCATAGCAGAATGAGTTGATAATAATAATTTGTGGCATTTCTCCTGCCAACACATTGGAAATCCATTTGAGTATAAAGTTAGGAACATGTAACTTTGCTAAACACAACATTTTCTTCTGTCAACCAAGAAGTTTATGCACGTGCTGCATATCAATGCACAAAATCATTTTAATCTGTATCTCCTGATTAGTGTTTTGGGAAATTTGGGGGAATGGAAACATTAAAAAGATTGAATAAATCAACTACTTGTGACAAGATATGATGAGAACTGGCCATTTCAGAATATATGTATGATAATTAAGATATGATAATGTTAGAGATACCCCCCCCTCCCCCGGCATTTCCCTATTTGACACATTGAACCGTTTCAGATCTTTCAATAAAATGCTATAGGAGACATAGGGAATCTAATTGAACACACAACTCCCAATTTCACCCATTTGCTGCGCTCCTCTTTTTGTTGCTTTCTAGCTCTGCTACATTAGGGCATTAGATCGCTGCTGTAATCTGTAATAGCAGTCTGCAATCCACCGATTTGAGGACTCTTCTGGACTTCTTGGATTAAATCAAGCAAGGGCAAGCCCAGCTTTCTTTTCTTTAATTTATGCCCCTACATTAGTCTACGATTAATATCCTGCAACTTTCACCTGACTCCCTAACTACAAAATTCATTAACATTCCTTAAAATCTATAGCTTCAAACCAAATTTGGATCAAATTGTGAAAAAAAACAACACATTAAAAATAGCGAAACCTGGCCAATGGGGAGGAAGAAAGTAAATGTGTGCTGTCACACATCTGCAATTTGGCTACAATATACTTTACAAATCTGGAAGAACCAATAAATCAGTTGACTATTTATTTTGTAGTCACTACCTGACCACAAATGTATTCATTTACATTGAAAATGCTGAATTGATTTGATCCAGCTTTAGTAACAATACAATATTGTTTCTACCACTTGTAAAAGCATTTAGATCGGAGATATAGATTTTGTGTAAGTAAACGTGACATTTGCCTTTATTAGCAGCGTAAGGGTTTCAGCTCAGTACTTTATACTCCATGGAAAATCGTACTACTGATCACATATTGACGTATGGCGCTAGAGAGGATGTAAATCCCATTATGCTAGCAAACTACGACCTCAGCATTCCGGTCCGGTAATTACTCTGTAATTTGAGTTATAATGGAAGGGAAAAAGTTAATCAAGGTGTCAGATGGTATTTAATGTTTGTTTGGTAGGAGCCAAGTGGAATATACTTCTTTCTGTCTTTTGAGGAAATTCTGTATCCACAATGCTTTAAGAAATACCTGATGCCATTAATTCATCCATTCTGAGCCATTTTTATTCTTTCTACAGTATTTAAAATCAATGCTCTCCTTTTTGGGATGTTTTAAAGATAAGTTTCCAGTCTGGTTTTTGGGTCTTGATAAAATGTTATTGGAATTTTTCTTTATTGGTTGAGCATTCCACTGTCATACTGCATGGCTCCTGGACAAATTCAATTCCCTCTTAATTGACGACAGCACTTTTTTCCACCAGTCTGAAGATTATTCAGTGGTGGACATAATATATGTGCAAATTGTGCAAAGGAGCCCACTGTTACCTTCCAAAAGAGAAACAATATGGCTCCCTACTGTCAATCAGACTATATATAATGGGGTTTTGATAAGGATTCTCATTCATGGGTCACAATTACTGGTGGATTGACAGATTAGTGAGAGATTTTCTGGAGAGCCATGGAGCAGGTACTGTATGACTAGCATCCTGCACTTGTGAAATTAGGAGTTGGGGAGCAAGGGGCCCGAACACTGTTATACACTTGCACAGGGGCCGCTCTTCTATCTGGTTTTGCCCCTGAGTTCATTAAAGGGGTTTTCCAGCCAATACACATTGATGGCCTATCCTCAGGGTGGTTTGAATATGATAAGATTTATTTTTTGTGAAACAGCATCTCCCAGCATATCCTTACCATTGTTTGGGCCATTCTGGGAGCTGTCGTTTTACACCGTACAAACCTATATGTCAGGGGTTGCACTAGATTGAGCTGTATTTGTTCAGGTGCAGTAAATATGTACTGAGCTTGGTTCTGGTGCTGTATATGTGTACTGAGCTTGGTTCTGGTGCTGTATATATCTATTGAGCTTGGTTCTGGTGCTGTATTTATGTACTGAGCTTGGTTCTGGAGCTGTATTTATGTACTGAGTTTGGTTCTATATTGTATATATCTACTGAGCTTGGTTCTGGTGCTGTATATATGTACTGAGCTTGGCTTTGGTGCTGTATATATGTACTGAGCTTGGTTCTGGTGTTGTATATATATACTGAGCTTGGTTCTAGTGCTGTATTTATGTACTAAGATTGGTTTTGGTGTTGTATATTTGTTTGAGCTTGGCTCTCGTGCCATATATATGTATGAGCTTGGTTCTGATGCTGTAATTACATGGGATTTTTTTGGGGGGGTGGCTGTCTGGCACTATATTCAAGGGGGAGCAGGGTGGCACTATATACAAGGGGGAGCAGGGTAGCACTATATACAAGGGGGAGCAGTGTGGCACTATATACAAGGGGGGAGCAGGGTGGCACTATATACTAGGAGGGCTGTGTGGCCCTATATACAAGGGAGGCTGTGTGGAAGTATACAGGGGTGGCTGTGTGGCACTATACACAAGTGGGAGCTGTGTGGCACTATATACAAGGGGCTGTGTGGAACTACTAAGGGGAGGCTGTGTGTGGCGCAATCTACAGGAGTCTGTGTGTGGCACTATCTACTAAGGGCGGGCTGTGTGGCACTATATACCAGGGAGGGGAGCTCTGTGGCACTATATACAGGGGGAGATGTATGACACTATCTACAGGTGGGCTTTATGGCGCTATCTACAGGGGGGCTGTATGGCACAAGGTGAGGTGGGGGCGCTATGTACAAGTGGGGTGGGACACTGTCTACAGGGGGGCCTGTGTAGCACTGTCTACAGAGGGGCTATATGGCACAACTACAGGGGGCACTATCTATAAGGAGGGCTGTGTGTGGCACCTAGGGGGGCTCCAGTCAAAACTTTGCTATGGGGCCCAGTCTTTCCTAGTTACGCCCCTGACTAGCAGTCTGTACACTGCTGACTGATTTCAGGGTATGATAGGGAATTTTGAATTCCTCAAGTTTGTAATGGAAACTCATGGGTAATGCATGTTATCTTTATGCAATATTTCTGGTAAAACCTGTTAAATAATCTTTATATAATACTTGTAAAATGCTCATAAATAATTACAATACATATATTGCAAGTGTTCTCTTTGACTTACAATTAAACATCATCTGTAATGAAAATGCTGTTTAATATCTCTAAATCAATCACTTTGTAAACAAGGGTGTATTTCCATGAGATAGTTTTGCGGCTTGTTTTTCCCCAAAAAATGTCACAGCATTTTCACATTGTATTTGCATAACTGCATCTTTTTTTATTTAAATTTTTTTTGTTGCAAAATTGGCATGTCCACCTACACCCCTAGAATGTGATTGGTCAAAGCCTTTAGTGTATGTGCACACACAGAATCAAAAACGTCTGAAAATACGTAGCTGTTTTCAAGAGAAAACAGCTCCTGATTTATAGACGTTTTTTAAACCACTCACATTTTTCACAGCGTTTTTAACGACCGTTATTGGAGCTGTTTTTCTATGGAGTCAATGAAAAATGACTCCAAAAACGTCTCAAGAAGTAACATGCATTTTCCCATAGAAATGAATCGGCAGATGTTTGAAGGCGTTCTGCTTCTGATTTTTCGGCCATTTTTCGTGCATTTACGACCCGAAAAACGGCCGAAAATAGGCTGTGTGAACATACCCTTACTGATCAAGTCTACTCTGTCCAGCCTATAGACTCCCAGATTCACAAATTGGCAAACACATTATTTGGACTAGGAGCCTTATGTCTATAAATGACAGCAATACCAATACATTAAATTTTTTGCAAAAAAAATCCACTCGCATTTCCTTAAAGATCTCCCAACGTATGGGGCTTTTTATCTCAATATATGCGTGCCCGTTTCCTTATAATCTTTTTATAATATTTTACTGGTGGTTTAGTTGTTAAAAGTTTAGAATCCTCTCTTTGCTGTAGTACCAATTGGAGACTGGTACTTCATGCATTGACTTCTTGTTGATATTGTGGTGGGCTTGTGCTAAACAACAGTAGACAGTCTGAACAGGAAGAGCTGCAGTGAAAAAATGGGGAAGATATGGAGCCTTTAATGAGACTGGAAGTGGATTTCAATCTACCTTTTGGTAGTGAGCAGCCTGAATGTAGGGACATCACTTAAAGAGCAGTAAGCTAGGCTTTGATTTAGACTAGTCCTCAAATAGATTTTTAGTAGAGGTTTTAGTATTGACTGAGCAAGAATGGCAAGGTAGAATTGTGCGTCTCCCTTTAATTGGCCATGTCATTGGTGCATTTGGTTGTTGTCCAGTTTCACACCTCTTGATTCTATTTTTCCAATGCTGGAAGAAATCGGGTTTACCTTTCATTTCGGATGCACTTTTATTTTTGGCATGAAATGTATGGCCCTATCATTAACTGAAAATTCACCATGTGAACGTTCCTACAACCTGTAAGATCCGAGAGACCTAGGTGCAAATTGTGAAACCAATCATGGATAATATATAAAATAATAATATTTTAATATTTAACTAGGAAATTAAGAACGGAAAGGTGAGCATACATTTGAACACAATTTGAATACAAAGATCACGAATTTGAATACATTTGAATACAAAGATCACGATTCTATCCAGCCTTGACTTACACAGCTTGTTGGTCATTTATACAGATAATGCCTGATATATGGCTTTTAAGATATTTCTCTACTTCTTCAACTTTGATTTTCATATTCATTTTGACCCAAAAAAAGTCTGAAGCCTGCAGCCGAGGATATACATGCCAACTCCTGCTGATTGTTCACATTTTCTCAGTGTATGCCAGGCAACACACAGCGCATTTTCATACACACATCAAAGACTTCAATCACAAAAAAAATATATCATCTTAATCTTTCTAGATAAGGCTCTTTGAAGTATACTAATGCCACTTTCATGACAGCGGATTAGCAGCCATATTAATTTAGATTTTGGACTGTTTTTAAGTAAGTAATTATTGCTCTGTTGAAACGCCACTGCTGATACTGTTTCAATGACTTTTGCAGACTGTCTACGCTCCAAGCTAGAAGTCCTTAACCTTCTTTTCCGGCATGCTGAGATCCTTGATTAGTGGAACAGGTGTATTAATTAGTCACTGACACATTTGGGATCATGTATTCAAGTGTTTGAAGGGTTACTGGATGAGGGAGAAAAATACAGGAAAAGTTACATGTTGCATCAGAACAGATTCATTTCCTATGACACCTTAGAGGGGTACTCCATAAATTTTACAGATAACCAATAAATGCATTATGACATACTGTAATACAAGGGCATCTGTGCATTTGAAGGAAAAAAATGTCTGTACTGGTTACTGCTGTGTTATTCCCATTAAGCATTATTATGAAGGCGGGACAGCATTGTAATTGACAGCTATGCTCTGAACCTCTAGATCTCGTTACGCCACAGTGCTGTGTTAGCGGATAACTGCACACCGCCATCAGCATTGTAATACGTATTACAATATTAGGGAGAAATGCTTCAAGGGGCCAACTACATTTCCTGGAAGTGTAATTGGTGGCAAATATCCTGATGTTCAGGCAGGGTTATTGAGACATAACCAGACTAGAGGTCTAGAAAGACTACAGAGGCAGCATTGGGCAAAGAAACATAGCTGTTGTTGACCCCCATAGACCGATGGAACTACCAGTTTTAGGGTTAATTCAAACTGTGTGGTTGGGATTCGGTTCTTGCCGAGAACTGCATGGCAAATACAGTATATGGTTTTACAGTTGTAATAGCTTCATCTTTGCTAGATGCAGAACCGCACCCTAACCGCTCCTTAACCACACCGTCTGAAAAACCTTAGGCAGGTCCAATGAGGGGTAGAACGAGAGAGTTGATAAGAATTCCAATCTACTGAGAAATACATAGGCCATGGTAACTCTACCCGACTTTAGCTGTTCCATCTCAGCAACAGACCGGTTGATCAGCCCAAATCATGTGATGTTGATTACTACCTCACTGTTTTACATGTGACATCTGGCTGGTGTTTTAAAGATGAGGGTAAGGGTATGTTCACACGGCTTATTTTCAACTGTTTTTTTGGGCCGTAAAGGGCTGAAAAACAGCCAAGAAATCGGAAGCAGAATGCCTGCAAGCATCTACCCATTGATTTCAATGGGAAAAACGGCGTTCTGTTCCAACGGGGTATTTTTTTACATCTTGAAAAACGGCCGCGTATAAAAACGCCCGCGAAAAAGAAGTGCATGTCACCTCTTGAGCCATTTTTGGAGCCGTTTTTCATAGACTCTATAGAAAAACAGCTTAAAAAAAAACGGCTGTAAAAAACGCTGCGAAAAACGCGAGTGGCTTAAAAAACTTTTTAAAATCAGGAGCTATTTTCCCTTGAAAACAGCCCCGTATTTTCAGATGTTTTGGATTTTGTGTGTGCACTTACCCTAAGGCTCCACAGAGTGGCATTGACACAGCACCCTGTACGGTGCGGTTGAGTAATTCCGTTGTAGAAGGTAAATCAGCTGTTTACCTGCAAAATCATGTGGCCATTAACTAATACATACTTTATGGGTGCCGGCTATTAAGACGCACTTTGATAACCGCCCTAAACAGGCGCTCCTGTCGGCCTCATTGCAGTCATGTCAATGCTACTCTGAAGGGCCTTACCCTAAAGTTTACACAAATTACCCACATGGATCTAATTGATAGATCATAGTTATATTGCATGTGTTACAGACTATAAAACCCCTGCTTTATATTCAGTACACCATGTATATGTGTATTATCATGGACAACAGTGTTATAACGGTAACTGTAAATTCATGGCAGACCTTGCACTTTGTAATAAACTCACAGGGAAATAATGTATGCGCACATTTACATATTGTACAGTATCTTATTTTCAGGACATCCATTTGGCAGATTAGTTTAACATTGCACTGTGATCATGCTATACTGAATTAGGCTGATTTCAAAGCGAAAACAGTTTTTTTGTAACTTTGTATTTTTGGTACTTAATTATTTTTTAATCTATTTCTTTCTTTTTTTACATTTAAGAAGTGTCTGTTTTATTAGGTGTGAGTGAATGTATTTATGTATAAGTTTACATATACATAGGGGTTTTCTGGTCATGGGGCGTTTTTTTATACTGATGACCTATCCACTGGATTCCACACCAAATCGCTCTATTTCTGGGAACTTTATTCAGCTACGTTCAGTGCTATATGCCATTCTTAAAGGGGTTGTCCACTTTCATTTTTTCTATTAGTTTATTTATAGAATAGGAAATCATACAGATTTCTAATATACATGTATTTAAAATTCTGCTCACATACTTTTCTTATAAGGGTATGTTCACACGCTTAGCAAAATCCGGCTCCTGATTTTCAGCCGTTTTTTTATCAAACTAGCGTTTTTTGCGGCGTTGTTTACAGACGTTTTTGGAGCTGTTATTCTATTGAGTCAATGAAAATGGCTCCAAAAAACATCTCAAGAAGTGACATGCACTTCTTTTTACGGGGCGTCTTTTTACACGCCGTTATTTGAAAATGAGGCATAAAATAACGCCCCGTCGGAACAGAACGCTGTATTTCCAATTGGAATTGATGGGCAGATGTTTGTAGGCATTCTGCTTCCAATTTCTCAGCCATCTTTTGGGACGTTTACGGCCCGAAATACGGCTGAAAACAGCCTGTGTGAACATACCCTATCAGTGCCGTTGTCTCTGTAGAAAAATAAAAAATTGTATAGTCCACAGATTTTTCCATAAAAAAGTACCCATAGGATAACTGAATGGACAGTCATGTGACCCACATCATGTGACCACTGGGATTCAGGTAACACTGTCCAGGTATCTAACAGGTAAATAGCAGGTTATTGAGGAGCAGAAGTTATAAAGTATTTCTACCTACAGCAGCAAATCATCATCATGTCTGTCAGTGTCTGTGAGGAGCCGCTCTTACATTCTTCTCCCTGCCGCCTTTTTTTTAAACTTTATTAACAGCATGACAACATCCCCTAGAGACCGGCAGTTATTTTATAAATCCTCTATAGACAATGAATACAGGCAGTGAATCAATTATTTATCATTATTCCACCATTACTCCTCTTCACATAGCCCATGTTGCCCCAACACATTGTGTGCGCGTGCGTGCGTGTGCTTGTGAGTGTTGGTGGTCACATGACTGGCGCCATGTTTAGTTATATTCAGTTAGCCTGTGGATGTATTACACAGGACTAATCTGTGGGTTATACCATTCTACTGTGACAGGGGCCTCATGCACTATAAGAAATGTATTTCAGCAGAATTTCTAATACATGTATATTAGAAAACGGTATGATTTCCTATTCTACAAATGAGTAATAAAAATTAAATAAAAACTGGACAACCCTTTTAAAGAGGTTTTCCCAACACAAATTATATGGCATATTAATTGGATATGTCATAAAGGTCTAATTGTGGGGGACTGACCACTTGAACTCAAACTGCAATGTCGAGCGTACTTTGCAGTTTCCCTCTCTATCATTGACTTTAATAACGAGTGACATGCAGTGGCGGATTAAGTAGACCATGGGCCCTGGGCTGTTACCCAAACTTGGGCCCCCCTTCCTCACCGCCGCCCTGCCGTAACTATTTTTGACACTACTTTTTTGGGCAAGCATTAACAGTGTTACGATTTCCCTTGTCACAGGGCTGTGTCCCTACATACTGACAGGATCACACTGTGCAGGGACACAACCTCCTGACAAGGGGAATTGTCTATCAGTCCTGGACTGCAGAAATACTTTTTGTGAAATACAAGGATTTCCTATAATAAACATGTCAGGAGAGGTGACAGATTCTCTATAAATCTAGTGACTCACAGGTGACGACGTCTCAGATTCTAGTAGTTTTTTTCCTCTTTTCTTCTCCATCCGGTCCAGCGCTCATGACGACTTCTCCCGGCCATGACTCATTTCTGCAGAATTTGCCACTCAGACGTCTCCTCACTTTTCCAACATTTCCACACCTATAAACGAAAATAAAGTTATCATGGTGCCACATACTGTGCCCCTAAATATAATAGCACCAAACACTGCGTGCCTGAATATAATAATACCACACACTGTAAAACACCACATACACACAGCCCCCTGTACATAGTGCCACACACAGCCCTGTAGATATTACACACCCCCATAGATATCGTCATACACAGCCCCCTCTATATATCACACATCCTCCCCGTAGAGAGCGTTACACACAGCCCCATATAGATAGTGCCATACAGCCCCCTGTAGAGAGCGCCACACAACCCTCCCCCTCTTGTAAATAGCACCAAAAAGCCCCCCCTATAAAGAGCGCCACACACATACCACTGTGGATAGCACTACACAGCCCCCCCTTGTATATATTGCCACACAGCGCTCCCCTTGTATATAGTGCCACACAGCGCTCCCCCTTGTATATAGTGGCACACAGCGCTCCCCCTTGTATATAGTGGCACACAGCGCTCCCCCTTGTATATAGTGCCACACAGCGCTCCCCCTTGTATATAGTGGCACACAGCGCTCCCCCTTGTATATAGTGGCACACAGCGCTCCCCCTTGTATATAGTGCCACACAGCGCTCCCCCTTGTATATAGTGCCTCACAGCGCTCCCCCTTGTATATAGTGCCACAAGGTTATGTACACATTTAAAAACTTAATATCATAATTTTATATATATATATATATATATATATATATATTACCCAATTACCCTAATATAGACATGTAATATATAACAATTTACGGTAAACAATGACGATTACAAATAAAAGGTCTATTTTAGGGTAAAACTATGTTATTACCAAAAAAAATAGCTGAAACGTAAAAAAGCTTTTTTGTTTACTATTATTTTCAAACTTTATGAATAAAAATTGTAAAATAGCAAAAAAGGTGTGTATAAAAACGATAAAAAACGAAACCTGCATTGTCTACGGAAAAAACGTCGCAAAAATCACGTCGTTTTTATTTCTTTTTTATAAAAATGTGTGTTTGGTGCAACTTTGTAATTACGTTTTATTAAAAAATATTTTCACTTTTTGAGATACAGCTGCTTTGTATCCTGTATCCGTCAGGTCAGCAGGACTGACAGGATCAGTGACACGCAGGATCCACCTCAAATCTATCACATCTAAGATTATAATTTAGCGCAGGGCCCGTTTCACTGATCCCGTCAGTCCTGCTGACCTGACGGATACAGGATACAAAGTAGCTGTTTCTCAAAAAGTGAAAATATTTTTTAAGAAAACGTAATTACAAAGTTGCAGCAAACACACATTTTTATAAAAAATAAATAAAAACGACGTGATTTTTGCGACGTTTTTTCCGTAGATAATGCAGGTTTCTTTTTTTTAATCGTTTTTATACGCACCTTTTTGCTATTTTAGAATTTTTATTCATAAAGTTTGAAAATAATAATAAAAAAATAAGCTTTTTTACGTTTCAGCTATTTTTTTTGGTAATAACATAGTTTTACCCTAAAATAGACCTTTTATTTGTAATCGTCATTGTTTTCCGTAAATCTTTTATATATTACATGTCTATATTAGGGTAATTGGGTCAGCGCTAGCGTTACAACAATGATTGGCGGGGGGGACGACGGTTTTTATTGGGGTGGGTATTTTATGTGTATTTATTATTTCATTTTTTTTTGCACTTTACTTTCCTATTTTTTTATTACTGTGGTCTGTTCCTCAAAGGTCAAAAAAGACCTTTGGGGAACTTTATATATTTTTTTTCTTTCTTTTACACCATGTTTTTCCCCTGTAACTGGAGCTGCACAGCAGCCCCAGTTACAGGGGAAATCAGCCCTCTCATACTGACATGTATTTGTGCTCACTTCTCCACTGGCAAAAAGGACTGTACACCACCATTCCCAATGTCAAAGGGGGTCCGAGCAGCGACCCTCCATCGATCAGACATATCCAGTCGATAAGACATAAAAGTGGGAAAAACCCTGCAAGTAAAATTGCTAGCAGCTTTCTCCCGACTCACACTACATTATGTGAATATACAGATGTATTTGTCCTTCACATCTTCTCTTCGCTTGTGTAAGATTTCCATTTTTTCTCCTCTGATATTTTCACACCAAGAAACAAAAGCGTCCTCTATTTTTGCCCCTGTCATTATTCCCGGTTCCTCGCTGTTTTCCTTCCATCTCGCCCCCTTGTTCCCTGGTCCCCTCCTATATTGTCCTTTCTGTCTCCTCTCCTCCAGCTGTGTCAGCAGGACCTCTACCTCACTCATCCACATACTCTTTAATCAAAGATCATTAGTGCCGCGGTGCACGGCTTTGATCCGAAACACTGATCTATCCTTATACTTTTCTACTCTATGCTCTTTCTTTTCTTCCAGCCTCAACTAATACAAGTCAAATCATCTAACACAAGAGAGCATTCCCATGCAAAATGATGTATGATTGCATTATTACAAGTTATTACAGGGCTCTTAAAAAAATCTCGGAACCTTCTTAACCCCTTGAAGATGTATCCTATATTAGACCTTCAGTAGTTGTTTTTGTTTTTTTATTGCTGCGTTCCAAAAGCCATAACTTTTTTTTCTCCCAAATCTGTATCAGGGCTTGTTTTTAAGGCACCTTTTGAGGTACATATAATTTATTGATTACATCTTTAAAAAAAAATTATTACGCTGTTTATCATG
The DNA here is from genome assembly GCF_050947455.1 of Rhinoderma darwinii. Lineage (NCBI taxonomy): Eukaryota > Metazoa > Chordata > Amphibia > Anura > Rhinodermatidae > Rhinoderma > Rhinoderma darwinii. The sequence continues at coordinate 56,663,184 of NC_134696.1, read as the reverse complement.
CCGTATCAATGACATTTTATTTTATTCTATGGGTTATTATGATATTAAATATGGCAATACCAAATATGTATATATTTTTATATGTTTTAACACTTTTACACACAAAGTATGATTTATGGGGAAATAAATCATAACTCACAACTATCGGTTTCTGGATTATTATTTTTTTACGACATTCACTGTGCAGTATAAATTACAAGTTCCCTTTATTCTATCAGTCATTACTATTGCCGCAATACAAATATCTATTATTTTCTAGAGTTTATGATTCTTACTAAATAAAATTATTTTTAATGTAGAAAAGTTTTTTTTTTTTTATTTCAGACAAGATTCTTTTTCTTTTTTTATTAGTCTAAGGCTGGATTCACACGAGCACATTACGTCCGTAATGGATGGAACGTATTTCGGCCACTAATCCCAGACCGAACACAGTGCAGGGAGCCGGGCTCCTAGCATCATAGTTATGTGCGATGCTAGGAGTCCCTGCCTCTCCGTGGAACTACTGTCCCGTACTGAAAACATGATTACAGTATGGGACAGTTGTCCTGTAGCGAGGCAGGGACTCCTAGCGTCTTACATAACTATGCTAGGAGCCCGGCTCCCTGCAGTGTGTTCGGATTAGCGGCCGAAATACGTTCCATCCATTACGGACGTAATGTGCTCGTGTGAATCCAGCCTAAGGCCTTATTTACGCGTTCGTGTTCGGTCCATGATATACGGACCACATGTCGGCCACATTTCCCGGACCGTACACAGTTCAGGGAGCTGGAGTTCCTAGCATCATTGTTATGTATGATGCTAGGAGTCCCTGCCTCTCTGCGGAAATACTCTCTGTACTATATTCAAGTTTTAAGTACGTGACAGTATTCCCACGGGGAGGCAGGGACTCCTAGCATCATATATAACTATGATGCTAGAAGCCCGGCTCCCTGAACTGTGTTTGGTCTGGGAATTGCGGCCGACATGCAGTCAATCACAGACCGAAGACACGGCCATGTGAGTAAAGCCTTACTGGGGGAATTGAAGCTGCGATCACTTGATAACTTGCATAATGCTTTGGAATACTATATACGGCGCAGTTGTGAAGTGGTTTCCGCAAAACACAGTACCATTACGTTGCGGTGATGGCACAGGCTCAGAAGCTGAGCTTGCACCATAGCAGCCAGGTGTCAGCTGTATATTACAGTTGACACCCTGCTGTAATGGCCAGGACTGCATCTAGCCTCCGATCCAGCCGATTAACCCCTTAGATGCCACAGTCAATATCGACCGCGGCATCTAAGGATTTGTAGCCGACAGCACCCCCTCAACGCGATCGCAGAGTGCTGCTGGTTGCTATGGCAATCAGAGGCCTAACAATGACATCCTGGTCTGCCAAGTATGGAAGCCTATTAGGACCCGCCTTTGGTGGAGGAAAAACATCCTGATGTGCAGGCCAGAGGAAAACATTCCTTCCTGCAATAAAACATAAGAAAGCTATATGTATTTGGTATCACCGTAAACGTACTGCCAAATAAAGTTAAGATGTCATTTATACAGCACAGTAAACATAGTAAAGAAAACGAAATAAAAAACAATGCCAGAATCGCTGATTTTTTGGTCACCTAGCCTCCCAAAAATGGAATAAAAAGTAATCAAAATGTTGCATACCCCCAAAAATGATACCAAAAAATCTACACCTTGTCTGTAAAAAAAAAAAAAGCCTTCATATGGCTAGGAGGATGGAAGGACAAAGGTAAGGCAGGGATAAAAAAAAAAAAACATCCTGACTTGCAGGCCAGAGGGGAACATTCTTTCAGTTTCAAAAAGTGGTTATTAAGGCCCTAGTATTTGGGAACCTGGAATGGGGAGCCATAGCACATCTGCCCGTATTGTACCAGGACAACACTTTCCCAGCAAAGTTTCCCAAACTTTAAAGGCAGAAAAGTCCCAAAAAGGTGCAGAGAGTGTTCCAAAATGGGCATAAGAAAGGACACCATTTATAAGCGCGACACTGGCCTGTGCATAAAGGTTATATGGACAGTTATGTAAGGGGCAACCCCAGAGCCAGAGTCTCAGGCAGCGCACTACTAGTGCTCTGGGCCTCCAGATCTGCTCCTGATACCACTGTCCATAAATGGACAGTGATGTCAGGGACTTCCTCAGAGCAGGACGCCCGAGCTGAGCGCTAGTATAAGCTCTGCTCTGGGATTGTATGTGGACAGTGACATCAAGGGCTTCATCATTCGCCAACGCACTCCTCCTTTGGTCAGCTATCCTCTCCTGAGGGAGCTACGGTGCCCCGCGGGCTGCAGATCACAGCCTCAGGGGCCGCATGTGTATTTGAGACTCCTGTGCTACAGCCATCAAAGTCCTGAATGTGGTTTGTTTAATACTAGAGAAAATGTAGCATCATAGTCTTCACCATATTTGTGCAAGTATCCCTTTGCAACAAATTTTCCCATAAATCTGATAACTCTTTCAGAGTCATATTTTGTTTTGGAAACCCACTGACATCCAATTGATTTCATTCCTTGAGGTAGCTTGGTGAGCTCCCATATCTGGAGTTGGTGAGGAGACTCAATTTTTTAATCAGCAGCTTCCCATGGACAAGCAGTTGTTGCCTCTCCTCCCATGACTGTGGCGCTGGTTCAGGAAGTGTTCTAACCATGTATGTAAGGTGTTTACGGGGAAACCTTTGTTTCTTCTTGTGGATCTCCTGAGTGAAGATGAAGCCGGTACAATCTCTTCTTCAGTGGATGAAGAACCTAACCAAACGTCTTTTTTTCTTTGCTATCTTGAATTTGTGATTGAGATTCCCGTTGTTGCTCAGGCTGAGCTATTGGTGTAAGTTCCTAAAATTTGACTGTCGCAAAGTTCTCATCAATCACTACATCTCTGGTGTTTGTTGCCTTGTTGGTCTCGGCGTGCAGGATTCTATATTCTTTTGGTTTTTGGTATAGACTACCGGAGCTCCTTTCTTTTCATGAACTTACTCTTTTTTTGGAACATTTACAAAAGCTTTACTTCCAAATATTCTTATGTGCAATAGTTCATGCTTCTTTTTGTTCCATTGCTCATATGGAGTTTTCTTTCTCTCCAATGTTATTGGCAAATCTGCATCAAACAGCATGCGTGTTCTGCTTTCGCAGAGTGTTTGGTTTTTTCTCCCTGCTACGCCATTCTTTTCAGAATAATGTGGCATGGTGGTTTGGAACCCGATTCCATTCCCTTTTTAAATGACTTTTGTCTTACCACTTGTGTATTCAGTTCCATTGTTTGCATTTAGCACCTTTTGGCATTCTCCCAAATTTGTTACATATTTCAGTAAAATACTCTTCAAATATCTGGAACGTCATCTTTGTTGTAAAGCAGGTAGGCAATTGTATATCTTTAATAATTATCATTAAATGAAAGAAAATATCTCTTCTTTTCAGAGGTTTGAGTACTTATTGGGCCACATTCATCTATATGTATCAAGTCCAGTGACTGTGCTGACGTAGAGGCACTGTTTTTAGGAAGTTATTTATTTGACATTTTTCCTGGTAGTACATTTCATCATTTGACTGCATTGGTCAATGCTAATACCATTAGCTAGCTCTTTCTTTTTTTACTAGCTTCCTTATTGCTTCCGGATGTCTATGTCCAAGATGCCTGTGCTACATAAGGATACAATTCTTGTGTTGTTCCTTCTTAGCCGGATAAACAGTTTCTTTGCATATTAGCTGGTGTACAATAGTTTATCTTTTATTTGTTTTCTTCTGTAAGAGTGTAACCCTCTTTTGTGAGGCGGCAGTTGTCATTGAATGTAGCTATATTCCCCTGTTTTAAAAGTTTATTTTATGACAAGTTACCTTCAACATAGAGCACATCCTTTACTTGTATCTTTCTGGTTTGTGATGGGGAGACTTGGCAGTGGAGGTAACTAGATCCTATTTTTCTGAAGTCATATACTGTCCATTAGCTAAAATCCATTTTACATTTTTTCTGTTTTTCTCAGGTCAAGATTATAGAAAAAGATTTTGTCATTAGCCATATGACTTGTTGCTCCCTAGTCTACAGACCATGCATGCATTATTGATGTACATCATGTACCTGTACTACTGGTATTATATGCAGCTTCAATACATGGTGTTATCTTCTTTTATGGCACTATTGGCCTTTTGTTTATTACTTTGTTTTTTAGCTGATTCATTCTATCTTTCCAGATTCTGCGGTTTGCTGTAAGGTGTCCATGTTTTATTGCATACAAAACTTTCACATGTTTCCCTTAGCTGACTTATTTTTATTTAAATCTTGTGTTTTTAATGCAGATTCTGCTCTGGACACATCAGTGCTGCTCGCACTCTCAATTTTCCGCACGTACTCATCCACAAGCTTTCCTTCAACATACTCTAATGTAAGCTCATCATCAGATCGTACTTCTAGTGCAGTAACAAGAGTGCCATAGCTTTCTGGGAGACCACTGCGTATCAGTGCAGCGACATGGAAATCTTTTATTTCTTCTCCAATACGCCGTAGACGCACTACTATTAATAGGATATTTCTCATGTTGCCCTGCATATTCTGGCTCTTGCTTAGCTTAAATTGGAGCAGTTTTTTCATTAAATTGAGTTTGCTACTGAGAGTTGTTGTTTCATGCGCTTCTTGTATCCCCTCCCACATTTCCTTGGCAGTTTTACATTTACATACTAGTATATGCACAATATGGTCATCATCTATACTGAGGGAGATAGTGCTTTGTTCCTTCTAATCTTACTCTATCCAATCGTCTGGTAATGAATATCGGCCCTATTAGACGCAGCGAATATCATACAATAGAATTGCTGAAATGTAAGAGATAATAGTCATGTGTAATCGCGTGCAACAATCAAATGACAAACGAAAAATTGTATGTTTCCGTGGATCGGCCACATCTACCTGAGTAAAAGATTCTCATTCGTCGCCGGAACATCCTTTCATCTAATCAGAAATCTTCCAGTCATTTTTGCTATATAGGCGCACAAGCAATGATCGCAGTAATGACTAAACAGCAAAAATCTTTAGCGAGTATTGTTACATGTAATAAACCGTTTTTTTTAATGCAAATGACTCTCTAAATCATTGGTTGTAGCTCGTTCTTGAAAGAATATGGGCCTGTTTTATAGGACCCTAAGGTCTAGGCTCCTGTCTATATTTCCAAGTAACTTCCCTTATTAGAAGCATCTTCACCTTGAATTTCCAGGATTGTGAGTCCTAATTCATCAGGTTTGGCCCTGTAAACTTGAGAGGATTGCTGCTGGCGGCCATCTTTTCCTTTCAGAATGCATCGTTTTTTTTTGGCCTGGGCCCATAACCTTTTAGCAGCGAATTACTCAGGACACCGTCCAGGCGTGTAACTGGTGAACAGTATTTTATTGACGAACAGAACTTACAACATAACAACATTTCTAGAGACAGGCACCACATACATAATGAAGTAGTTGTTGCAACACCTACAATAATGAGCATTATTCCAACAAAAAAATCTTCCAGCTGCCTATTTTTATTTTTCGATACATCTAGCTGCTAGAAACAGTAATACCATAGATTTTACCACAGTACGGAATTGTTCTTTAAATTGAATTTCCCCCTTTTATCATCATGTTGTTTGTAGGTCCAAAACTTCTTAATATATTGTCATAGTTCTAAATTACCTGCATAGATAATTAACCCCTTAACAACTTGTCACATACTGGTATGGTAAGTTATGGCTCTCAGAATATGGTGACACAAATATTTTTTTTTCCCCGCAAATATAATTTTTTTAAAAGTGGTAAAACATAAAACAAAACATATAAATTGGATATCGCCGTAATCGTATCAACCTGTAGAATAAGGTGAATATGTAGTTTTTACCGCCTGATAGGTGCCGTAAAACCCCCCAAAAAACGGTCTAATCGCTGTTTTTTGCCCATTTCACCCCACAAATATTTATTTTCAGATTCCCAGTACATTATGCGGTACAATAAATGGTGCCATGAAAAACTACAACTTGTCCCGCAAAAAAACAAGCCCTCATATGGCTATGTTGAAGAAGAAATAGAAAAGTTATGGCTTTTGGAAGGCGGGGAGGATAAAACGAAAATGAAAAAACTCAAATTGGCCTTGTCTTTAAGGGGTTAAAATGCTAGCTACCTGCAGCTGCCACTAGAGGGAGCATAGGAGCTAAGTGCATACTGTCTTATTATTGAATTCAGTGTATAATCAATTTGCGTCTTCTCTCCCTCTGGTGGCAGCTAAAGGTAGTCAGCATATTATCTATTCAATTTGTCTGCTCAGGGGATTTGGAGCTCTGTATGAGAAAGACAAGACCAGAGATATAAGAAATCAATCAGCACACAATTTTGGACCTATTTAGATAAAAAATCAAATTGTGTTCAAGGGTGAACATTCACTTTGAGGCATCACATTTAAAGTGTAGGTTTTAAAGAAAGTTTAAGTAGAAATGAAAGCTATGAACCTTTTGCAGCATGCAGTGCTAAAATGGCCTGTGGTGCATTTCTGTACAATGTGTTATCTTAGCACTCACAAAAGCTCTTCGGACTTGAGCGCAACTAACAGCAAGTCACTTATGCTACAAACACTTCGGCTGCCTGTTTTTTCTTTAACCCCCTTTTCATTCCACCTACTCTCGTGACCCTCTTCACCTCACCAGTTTTAATCCTCTTCAGTTGCATTCAAATTGTTATCCAAAGAGCAACAGCTGACATGCAGCTCGATGGAGCGATCCGGCTCTGACAAGAGATGCTGGAAGAAGCCGGTATGGTGCCGTGAGCTTATTGCCCGCAGGAGGACTGCTAAGATCTGTTTCAGTACCCATTTCAGTGCAGAAATGAAAGCAGGTGCGAAGAGATGTTGGCAGCTCCTACAGCACAAGACATATATTAAATGAGTTAATCTGGTACTCCCGTTACACGTACAAGTCTAATGCTGATGTAATGTCATGATTAGCATTGAACACATTGCAAATGATGGATATTAAATGCATTTATTTCTGGAGAGCAGCTTGGGGCATTGTTATTTTTTAATAATAACTAAAACTTAGAATGCAACATTAATTTACATACTGTGATTATTTGTGTTCAGTGTAGTATCTGCAAAATCCTATATAAACACCTCATACAGATATCATGTATATATAATAAGTACATATTAGTGCTGAGCCTGGATTTACAATAATGTCTTCCATCTATAATGATAAATGGATGATGGGGGTGTTATGGAACCAAGTCATATATACTTATAATGTGTATACAATTTTCCGTCTGCTTTACCTCCGTATGCCTCCGATTTCACATGGAGGCACTCGGGGGTTTGCTCTGTTGGATTACATTTCTGCTTACCTAATTACTTGATCTTTACACAAATCCTTAGTGAGGTTACTTTCACATATTGCCCCAATAAACCCTAGTAACTATTTCCATGTGGCCATGTAAGCTGCATTATTTACTGAGGATATTTGAACTATATTGAACGATTTTAACAAGTTTTCAGGACGTGGATAGGTCATCAGTTGTCCGTGCGTGGACAACCCCTTTAACAACATTTCTACACCAGTTTCCTAGTTTAGAAATGTCACTAATGGCCCACAAGTCAGAAAAATTGCAACTTTTGGGTCGTTTCAATCGCCCTTGCAACTATTAAAAAAAGAAATTGGCAAAGCTTCGCAAAAGGGGGCGTTGTAACCCCCGGCCCGGTTCATTTACTATAATTTACACCAGAAGCTGGTGAAAATTATAGTAGAAATCTACGTCAGCTCCTGACGGGAATGGATTTTATTCACTGTCTCACAGACAGCCGATGATGCTATGAATTTATTAAGAGGCGCGTGCTGCCTCATAAACTTGCTGCATCTTACTCCATCTTGATTCTTATTAAGACTGTTGCAGTGTTGGTAAATCTTGGTCTTTTGTGTCTTTTAGTCCCTCACTATTTTCACGATCTTGGCTTGCTGCCATTGAATGGAAGCATTCTTGTTAGGTCATGTTCAGATGTGGCAGAATTTTTCCGCTGCAAATGTTGCTGCAAATTTTTGGCAAGTACACAACGGATCTGCAGCAACATTTGCATATTTGACAGGTAAGTCAGACTTTGTGGATATCACAACGGACATGCCGCAGATTTCAGCCTTTGCCCTGCAAAGGCTAAAATCTGCAGTGAAAACCTGCTGCTTCTCCGCTGGTGGCCATGCATGCTGTGGAATGGAAATTCTGCACTGAAGCCTAATTTCCGCACAGTTATTTTCCGCAACGTCTGAACTATGTTTCCTAAAAAGGTATAGTAACCAATTAAAAAAACGGCTGCTGCAGATTTCCACTGTGGACTGTCCGCAGCGGAATTCAACAGCAATTCCGCCATGTCTGAATGTGTCCTTAACATCCAAAGGCTGAAACTGCCCTTAACTTGTCCTGCACTCACAAGTGCATGGCTCATTACAATAGCTTTAATAATCCTAAAGGTGTTGTACAGTTGTCTGCACTAATTCTAATAAAGGTATGGTCCTGAGTTGGGTAACCCCATGAAATTACATTTATATGTCCTAACAAAATTGTCTAAGACAGACAGTTGGATGTGATCAGGACTGATGATAGCCTTTGTGGGTAAACAGGATGTTTGAACTCACAGACAGCAATCAGAGATCTTGATAGGGATGGGCTTGAAACTTCAACTATAATTAAAGATTTCATATATGAAGTGCATTTATAACAATAGTTATCTCATGTTTTATACGAGAGAGTGAGAAAAACATCCTTTAAAGACTAGTATTAAAATATATAGGCAAATCATAAGTGGAAGTTTGATGAAGCTGCAGGACTATTGCATAAATGTCAATTTCCCAATATAAAGTTACTATTAGCCCCGATTTTGCAAGTTGCAGGGATTTTCCATCGGGAAGTTATAGCTTGCTATTTATGGCAGCCTACAGTCTGCATATGGGACAATGACTACATTATTCTGCAGATGAGTGCTCTGGCTACTAAAGGATAGTGACAATACCGCCATATTATAGCATTACATTTTAAGTAATCCCATAGTATACTCTCTTAGGTTCATCAAAGGTGAATTTATACACTTACGTCATGTTAATTCAACATCTCCATTGTAAACGCACAATAGGTTATAAACACCTTTTTATGGGGATCTTTATTAAAATGCTGGTAAATGGTCTATAGTCTCGGACATCACATTTTTAAGTCTTTTCAGTGTGGAACTAAGGTACTGTGGACCCTCCAGTAGAAATTCTTAGGTTAAACACTTCTTTCAGGTCATATCATCAATAAGGAATTATAAGTTATTAAAAGTGATAGTCCCCGGCCGCAAGCGGTCCACTCGACTCCTGTTCAGCTTTAATGGTGGGCACTGTTGTGATTAGGCCCCTTGATCAAACACGGGCCCGGACCCACCAGTGTGGCTCTATCTACAATAATATAACTGTACAAACAGAACCGATAAAAACAAGGGGACATATATGAAAACACAGAAAAAGGCCATACTTGCAAATGGACACAGCCAGGTCAGAAAATGCTGATGAAGGAGTGAGCAGGTGCTTTAAATAATAATAGCCACTCCCACTGGTCTTGAGGGGAGTGGTGTGTGGTGCATGGGATGTGTAGTAAGAAATAATAAATGAATAGTGTGTGTGTGCAAGTGTAATACTATGAGTGAAATATAGGGGGCAGTAATGAGTAAAGTGCCTCAATAGAAATAAAATGGATAATGGGGTGCAAGTGTGTGAAACATGGAGGGATAGTGTGTACGTCATGAGGCACAACGTGTATAGCCAGGTAGAAGCCTATTTGTGACGCCTTGATAGTTCATAGAGCGGGCTACCCTGCTTGCTATGCCAAACAACAACACACCATGCTCTCCCAGCATCAAAGACCCAGCTGTGTCCAAGAGAAGCGAATATATGTAGTAATGAAAAATACCTGGGGTATTAGTAATCATTTTGGCCAAAAGGACGCAAGCTCGCAATCCACGACAAGGATCCCCAGACTTGCGAGTCCCTAACTCCTTAGATGGAACAGAACGTTCCTGATGTACAAACAGAACCGATAAAAACAAGGGGACATATATGAAAACACAGAAAAAGGCCATACTTGCAAATGGACACAGCCAGGTCAGAAAATGCTGATGAAGGAGTGAGCAGGTGCTTTAAATAATAATAGCCACTCCCACTGGTCTTGAGGGGAGTGGTGTGTGGTGCATGGGATGTGTAGTAAGAAATAATAAATGAATAGTGTGTGTGTGCAAGTGTAATACTATGAGTGAAATATAGGGGGCAGTAATGAGTAAAGTGCCTCAATAGAAATAAAATGGATAATGGGGTGCAAGTGTGTGAAACATGGAGGGATAGTGTGTACGTCATGAGGCACAACGTGTATAGCCAGGTAGAAGCCTATTTGTGACGCCTTGATAGTTCATAGAGCGGGCTACCCTGCTTGCTATGCCAAACAACAACACACCATGCTCTCCCAGCATCAAAGACCCAGCTGTGTCCAAGAGAAGCGAATATATGTAGTAATGAAAAATACCTGGGGTATTAGTAATCATTTTGGCCAAAAGGACGCAAGCTCGCAATCCACGACAAGGATCCCCAGACTTGCGAGTCCCTAACTCCTTAGATGGAACAGAACGTTCCTGATGTACAAACAGAACCGATAAAAACAAGGGGACATATATGAAAACACAGAAAAAGGCCATACTTGCAAATGGACACAGCCAGGTCAGAAAATGCTGATGAAGGAGTGAGCAGGTGCTTTAAATAATAATAGCCACTCCCACTGGTCTTGAGGGGAGTGGTGTGTGGTGCATGGGATGTGTAGTAAGAAATAATAAATGAATAGTGTGTGTGTGCAAGTGTAATACTATGAGTGAAATATAGGGGGCAGTAATGAGTAAAGTGCCTCAATAGAAATAAAATGGATAATGGGGTGCAAGTGTGTGAAACATGGAGGGATAGTGTGTACGTCATGAGGCACAACGTGTATAGCCAGGTAGAAGCCTATTTGTGACGCCTTGATAGTTCATAGAGCGGGCTACCCTGCTTGCTATGCCAAACAACAACACACCATGCTCTCCCAGCATCAAAGACCCAGCTGTGTCCAAGAGAAGCGAATATATGTAGTAATGAAAAATACCTGGGGTATTAGTAATCATTTTGGCCAAAAGGACGCAAGCTCGCAATCCACGACAAGGATCCCCAGACTTGCGAGTCCCTAACTCCTTAGATGGAACAGAACGTTCCTGATGTACAAACAGAACCGATAAAAACAAGGGGACATATATGAAAACACAGAAAAAGGCCATACTTGCAAATGGACACAGCCAGGTCAGAAAATGCTGATGAAGGAGTGAGCAGGTGCTTTAAATAATAATAGCCACTCCCACTGGTCTTGAGGGGAGTGGTGTGTGGTGCATGGGATGTGTAGTAAGAAATAATAAATGAATAGTGTGTGTGTGCAAGTGTAATACTATGAGTGAAATATAGGGGGCAGTAATGAGTAAAGTGCCTCAATAGAAATAAAATGGATAATGGGGTGCAAGTGTGTGAAACATGGAGGGATAGTGTGTACGTCATGAGGCACAACGTGTATAGCCAGGTAGAAGCCTATTTGTGACGCCTTGATAGTTCATAGAGCGGGCTACCCTGCTTGCTATGCCAAACAACAACACACCATGCTCTCCCAGCATCAAAGACCCAGCTGTGTCCAAGAGAAGCGAATATATGTAGTAATGAAAAATACCTGGGGTATTAGTAATCATTTTGGCCAAAAGGACGCAAGCTCGCAATCCACGACAAGGATCCCCAGACTTGCGAGTCCCTAACTCCTTAGATGGAACAGAACGTTCCTGATGTACAAACAGAACCGATAAAAACAAGGGGACATATATGAAAACACAGAAAAAGGCCATACTTGCAAATGGACACAGCCAGGTCAGAAAATGCTGATGAAGGAGTGAGCAGGTGCTTTAAATAATAATAGCCACTCCCACTGGTCTTGAGGGGAGTGGTGTGTGGTGCATGGGATGTGTAGTAAGAAATAATAAATGAATAGTGTGTGTGTGCAAGTGTAATACTATGAGTGAAATATAGGGGGCAGTAATGAGTAAAGTGCCTCAATAGAAATAAAATGGATAATGGGGTGCAAGTGTGTGAAACATGGAGGGATAGTGTGTACGTCATGAGGCACAACGTGTATAGCCAGGTAGAAGCCTATTTGTGACGCCTTGATAGTTCATAGAGCGGGCTACCCTGCTTGCTATGCCAAACAACAACACACCATGCTCTCCCAGCATCAAAGACCCAGCTGTGTCCAAGAGAAGCGAATATATGTAGTAATGAAAAATACCTGGGGTATTAGTAATCATTTTGGCCAAAAGGACGCAAGCTCGCAATCCACGACAAGGATCCCCAGACTTGCGAGTCCCTAACTCCTTAGATGGAACAGAACGTTCCTGATGTACAAACAGAACCGATAAAAACAAGGGGACATATATGAAAACACAGAAAAAGGCCATACTTGCAAATGGACACAGCCAGGTCAGAAAATGCTGATGAAGGAGTGAGCAGGTGCTTTAAATAATAATAGCCACTCCCACTGGTCTTGAGGGGAGTGGTGTGTGGTGCATGGGATGTGTAGTAAGAAATAATAAATGAATAGTGTGTGTGTGCAAGTGTAATACTATGAGTGAAATATAGGGGGCAGTAATGAGTAAAGTGCCTCAATAGAAATAAAATGGATAATGGGGTGCAAGTGTGTGAAACATGGAGGGATAGTGTGTACGTCATGAGGCACAACGTGTATAGCCAGGTAGAAGCCTATTTGTGACGCCTTGATAGTTCATAGAGCGGGCTACCCTGCTTGCTATGCCAAACAACAACACACCATGCTCTCCCAGCATCAAAGACCCAGCTGTGTCCAAGAGAAGCGAATATATGTAGTAATGAAAAATACCTGGGGTATTAGTAATCATTTTGGCCAAAAGGACGCAAGCTCGCAATCCACGACAAGGATCCCCAGACTTGCGAGTCCCTAACTCCTTAGATGGAACAGAACGTTCCTGATGTACAAACAGAACCGATAAAAACAAGGGGACATATATGAAAACACAGAAAAAGGCCATACTTGCAAATGGACACAGCCAGGTCAGAAAATGCTGATGAAGGAGTGAGCAGGTGCTTTAAATAATAATAGCCACTCCCACTGGTCTTGAGGGGAGTGGTGTGTGGTGCATGGGATGTGTAGTAAGAAATAATAAATGAATAGTGTGTGTGTGCAAGTGTAATACTATGAGTGAAATATAGGGGGCAGTAATGAGTAAAGTGCCTCAATAGAAATAAAATGGATAATGGGGTGCAAGTGTGTGAAACATGGAGGGATAGTGTGTACGTCATGAGGCACAACGTGTATAGCCAGGTAGAAGCCTATTTGTGACGCCTTGATAGTTCATAGAGCGGGCTACCCTGCTTGCTATGCCAAACAACAACACACCATGCTCTCCCAGCATCAAAGACCCAGCTGTGTCCAAGAGAAGCGAATATATGTAGTAATGAAAAATACCTGGGGTATTAGTAATCATTTTGGCCAAAAGGACGCAAGCTCGCAATCCACGACAAGGATCCCCAGACTTGCGAGTCCCTAACTCCTTAGATGGAACAGAACGTTCCTGATGTACAAACAGAACCGATAAAAACAAGGGGACATATATGAAAACACAGAAAAAGGCCATACTTGCAAATGGACACAGCCAGGTCAGAAAATGCTGATGAAGGAGTGAGCAGGTGCTTTAAATAATAATAGCCACTCCCACTGGTCTTGAGGGGAGTGGTGTGTGGTGCATGGGATGTGTAGTAAGAAATAATAAATGAATAGTGTGTGTGTGCAAGTGTAATACTATGAGTGAAATATAGGGGGCAGTAATGAGTAAAGTGCCTCAATAGAAATAAAATGGATAATGGGGTGCAAGTGTGTGAAACATGGAGGGATAGTGTGTACGTCATGAGGCACAACGTGTATAGCCAGGTAGAAGCCTATTTGTGACGCCTTGATAGTTCATAGAGCGGGCTACCCTGCTTGCTATGCCAAACAACAACACACCATGCTCTCCCAGCATCAAAGACCCAGCTGTGTCCAAGAGAAGCGAATATATGTAGTAATGAAAAATACCTGGGGTATTAGTAATCATTTTGGCCAAAAGGACGCAAGCTCGCAATCCACGACAAGGATCCCCAGACTTGCGAGTCCCTAACTCCTTAGATGGAACAGAACGTTCCTGATGTACAAACAGAACCGATAAAAACAAGGGGACATATATGAAAACACAGAAAAAGGCCATACTTGCAAATGGACACAGCCAGGTCAGAAAATGCTGATGAAGGAGTGAGCAGGTGCTTTAAATAATAATAGCCACTCCCACTGGTCTTGAGGGGAGTGGTGTGTGGTGCATGGGATGTGTAGTAAGAAATAATAAATGAATAGTGTGTGTGTGCAAGTGTAATACTATGAGTGAAATATAGGGGGCAGTAATGAGTAAAGTGCCTCAATAGAAATAAAATGGATAATGGGGTGCAAGTGTGTGAAACATGGAGGGATAGTGTGTACGTCATGAGGCACAACGTGTATAGCCAGGTAGAAGCCTATTTGTGACGCCTTGATAGTTCATAGAGCGGGCTACCCTGCTTGCTATGCCAAACAACAACACACCATGCTCTCCCAGCATCAAAGACCCAGCTGTGTCCAAGAGAAGCGAATATATGTAGTAATGAAAAATACCTGGGGTATTAGTAATCATTTTGGCCAAAAGGACGCAAGCTCGCAATCCACGACAAGGATCCCCAGACTTGCGAGTCCCTAACTCCTTAGATGGAACAGAACGTTCCTGATGTACAAACAGAACCGATAAAAACAAGGGGACATATATGAAAACACAGAAAAAGGCCATACTTGCAAATGGACACAGCCAGGTCAGAAAATGCTGATGAAGGAGTGAGCAGGTGCTTTAAATAATAATAGCCACTCCCACTGGTCTTGAGGGGAGTGGTGTGTGGTGCATGGGATGTGTAGTAAGAAATAATAAATGAATAGTGTGTGTGTGCAAGTGTAATACTATGAGTGAAATATAGGGGGCAGTAATGAGTAAAGTGCCTCAATAGAAATAAAATGGATAATGGGGTGCAAGTGTGTGAAACATGGAGGGATAGTGTGTACGTCATGAGGCACAACGTGTATAGCCAGGTAGAAGCCTATTTGTGACGCCTTGATAGTTCATAGAGCGGGCTACCCTGCTTGCTATGCCAAACAACAACACACCATGCTCTCCCAGCATCAAAGACCCAGCTGTGTCCAAGAGAAGCGAATATATGTAGTAATGAAAAATACCTGGGGTATTAGTAATCATTTTGGCCAAAAGGACGCAAGCTCGCAATCCACGACAAGGATCCCCAGACTTGCGAGTCCCTAACTCCTTAGATGGAACAGAACGTTCCTGATGTACAAACAGAACCGATAAAAACAAGGGGACATATATGAAAACACAGAAAAAGGCCATACTTGCAAATGGACACAGCCAGGTCAGAAAATGCTGATGAAGGAGTGAGCAGGTGCTTTAAATAATAATAGCCACTCCCACTGGTCTTGAGGGGAGTGGTGTGTGGTGCATGGGATGTGTAGTAAGAAATAATAAATGAATAGTGTGTGTGTGCAAGTGTAATACTATGAGTGAAATATAGGGGGCAGTAATGAGTAAAGTGCCTCAATAGAAATAAAATGGATAATGGGGTGCAAGTGTGTGAAACATGGAGGGATAGTGTGTACGTCATGAGGCACAACGTGTATAGCCAGGTAGAAGCCTATTTGTGACGCCTTGATAGTTCATAGAGCGGGCTACCCTGCTTGCTATGCCAAACAACAACACACCATGCTCTCCCAGCATCAAAGACCCAGCTGTGTCCAAGAGAAGCGAATATATGTAGTAATGAAAAATACCTGGGGTATTAGTAATCATTTTGGCCAAAAGGACGCAAGCTCGCAATCCACGACAAGGATCCCCAGACTTGCGAGTCCCTAACTCCTTAGATGGAACAGAACGTTCCTGATGTACAAACAGAACCGATAAAAACAAGGGGACATATATGAAAACACAGAAAAAGGCCATACTTGCAAATGGACACAGCCAGGTCAGAAAATGCTGATGAAGGAGTGAGCAGGTGCTTTAAATAATAATAGCCACTCCCACTGGTCTTGAGGGGAGTGGTGTGTGGTGCATGGGATGTGTAGTAAGAAATAATAAATGAATAGTGTGTGTGTGCAAGTGTAATACTATGAGTGAAATATAGGGGGCAGTAATGAGTAAAGTGCCTCAATAGAAATAAAATGGATAATGGGGTGCAAGTGTGTGAAACATGGAGGGATAGTGTGTACGTCATGAGGCACAACGTGTATAGCCAGGTAGAAGCCTATTTGTGACGCCTTGATAGTTCATAGAGCGGGCTACCCTGCTTGCTATGCCAAACAACAACACACCATGCTCTCCCAGCATCAAAGACCCAGCTGTGTCCAAGAGAAGCGAATATATGTAGTAATGAAAAATACCTGGGGTATTAGTAATCATTTTGGCCAAAAGGACGCAAGCTCGCAATCCACGACAAGGATCCCCAGACTTGCGAGTCCCTAACTCCTTAGATGGAACAGAACGTTCCTGATGTACAAACAGAACCGATAAAAACAAGGGGACATATATGAAAACACAGAAAAAGGCCATACTTGCAAATGGACACAGCCAGGTCAGAAAATGCTGATGAAGGAGTGAGCAGGTGCTTTAAATAATAATAGCCACTCCCACTGGTCTTGAGGGGAGTGGTGTGTGGTGCATGGGATGTGTAGTAAGAAATAATAAATGAATAGTGTGTGTGTGCAAGTGTAATACTATGAGTGAAATATAGGGGGCAGTAATGAGTAAAGTGCCTCAATAGAAATAAAATGGATAATGGGGTGCAAGTGTGTGAAACATGGAGGGATAGTGTGTACGTCATGAGGCACAACGTGTATAGCCAGGTAGAAGCCTATTTGTGACGCCTTGATAGTTCATAGAGCGGGCTACCCTGCTTGCTATGCCAAACAACAACACACCATGCTCTCCCAGCATCAAAGACCCAGCTGTGTCCAAGAGAAGCGAATATATGTAGTAATGAAAAATACCTGGGGTATTAGTAATCATTTTGGCCAAAAGGACGCAAGCTCGCAATCCACGACAAGGATCCCCAGACTTGCGAGTCCCTAACTCCTTAGATGGAACAGAACGTTCCTGATGTACAAACAGAACCGATAAAAACAAGGGGACATATATGAAAACACAGAAAAAGGCCATACTTGCAAATGGACACAGCCAGGTCAGAAAATGCTGATGAAGGAGTGAGCAGGTGCTTTAAATAATAATAGCCACTCCCACTGGTCTTGAGGGGAGTGGTGTGTGGTGCATGGGATGTGTAGTAAGAAATAATAAATGAATAGTGTGTGTGTGCAAGTGTAATACTATGAGTGAAATATAGGGGGCAGTAATGAGTAAAGTGCCTCAATAGAAATAAAATGGATAATGGGGTGCAAGTGTGTGAAACATGGAGGGATAGTGTGTACGTCATGAGGCACAACGTGTATAGCCAGGTAGAAGCCTATTTGTGACGCCTTGATAGTTCATAGAGCGGGCTACCCTGCTTGCTATGCCAAACAACAACACACCATGCTCTCCCAGCATCAAAGACCCAGCTGTGTCCAAGAGAAGCGAATATATGTAGTAATGAAAAATACCTGGGGTATTAGTAATCATTTTGGCCAAAAGGACGCAAGCTCGCAATCCACGACAAGGATCCCCAGACTTGCGAGTCCCTAACTCCTTAGATGGAACAGAACGTTCCTGATGTACAAACAGAACCGATAAAAACAAGGGGACATATATGAAAACACAGAAAAAGGCCATACTTGCAAATGGACACAGCCAGGTCAGAAAATGCTGATGAAGGAGTGAGCAGGTGCTTTAAATAATAATAGCCACTCCCACTGGTCTTGAGGGGAGTGGTGTGTGGTGCATGGGATGTGTAGTAAGAAATAATAAATGAATAGTGTGTGTGTGCAAGTGTAATACTATGAGTGAAATATAGGGGGCAGTAATGAGTAAAGTGCCTCAATAGAAATAAAATGGATAATGGGGTGCAAGTGTGTGAAACATGGAGGGATAGTGTGTACGTCATGAGGCACAACGTGTATAGCCAGGTAGAAGCCTATTTGTGACGCCTTGATAGTTCATAGAGCGGGCTACCCTGCTTGCTATGCCAAACAACAACACACCATGCTCTCCCAGCATCAAAGACCCAGCTGTGTCCAAGAGAAGCGAATATATGTAGTAATGAAAAATACCTGGGGTATTAGTAATCATTTTGGCCAAAAGGACGCAAGCTCGCAATCCACGACAAGGATCCCCAGACTTGCGAGTCCCTAACTCCTTAGATGGAACAGAACGTTCCTGATGTACAAACAGAACCGATAAAAACAAGGGGACATATATGAAAACACAGAAAAAGGCCATACTTGCAAATGGACACAGCCAGGTCAGAAAATGCTGATGAAGGAGTGAGCAGGTGCTTTAAATAATAATAGCCACTCCCACTGGTCTTGAGGGGAGTGGTGTGTGGTGCATGGGATGTGTAGTAAGAAATAATAAATGAATAGTGTGTGTGTGCAAGTGTAATACTATGAGTGAAATATAGGGGGCAGTAATGAGTAAAGTGCCTCAATAGAAATAAAATGGATAATGGGGTGCAAGTGTGTGAAACATGGAGGGATAGTGTGTACGTCATGAGGCACAACGTGTATAGCCAGGTAGAAGCCTATTTGTGACGCCTTGATAGTTCATAGAGCGGGCTACCCTGCTTGCTATGCCAAACAACAACACACCATGCTCTCCCAGCATCAAAGACCCAGCTGTGTCCAAGAGAAGCGAATATATGTAGTAATGAAAAATACCTGGGGTATTAGTAATCATTTTGGCCAAAAGGACGCAAGCTCGCAATCCACGACAAGGATCCCCAGACTTGCGAGTCCCTAAC